>NC_077243.1:63114583-63427500 GCF_947179165.1 Solanum dulcamara
TCTCCTTGTTCCTCAATTTGCGAACCTGGCGATCAGGGATTTGGACTGGAACCTCTTCATATGACAAGCTATCCTTAACTCTAATACTATCAATGGGGACTACAGTTGAGGTATCGCCCAAGCACTTCGTCAACATCGAAACATGAAATATCGAATGAATAGCGGCTAGCTCCAAGGGTAACTCTAACTCATAAGCGATACTTCCAATCCTCCTCACCACCTGGTAAGGACCAATGTATTGAGGACTAAGCATTCCCTTCCTTCCAAACCTCATAACGCCCTTCATGGGTGATACTTTCAAGTACACCCAATCATCCACCTCAAACTCTAAGTCTCTCCTCCTCACATCGATGTAAGATTTTTGAAGGCTTTGGGCTATCTTTAGCCTATCTTAAATAACTCTCACCTTCTCCATAGCTTGGTGAACAAAATCAGGCCCAATAAACTCAACTTCACCGACCTCAAACCACCCAATTGGTGATCTACACCTCCTCCCATACAAAGCTTCGTAGGGAGCCATTTGAATGCTTGCATAATAACTATTATTGTATGCAAACTCTATGAGAGGTAAGAGATCATCCCAATTTCCTTTGAAGTCAAGTACGCATGCCCTCAATATATCCTCCAATGTTTGGATGGTGCGCTCCGCTTGGCCATCTGTCTGGGGATGAAAGGTCGTACTAAGATTCACCTTTGAACCCAGTCCCTTCTTAAAGGATCTCCAAAATTGAGAAGTGAATTGAGCTCTTCTGTCTGAGATGATAGACAAGGGGACCCCATGTAACCTGACGATCTCCTGGATATATAATTTTGCATAATCTTTTATGGTGTTAGTAGTCTTAACTACCAAGAAGTGAGCCGATTTCGTCATCCTATCCACAATCACCCAAATCGAATCATGTTGTTTTTGGGACCTCGGCAAACCTGTAATAAAGTCCATATTGATAATCTCCCACTTCCATTCCGGAATTTCTATGTTTTGAGCTAACCCACATGGCCTTTGATGCTCAACTTTAACCTGTTGGCAATTCGGGCACATAGAAACAAATTCCGTAATATCTCTCTTCATTCCACTCCACCAATAAACTTCCCTCAAATCATGATATATCTTGGTAGAGCTAGGATGAATGGAGTATCTGGAACGATGCGCTTCGGCCATAATCCTTCCTCGTACATCATCAACATCTAGGACACACAACTTATTTTGGTACCTCAACACACCATCTCCCCCTTTGGTAAAAACCATCACCTTTTGTTTGTGAACAACTTCTTTCAATTAGAGAAGGACAGGATCTTGGTCTTGCTTCTCATTTACCTCTGCCATGAGTGAGGATACAGACCCATCCTGAACGTTAACTCCGCCTTCATTATCCTCTTCAAGCTGAACTCCCAATCGAGTTAGTCTATGCACCTCTTTAGCCAATTCTTTCCTCCCCTCTTCTATAAGGGTAGTGCTACCTATAGACAACCTGCTAAGAGCATCAGCAACAACATTAACTTTATCTGGATGGTAGATGATGCTCATATCATAGTCCTTGAGTAGCTCGAGCCATCTCTTTTGTCTTAGGTTGAGTTCCTTCTGGCTGAAGACGTATTGTAAACTCTTATGATCAGTGAACACATCAACGTACACTCCATACAAGTAGTGACACCATATTTTAAGAGAAAATACCATAGATGCCAGCTCAAGGTCATGAGTTGGGTAATTTCTCTCATGAATCTTAAGCTGTTTTGAAGCATAGGCTATCACTTTTCCCCTCTGAATCAACACACAGCCCAAACCAACTCTAGATGCATCACAATAGACCACAAAATCTTCTGTTCCATTGGGCAAGGTTAGAACAAGAGCAGTGGTCAGTTTGGCCTTTAATTTCTAGAAACTCTCCTCGCAAGCATCAAACTATTGGAACTTAGCCTTTTTTGGGTTAGCTTGGTCAATGGTGATGATATGGATGAGAATCCCTCTACAAACCTTCGATAATAGCCAGCCAAACCCAAGAAGCTCCTTATATTTGTCGGGGATGTGGGTATGGGCTAATATTTCATTGCCTCAATCTTCTGAGCATCAACCTAGATACCATCTCCAGATATAATGTGGCCTAGAAAAGCCAGTGATGCAAGCCAAAATTCACATTTGGAGAACTTTTCATACAATACCTGGACTTTCAAAGTTTGCAAGACGACTCTAAGATAATGGGCGTGCTCCTCCTCATTCTTGGAGTAAACCAAAATATCATCAATGAATACAATCACAAATATATCAATATATGGCTTAAATACTTGATTCATGAGATCCATAAAAGTTGCAGGGGCATTAGTCAACCCAAAGGACATAACCAAGAACTCAAAATGACCATAATGGGTCCAAAAAGTTATCTTTGGAATGTCACACTCCCTCACCTTCAACTTATGGTAACCCGATCTTAGGTCTATCTTTGAGAAACAAGTGGCACCCTGAAGTTGATCAAACAAATTATCTATTCTAGGGAGAGGGTATTTGTTCTTTATGGTGACCTTGTTTAGTTGCCTGTAATCAATACACATTCTAAGGGACCCATCTTTCTTTCGCACGAATAGGAAGGGAGCACCCTATGGTGAGACACTTGGCCTAATGAATCCCTTATCTAACAAGTCTTTCAACTATTCTTTCAACTCAGCAGGAGCCATTCTATATGGAGGGATAGAGATAGGCTAGGTACCAGGAAGGACATTAATCCCAAAGTCGATCTCCCTATCAGGAGGGACTCCGGGCAGATCTTCAGGAAAGACTTCAGGAAACTCATTGACAATCAGGACTGATTCAAGGGACGGAGACTCAATACTATCATCTTTCACTCGGACGATGTGATAAATACACCCTTTCGAGATTAGTTTTCTGGCCCTAAGGTAGGAAATAAACTTACCCTTAGGCACGACAGGACTACCCTTCCACTCTATGATAGCCTCATTCGGGAATTTGAACTTGACAATCTGAGTCCTATAATCAATAGAGGCATAACAGACATAAAGCCAGTCCATGCCAAGGATCACATCAAAATCGACCATGTCCAACTCAAATAAGTCGGCCACGGTATCCTTGTGATGGATTGACACAGTGTAATCTCTACGGATTCTCTCAACTAAGACAGAATCACCGACGGGAGTAACTACACTGAAAGACTCAAGAAGACATTCTGGAATTTTATTAAATTTACTAGCCACGTAAGGAGTCACAAAAGATAGTGTGGTACCCGGATCCATCAAAACATAACAATCAAGAGAAGAGACTCGAATCATACCCATCACGACGTTTGGAGAGTTCTCCTAATCTTGGCGACTACCCATGGCATATAGATGGTTTGTACCTCCGCTCGTACCTAAAGTAGTGCCCCTTTGATTACCTCTAGCTGGTGGTACAGTGGTAGAATACTGGGCCCTATTGGCCTATGTTAGAAACTCCCTCTGAAAATGTACCACCTAGCCATATTTATAACAATCCTTATCCCCCTCTCTGCACTCTTCCAAGTGAAGCTTACCGCACTTGCGGCATGGTGGCTTCCCTTTCGAATCTTGACCCACGCTAGCCTGGGATTGAGAACCTTGGGATCTGAAATTTTGGTGGCTCTGTCCCTGCTGATCATACCTATTATGCGGCATAGGTGCACTTGTAGTGGATGAGGCATAGTTGGAAGACCTCTTCTGGAAAAAGGACCTGTTGCCCTTGTTTTCCCTCTATTTATTCTCATGCCCCACTGATTTTGCCTTCTTGCTCAGATGCTCCTCCTTATCTTTCCCCTTCTCATCCTCCACCTATTGAGCATACACCATTAATCTTAAAATATCCATGTCGGAGATCAACAATGCCGCTTTTCACTCTTTCTTCACATGTCTTCCCAATCCAGAGACAAATTTTCTCATTCTGGAGCATATCTGGATAGCTGGATGAACTTTAGACTATACTCCTTAACGGTTATACCCTCTTGTTTCAGATTCACAAACTCTTCCACTTTTGCGTCCCTCAATTCTCTGGGAAAGAAGTGGTCAAGAAAGGCTCCCTCAAATTCATCCCAAATAGCAGACTCAGCATCTTCACCTCTACTTATTCCCATTGGTTATACCAGATGTTTGCCACATCCTTGAGCTGATAAGACACCAAATCAACCCCCTCAATATCCGTAGCATGCATAGCTTTTAGGATCTTCCACATCTAATAAATAAAATTTTGGGGGTCTTCATCAATCTTAGAACCCGTGAATGCTGGCGGATTCTTTCTCAAAAAGTCTCTAATTCTTGTGGCAGCAGACGGCTCTTGGGAACTAGAGCTAAGAGTTGGCAAACTCTGGTTACCATTGCGGGCAGCCACTAATTGAGTGAGCATGGCAATTGCTCCTCGAAAATCTGCCTCCAAGGTTGGTGTAGGCGGAGTGGTAGATACTTGAGGTGCCTCAGCATACCTTGCAGGTCGGCCCCTATTCCTTGATGTGCATATTTCTGACTGTGGAATCTCTGTTTTATCGGCATTTCTCTGGCTGGCAGTACATTTAGGAGGCATTATCTGTAACGTATAAACGCACGAATTAGAAAGGAAGTCTTATAGAGTTTAACTTTATCGCACGAGTTCAGAGTATAAAAGAAGTAAAACAATTCTTACTATCTTATAACCTCCTGATTATAAGTGTGGTGCACAACACACCCATAAGCAAGACTCTACTAGACACGGCTTCATAGACTCCTTAGGACTCTTGAACTTTATGCTCTGATACCATATTTGTCACGCCCCGGGAGGGTACCCTAGACATGACCGACACTCAAAAGACGTTTCTGGCCTTCATGCAAACCACCTGGTCCAGTCACACTTTCATTCATTCACATTCTATCAGCGGAAGACTCAATCATAAGAATACTATTCATAATTTAGGGCCAAAGGTCAAACAAATACCCAATCAATAACTAGCTAGAATAACACTAGTCAAAATGAACAATTCAACACTTCCACACTCTAGTCTATGAAGCCTCTATCAACAATCCAGGAGGTGCCAATGACAAGTCCATGGCTACCAATAATCAAAATAAAGGAAACAAAATAAAGCTATAAAGATAATCTCGGTATCCTCCAGAAACTAGGAGGACTCACCAACTAGTTGGAAGTGAGAAGATCTTCAATGGTGCATCGGTTGATGATCTCTAGTACCTGTCTCTGCATCATGAAATGATGCAGGCCAAATGGCATCAGTACATGAATTGTACGAGTATGTAAAATGGCAGAATGAAATAAACATCAAGGAAAAATCAAATCAACTCGAAATTTCAACTCAAGAGAAAGAACAACTCAATCAAGTATCCTAAGTCTAAACAGGGATATGATTTAGATGGGACCAATCACATACAATTCAACCCAATCCGACTTGGAGTACTATCAAGACCTATATGGGAGTTTCTCTTATCCGACAACCATCACTTATGAGCCAGTAATAGTACAATAAGCCAACGTTATTGCCATGCCCATTCATACCTTGCCAGGGTATAAGCGAATCAACCAATCATGGATCCATATCCAACCAAGTCCTATTATGTCAGGACAATAATTTGGGAAGCATCCGATTTTAACAGTTCAATCCCCTTCTACGTTTGATGACGTAGTTATTGGATTCGAGTTAATACTTACTCTTACCCAATTTGGTGCTCGATACTCCTCCCAAGACTCAATACTCAAAAAACTCCATCTAATAAACTCAATCCAATCATATTGACAAGTCTCATTTAGAACCTTGTCAAATCATCAAATCTATCATAATCAAATCTCTTCCAATCATACTATCCGATCAATCTCAATCATATCTATCAAGTGAAATTTAAAAATGCATTTATAACATCATACATTCCTATCCAATCATTCCTCTATTCATTTAGGAAATCTTTCCGGGACTCATCAAGACTCCAAGGTTCTAAATTAACAATTTAGGGTAATCAACATATTTAAAGAAATCAACATAGTTAAGAAAATCAACAAAATATGTTTAACCACTCATATCAATCAACTCATACCAACATGTAGCACATCACTTTCTTAACTCCACAACATCATATAAAAAATAAAGATAATAGATTCAAAGACTCATTTAGACATAAGCCTATCAAGAAACTCTATTTTTATGAACATTTAACCTCAAAAAAGGTGTAGGACACATGGGTGGACTCAACCCATACTTTGAGTAGCCTTACATACCTTGGTGAAGACTTTGAAGGAATCTTAATATTGGGTTTTCAATGGAAAGCTTGAACCTTAGAAATTCTTGAAGGCAATTTCTTGTTGGAGATAGATTGAGAGAGAAGAGAGGATGTCTAGGGCTTTTTGGGAGAGGCAATGGACTGCAAATTATGGTCCAAATCATGACCAAATCAGTGTATATATAATTAGGGAAAATGTCCAATTTGCCCTTTCTCAAAAATTTGGAAAAATGGGCTAAAATCCTCCTGGCGCTATAGTGGCACACCGCGCCACTGCAGCGCCAAGTCGAATATAGGCTTAAAACCTGCACACATGATAGTGGCGCATCGCACTAAGGACCAAACTACTGAGGCTTATTCCTGGTGCTATAGTGGCGCATCGTGCCCTTGCAGCGCCAAGCCTAAATTTCCTAGGTTCTGGAAAATGGGCATAAAAACCCTGCACATCTAATAGTGATGCATCGCGCCAAGGAACAAACTACTGAGGCTTGATCCTAGCGCTATAGTGGCGCATCGTGCCACTGCGGCGCCAAGCCCAGGTTTTCCTCAGTTATGGTTCAGGCCTGAAATTCCTACAGCACTAGTCCGTCGTAATATAGTCATAAATTTTGACTCCAAACTCCAAAAATTGCAATCTTAGTGGCATTAAAAAGAAGACTCAAAGACCTTTAATTTAATAGGTCATGGGCTACCCAGTTCGTTATATTCAAAAAGATAAGGTCATTGGAAGTTGACCCTTATACAAACTCATTCAAAAACTTAGCCAAGACGAGTTCTTTGGACTTGGCTTGGTTTTAGGGGTCCCTCATGACCCTCAATCATATCCAACACTATACAATTTCTTAGGAATTGGTCCTAAATCATGCATGCACTTTACAATCGTCTAGTACGATCCTATACGTACACGAAGAATGGTCCGAATCTTAGTGAAAATTTTTGGGGGTGTTACAATAGTAATATGGGTGTTTACAGACTCGTTTACTTATTAATAGTGTATATTTGATAGATTGAGATGTTCTGAGGCATTGAAGAAAGGAAAAACATGGGTGGATTAGCTTGCTTGACTTCAGTTCTTCGGTTGAGGTAGGTTATGATTTATTCTATATCATAGACAGACTTTTAATAGTGATTGATAGTCATTGAGTAATATTGTAAAGTTTTATATCTATTTAATTATTGTGGTTTGGATGGTTGATATGTTATTGTGATTGGTCTGCAATCCCAAGAAGGTGAAATCCATAATCTTGAACTTGCCCTATTAGAAGTGATGCCTTGAATAAAGAAGGTTTGATGAAATATTATTAATGAAGTGGAATGTGATGATATAGAATGATGAAATAATTATATTATGGGATTGGGTTCCATGAGTCGGCATGATATATTTGGATCGGGTGTCATAAGCCAATATAATATTATTGGATCTGGTTTCACAAGTTGACACAGTGTTATTAGATTGGGTGTCATGTTATGACACGATAATAATAAAGGAAAATAAATGAAATTATTTAATACTGCCCAATCTCAAATAACGCATTACTGAAAAGAGCATAGCCTGGATGTAACACCCCAATTTTCTTTTTATGTTTTTTCAAAAAGATTGTCAGGTGATCCATGTTATCTATGAAGTTCTATGTGAGTAGTGACGATTGGAAATAGGTCTAGAGGGATTTGGAAGGAGTTGGAGGCCAAGTAATGAGTCGTGGTAATCAACCTACTTGCCTAAGCAGCTACCGAGTAGGATGTTTTACATAATTAGGCTACTTGAGTACACGTCGAGCTTAAGTAGCGAGGACTACATAGGTTCTTAAGGTGAAATGAGATTTCGAACCTTCGAAAATAAGCAAGTAGGTGATGCATCTACTTGAAGTAGATGACAAGTAGGTGATGCACCTACTTAAACTAGGTGACAAGTAGGTGATGCACCTACTTGAAGTAGGTGACAAGTAGGTGATGCACCTACTTGAGGTAAGTAGGTGACACACCTACTTTAGGTCGACCCCACCCTACCATGTGGCAGCCTAGGGTTGGAGGCATGGCGCGATGTGGCACTCCTAGGGGCTGGACACATGTCACCCTTAGGGGATGCCACATGTCACCCTTAGGGGATGCCACATGTCACTCTCTAAAAATGGTATATATACATGTAGTGATGACTAATTCATCCTAAGTTGTCCTTTACAATTAGAAAGTGAGAGAAAAGAAGAGAGAAATGTAGAGAAAAGAGAGAGGCAGCCACGAATTTGGCTTGAAGCAAGGTAAGTCCTCCGATTTCATTCTGTAAGTTAATTATCTAAGGTATTCCTCAACTAAGTGGAGGTGTTTAACAATATAAATTTTATAGTTGGGGCAGTGAGGAGGTTCTTTTTTCTTGTTAACAAACCCATTTTTGGATGGGACTGCTGTTAGTAATATTAGTATAACTCCTTATGTAAAGCTTCATTTTGAGTGATTCAAGACATTTTGGAAAGATATTTTATAGAGATATAACTTTCATTTGTCTCTAAAACCCATTTTTGTTTCTATATGCTCGAAAAAGGGTGATGAAGTATAGGGAAGGTGCTGCCCAGATTTTGTTTTGGAAATCCTACATGGACTGCTGTTGGTATTTTGGGCATATCTTTTTGTAAGAATTGTTGTAGGGGTAATTCGAAATTGTATGCGACCCTAAGATACATTTATATAAATTTCATTGAGGCCACAAAGCCTACTTCCCCCATTTACCCCTTCGAAACTGAGCAATAATACAACATAGTGGGTTGTCCAGAATTTCGATTTGAATAGTTTGGGCTGATTTTTATTAATTTCATGTTTAGTTTCTATATGATGAGACTCTTAAACTTGACTAGATATTTTTTTATGGGAACAGACCCTACACGAGGCTCCCACCTCTCGTGCACAGTCAGGGGTTGAGCATCACCTCCAAGCCTTAACATAAATAACAAAATAGAAAAATACAAGGAGGGGGACGTAAACCTTTCCTCCGATCCTATGTTGGTACATAAGTCGGCTAACCTACTAAGGTCAGCTAACTCATCTCCGGTACAAAAAAGGGCTAACTATAACTAGAAAGCAGTAAACCTATGAGAGGACTCCTCCTGGTACAAATCGACTAAGAAAGCATAAATGAGGGAGACTCTCCTCTACCATGAGAAAATAAGAAAGTAACCTACACTAGTCCTATTCAACTATGCTACGTATCAGACATAGCTAAATTAAAGAAGAACAAGTATACAAAACTTCTATCTCGCATGAGATGAGAAGGTTCTTTTCATCTTTGCCCTTTTTAGTCTTGTCATACCAAGTAAGTCCCCATAGAGGGGTGCATCCACATCAAGATCAAGTATATATCAACTAAGGAGGATGACAGGAGAGGAAGTATATTGAATTATAACGCCTAGTAGCCTTGGAGATATTATTGAGGAAGTACTTGAATTGACTTGTTGCATGCTGCAATTTCAAGATGTTGCAGCTCTGAATAGGGCTGCTGTTAGGGAAGTAAACTGGTGGTGGTCTCCAAGAAGCTTGTCTATAATAGAGCTGCTACAGGTAATGAGGAGTAATGGATGGTGTTGGTGAGGTCCTAACATGCCATACTTTAGTCTCCCCTTGTTTGCAGATAAGAATAAGTTGTTTTTTGTTGCATGTTATACTTAGGAGTAGACCCCTCATTGTGGTGAGATTTGTCTCCTTGAGACACTTGCACAGGCAAACACAACCAGAACAACATACAAATAAACAAACTTGCCATCTGCTGTACCAAGTACTATTAGCTTATAACTGCTTAGTGTGTGCTATATATTGGTGAAGCAAAGGTTGTATGATGCTGGCTACTGATGGATTGAGGATCAAAGCATTCTCATAGTTGGAGTTGCAGCTGGAGTACAACAGTGCTGCTGTAGGAGCAGTTGCAGGTGTTGAGATTTGGAGATTGGTATAGCTGGAGTGATGATTTGGTGATGAGGTCCAAGTATGCCAAGATGCTATCTCCCCTCATTTGAGAATCATTGAACCTGCATAAGGAAGTAGCAAAGAAGCAAACAGGTGTGGGAATTGGATAAGCTGGTGCAGGTTTGTGTGCAGCTTCTTATTGCTTTTATAGTAGGAGAAGTTAAGAAGCTTGTTGGGGCAAGCTATATAAGAAAGGAGGCCCTTCCTTGTGTGTGGCTCCCCAGTAGTTCTTTCACCTACACAAGAACAATCAAAGGAATACAAGCTACCAAACAAGCACAAAAAATAGGAGGTGTTTCCAGTTCTGCAGAATCCTTTTGTAGCAATCATAGAGAGGCTTGTATCTGTGGTGTCCTCTATGTATTTGTTGTTAATGCATGTTAGGGTATATCTCCAACAACCTGCAACTACACAGCAAACAAATAAAAACAAGCAAGGACATGCACAGGCTATCAGAAAGGAAAGGACCTCAAAGGGTGCTTTAGAGCCTGCTAGCTTTTTCAAGGTCGCTCGACTAACATCTCCAATTATCCGTTTGAGGTGAAACTTCTTGGGCTTTGCAAATACTGAGTATGCTATAGTCTTGCACCATTTGAAGGCCTTTTCCACAAGTTGGATCTTTCAAATTGCATATTGCTCCCTCTTTAGATTCAAGACAACAAACTTTTTCAAGGTCGCTCGACTAACGTCTCCAATTATCCGTTTGAGCTGAAACTTCTTAGGCTTAACCACTACTATATTTTCTGTAATCCTGCAATATTTGGAGACCTTTTCCTCAAGCTGGATGTATTTCCATTGTGCCCTCAGCAGTGGTCTGCAGTGTTGGTTTGTGCTGGTGCATGGCTGTATTTCAGTATAGCTGTGCCCCTGCAGTAGTAACCAATTCCTTGTTGCCTCCCTAGCTGATGTGGTAAGATTCTTGTTAGAGTACCTGCACATACAAACAAAACCAAAGCACCATACAAACAAACAAATCTGCAAGCTACTATAACTAGTACTATTAACTTGTATTTGTTCCTTGTGTGCTGCAGGTTGGTGGGGTTGTTGCTGGAGGGTATTATTGGTGGAAGATGTGGATGGCAAGCTGAGGGTACTGCTCTATAGAAGCCACAGGATACTGCACCCTATAGAGCAGTTCCATAGAGGGCCTGCATAAAAGGAAGAAGGCAAGGTCCTATTTGTACCTTGTTGCACCATGCTATTGCTGCACCTGGAAGTACTTATGGCTGTGCCCCAAAGAGCTGAATGAAGAGTTGCAGGTTTGTATTTACCTTCACAGACAAACAAGAGAAGAGAAGAAAGATGGACTAGTCTATTTCTTACCTCAAGAGGCAAGATATTAAGTTTAAGAAAGCAGTAAGAAGAGGAGACTCTCCCCTTTACAATGGTCCTAATTATAGGATCTTAAAAGTAGCTATAACTATACATAGAGATATCCAAGTTGAAGATCAAATTAGAACAGCAGTTTGGGGAGGTCAAGGGGGTTTCTTGATCCTTTTGAGCCTTCTTCTTCTGAAATTTGTCATTCTCAGCATGTGTATTTCTATGTGAGCTTTAGCTTTCCTAGAGAGGTCCTTCTTGGTGAAGTAGAGCTCAAGAGCTGTACATTTATAGCTGTATTTGGAAAGACTATCAGCTGTGGAGTTGGCTTCTCTAAAGGCATGATTGCAGCTGAACTATTGGAATTGGATGATGAGGCTATTGAGTTTGTCCAGCAGTTCCTTGATAGACCAAAGAGGCTTTGCTTCATGCTGCAGCCATCTGATAAGCACCTGAGAATCAACCTCCAGCACTACCTATGAATAACCAAGATGAAGGCACCAAGAGAGACCAAAGATTGCAGCTTTAATCTCTACTTGATTGTTAGTTCCAGTACCTAGAGGAATTGTAAAAGCAAAAATGAGCTCACAAGATGCATTTCTAAGGATTCCTCCTCCACCAATATTGCCAGGATTGTTGAGAGCACTACCATCAGTGTTTAGCTTTACCAAATGATCAGGAGGCTTGGTGCAGCATACAGGGGTAATCTTGATATCATGGTAGCATTGTTCAACTAAGGGGACAAGGTCTCTCCAGTTGTTAGGCCATATAATATAGGTAAAAACACTGTGAAGCAAGTGGAAAATGTCCTTAAAGATGGAGAATTTGACTCTTGCAAGATTAGACTACTTCTCTCCATACTTGGAAGCACATCTATTCTTCCAAAGGTTCCAACATATGAAGATAGGGAGAGCCTGTAACAAGAGTCTATGGGCCTCATTCTTATACTTAGCATTCCACCACCTTATTAACAGATTTGTAAGAGGTGTGTACTCCTTGTTAATGCCCAAAGAATCAGCAAATACACTCCAGGTACTCCTAGCAAAGGCTCCTGCAACAAAGATGTGATCTATGGTATCTTGGCCAGGTCTGTAGCAGCAGTAGCACTGAGAAGGAGGGTGGCCAAATCTGGTAAGCTTGTCATTGGTGGGAAGCTTCCTTCTAATAGCCCTCCAAACAAGAAAGGAACATTTGAAAAGGATGTGCTGGTGCCAGACATTGGATTTAATCTTGGTTTTGGGCCTCTTGTCTCTGATGATATCCCAAGCAGAAGAACAACTAAACTCTCCATTATTGTTTAGTGTCCAACATGGTTGGTCCTGCTTTTGACTAGATATTTGATTATGTATTTAAGCTGTATATGTGCTTATAAAAGTTAAGAGGATTTATTTGACGAAGTGGATTTTGGTTGGTTTATGGCGAAGAGGAATTGAGCTCCTCGAGTTGTGGTAGAACCTGTTGTATGCTAAAATGCCAAGATTTGTGTATAAACTTGAACTTGGAATATTTTATTTTTCTAAAATTTAAAGTATTTGATGGGTTATTTCCTTACTCCTTGTCTTGTATTATGGTATGACTATTATCTCAAGTGTTGCAAAACTTTCGCTAAACCACCCACTTGTATGAATTGCTTGATAATTTTGCATTCTTGTTGGGACTTTGTCCTTCTTGTTACGCTGACTTGTCATCGATATTGATATGCCTCTCGATTCGGATCTTGCCCATCTTGACTTTAGATTTACATTTTGTCTTGACGATGGGGTTTCGTCCATTCTCGAGTATGAGTGGAAAGCCACTTTCAACATGGTTTTTGATTCTCTTGATATTGGGTAACGACCCTTCTTGATTTTGGGGCTTCGGGCCGTCTTGATATTGATTGTGCTTAATGTGAAGGCATGACGTACCTATTGGGAGAAATTGATTATTTGACAACTCTTTCAAATTGAATTATAAGGTTCTTGATACTTGAGCATTCGAATATTGATATTGATTTTGAAACTTTTCAAGGTTTGTATTCGATACTTTGATATACTTGTTCACTTGGGCTTTCTTTTACCTTATTGAGCCACCTGCGATGAATAAGGGAATTGAAGAATTTAATGGCTCCAAGCCTAAAGTTTTTACACCACTAAGCTTTATGCTTAGCGATAGTTGTTTTCTATCCTAGGTAATATGCGGGATGAGGTATGAAGATGGCCATTTAGAGTAGACTTTTTGGAGCCCTTGTGAAGATCACATTTGCATATGCATCTAGTTTTTGTAAATATTTTGGAGGACTTGTACATGATACATGTGACACTTATATATGAAATTTTGAAGGCTTGTGAAAACAATAATATATGCTTGTAACTTGAATAGGGTGACTAGTTTTGGTATTTTGGAGTGTGCTTTTAACTCAAGTTATGCCTGTACTGCATTTATATATTGTCTTGTCATTTTTTACAAAGGAAGATAATAGTTTTGTAATAACTACTGGTTCAAGTTTTGTGTATTTTATGGACCCGCAATGGTGTTGACTATTTGTGATTTAAAAAAAAACTACTTTTTATTTCGTAAGTGGCATCCTCCCAAAGGGGGTGCTACAGTGGAGGCTTGAGTCCTCATGTGTGATCTTGATACTGTTGACTAATTACATACTTGTTTCATTGTGTTGTCACTTGTACTTGTTGCTTGTTGCTTGCCACCTGTTAAGTGTTGTAGTTAATTTTCTATATTACTTTATATATATTAGGTTCTATTTTGAGTTGTCTGATGATAAAAACTCAGTACATGTTGTCCTGTACTGATCCCTACTTCTATTTTTCTTCGTTGTCATTTTGTGGAATACAACGAGTGTATCAGCGACTTTGACTTGCCCTTAGCTCTAGCCAATGTCCAGCATATCGGGTTCTAGGGTGAGCTATTACTCTTAGATCATGTTAGATTCTCTCAGACTTGTTATTTTAAGATTAGATGACCTAGATGTGATGACTTTCAGGTTTTGGGAAATGATATGTAGTAGACTCTAGTAGGTTTTTATATCTTACTTTAATAAGATTTGGGTTTTTGTATTATTGTCATATTTCATAAGTTCAATAACTAATGTAAGTTGGGGTTTGCATTCGTTGGTTCACCCACCAAGATGATTAAGTGTGGGTGCCACTCATGGCCCATTGTGGGTTGTAACAAACACCCTATTCATCAAATCTATTAAAGCTGCAATAGAATTTGTCAAAAAGACATAACCAAGAATTCAAAAGGACCATACCAAGTTCTAAAATCTATCTTTAAAAGGTCACATTTTCTAACTCCGAGTTATTGATAGCCCAATCGGAGCCCAATCTTTGAAATGTAACTTTCTCTTTGAAGTTGATCAAATGGCATTAGTCCTTGGGATGGGATACATATTCTTAATAATGACTTTGTTCAATTTTCGATAATCAGTACACATACTGAGAAAACCATCCTTCCTTCTAACAAGGAAAATCGAAGCAAACTATGGAGAGATACTCGGTCTAATAAAACCCTTATCCAATAAATCTTTCAACTGATCCTTTAACTCTTTCAGTTCTGCCAGAGCCATTTAGTATGGAGGAATAGAGATAGGTTGGGTATCGAGGAGAAGATCAATACCGAAGTCTATCTCCCTTTTAGGAGGGATACTTGAGAGATTATTAGAAAATACTTCCAGAAACTCATTAACAATCGAAACTAACTCAAGAGTAGTTGCTTTAGAATTCGTATCCCTAACTCGGACTAGATGTTAGATGCAACTCTTGGAAATCATTTTCCGAGCTTTAAGACACGAGCTGAATTGACCTTTAAATATGGAATTACTACCTTTCCATTCTAGGAATGGTTTATTAGGAAACTGAAACTTAACCACACGGGTCCTAATACATATAGAAGCATAATATGCATGAAGCCAATCCATACCGGGAATAACATCAAAATTGTTCATATCAAGCTCTACAAGATCAACTAAGGTGATTTTATGAAGCACTGAAACAGGTTAATCTTTATAGACTCTTTTATCCAAAATTGACTCACCAACAGGAGTATAAGCAAACATAAAATTTCATAGTAAGATAAGGAGTAATAAAGGAAAGATTTGTTCCCGGATCTAACATAGTGTAAACATCAAACTGAAAGGTTCATAACATATCAGCTGAGGTAATCTACGGAGTCGGGCAATCAAAAGAAGCACTAGGCTGAACCCATTGATGAATCTCTCTCCCTTTCCTTAAAGCCACTAGACAGTCCCTCTTCTTATGTCCACTCTTACCACACTCATAACAACTATCTTTACCAGCCAAACAACCTATCGAATGGTTCTTTCCACACTTGCCGCACAAGGTTGGGACTTTTCTATGACATCACCCTTTCTTAAATAAGAACTAGATGCCTCCCCTTTTGACATATTTTGATGGTTAAAGTCATTAACTCTGGCAATACTCCTTTTGTTCACCTATTTCCTTTTCTTAACACTCACGTTCACATGAGTCACCATTTGTTGATTCAATTGAGCAGTCATAGCTCGAGCCAATAACTGGATGGCATAGTGAAACTCTACGTTAGAGATATCAACACTTGAAGGTGGATTAGCCAGAGCAGAAAGGTTACCATCTTGATCAATCTTTTGACTGCTCTCTTCTTGATAAGACGTATTCTGAAACGCATATAGAATTCAACTCTATTGCATGACATAAGAGTGATGAAAAAAGTGAAGCTTTTCCTAAAATGCCTCATAGTCTCGTATTTATAGATGTAGCACGCTTCACATTGATGAATAAGACACTACTTGATGTGGCATTTTAGAGTTCCTAGGATATTTTAAACCTAGTGCTCTGATACCAAGTTTGGCACGACCCAAGCTAGTCGCTAGGCGTGACAAGGCAATTAGAATCTCAAAGGAATCCAAACAAGCCTATTATAATATCATACATGGGAATACATAAGGTAATTAAGACCTAACAAAAATATCATCATGCAAAATAAAGTTTCAACATGAATATATCGATAAAAGAGAAATAAATATCAACTAAAATGGAAAGAAAATTAGACTCTATGAACATCTAATATGCCTCTACTAGTCTAGATGGGGGCATAAAACAAGCTCCTTACTTACCCAATATAGAAGATAAAAGTCATAAGAAAAAATGAAAAGATAATAGCTCATCCTCAAATCATGAGCACTCACCAATAATGAAAAAGTAGCAATCAAACTCTAGCTAAGAGTGGGAGGTGCGCAATGATCGTTCGTCCATACATTATGATACAATGTAAGTAAAAAGTATGAATTAGTACATGGAATGCACTAAGTATGTGAGAAGCATGCATACACAATAATAATAATCAGACATAGATAATATAAACATGGGATGCATGACAATATCTTGAAAACATGAGTACAACTTGAAAATATTTGAATATCATAATCATATGGACAATGCATCATAACATTAAGATAACTTAAACCATATCATAAACCTTTTTTCAGGATAGGACCTTTAACCGACATATATGACCATACGAGCTATAACATAGAATCTGATGTAACTCCTACATTGAGAAAAGAGAGACTATTTTGCCAATGTATACTCCATGAGAACCTTCTTTAACATTGAGCTATTTGTGGATCTACTAGCTAGGCCATATTGGAAAACCTATGCAGGTAACATAGTTAGGGACTAGAGGTTGCTACTAGGATTTTCTTGGGTTTGTAAGACCTTGGAAGTTAGAAAGTTGGAACTAAGGAGAAATTTTCTAAAATGATGATTGGACCAAGTTTACGATCATCTCTACGAGCCGCATATGTTTCTATGACCTGTAGAAATAAGTCGTAGAGGGAGTCTTGGTAGTTGATCATGGACAACCTCAGAGAAAGGTCCTACAACCCTGGTTGACGACCCATAAACTCCTAGATGGCCCGTACACACAACTCATAGATAGATTTCAGAGGGCAAGTTTTAGAAGTCCCTCAAGGCCAAGTCTACGACTTGGCAGGATGGTTTGTAGAAGTTGTTACGGGTTGTAGTAATGACTTGTAATTAAACATTAAAGGATCTCAAAGTAACAGGTTTTGGGACCTGCAGTATGAGCCAAGTCTATAACCCATAGACAAGTTAACAGATTGTAATAACGACCTATTCTAAAACTTCAGAGGCTTGATTTCTAGCCTATTTCTTAGACTTGTAGGAGAGTTATTTTGACGACTTGTGAATTCTTCTACGACCCATAGGAAGGGTCTTGTAGGTGTAAAGTCTAAAGTTTAATGATGGATAATAGTGTGTTTTCCAATGTTCGGTTCAATGAACCTAGACACTTTTATGTCCAAGTTCAAAGTCTATGTATATTCAATTCTTAAAATTCCCCTCCTATTCAATTCATTATCCTAAAATTTCTCTAAGGCAAGAACTCCAAGTCTCACAAGGTTTCTTCTTCAACCTCAAGCTAGGTTTCCAAATTTTTTCAAGGTTCTTCTTCGATTCTTAGTGAATTCAATTGAGGTATGTGGGGATTGATTCATGGGTTCCTTTTATCCACGAAGTCCCAAAGTTTTCTCAAAATTTTCTTTCAATCACAATTGAATTACGAACCCTAGTTTTAATGAATTACATTGGACTGATTAAATTCTATTTTTAGTTATTATCAATGACTATTATATGCATGTTGTCATATGAATTGCATAATTTTGAGATGAATTATGAAGCCCATGCATAAAGCTACTTTCAAGTTATGATTATGAAAGTTAAAGATGACTTTATGAGTTGATCATGAGTAAAATGATTTTAAATGAAAGTATCTATGATTTAAAGTTGAGATTATGATTTTATGATGAAAGTTATGATGATGATCAAAGTTAAAATTAAAGAAGTTAGTATGGTATGATAAGTACAATTCTCACACATTCATGTTAAATATGGTAATAAGGACAATTATCACAGAAGTTACGGCTACTTATGAATCGTTAAGTTAATGAGCTATTCTTAGTATGTTTTAAAGATGGATTGATAAGCAGTTATTATCTTTCCCTATTATGTTATGATCATATTTTATGAGTTTTCATTGGGATATTGACTAAGAACAGAAAAGACTTTTAGGTGGGGTTCGGTCCGATAACGTAGTTAGTTACCCAAGAGAATCCTAGTAGAAACCTAAAGTCCTAAACTATGTTGCCCCCATAGGATTGCCTTCATATCCTAGCTAATGGATCCACTTATAGCACAGTTGAGTTGAGTTGAGATGAGTAACATGACGAAATATATCCTATAAAGGTAGCCTCCCCTTCTCCATGTGGGGATCATCATATTTCATGTAATAGTTCATATGGTCTTAAATGTAGGTTAAAGGTCTTATTCCACACAAGTTAAATGTCAAGTTATGAGTTTATGATGAGGTTTTATAATATGCATTGACCACGAGTTTCATATGTTTTCAAATGCTTTTAAGCTCTATTCATGTTCATTATAATTGGTCATGCATATTATGGCATATTGTTCATGTTCCTTTACTTTTTCATTCATAAGTCACATACTTAGTACATTTAAAGGTACTAATGCATAGTTTGCATACATTGTACATAATGTAGGGATGGACAACGTTCTCGATTATCCTATTTGTGGCTAGACTTTCCCTAGATTCTCAAGGAGTTGGTAGTCCTCATTCTATCGAGGACATGAATTTTATTCTTGCTATTACATGACTTTATTCTATTGTTAGAGTGAGCTAGGAGCTTGTCCTAAGACCTCATCAAAGACTAGACTAGAGGCATATTTAGACGGCTTGTTATATAGTCTGGTTTGGACATCTATTGAGTTGATTTCCCTTAGTACCATTCTCTTATGATAATTAATTCCACTTATCTTTATCATGTTCTTTACCTTATGTACACGATATATGATAAGATGGATTATGGTTGGGTTCCCTTACACCCCAATTGTCATGTCACAGCTTGGCCCTAGTTCGGGTTGTGACAGGGTCTCTCTTTGAGCTTCTAGACTGAATCCCACCTCAAAATCCTCTCGGTGCTTAGTTATTATCCCAAAAGAAAATCATAAATTATGATTATAACATCATTAGGAAAGATAACAATAGATACTAATTCAACATCATAAAAATAGTCATAAGAGTATCTTATTGACATGATTGATTCATACAAGAAAACCTTTCATCTTTATGAATTCATGGGTTGGTGAGAAAATCATTCACCATCTTTAGAATGAGTGTGTGAAAAAATCTCTTCACAATACTTATACTTGCTTGAAACATCATTGAAGTCATAATTCATCATCATTCATAAAAATTCTTTATCAATCATGATCATAATTTCATAAATTTATACTTGAAAGTAGCATAAGGCATGGGTTCGTAAAAATCATCTTGAAATCATGCAATGTAACTTGAATAATGCATAATTAGATCAATAATAATAAAATAAACCATAATTGTGATGACCCAATGAAATTCCATGAAAATTATGGCTTAAAAGACGAATTAATAAAGGAGAATTTTGAGAAAACATTGTTACTCCATAGATGAAAGGACCAAAGGATGAATTTCTACATACCTTGATTAGAATTTAAATTGAAAACTGAATAGGAGTCTTGAATCTTGGAACCCTAGCCTTTCCTTACAGAGTTGATCATTTGGAGAGTATTTTAGAGAGAGAAATATTGTAACTATTGATTAGAGAAGGAATGGGGAAAGTTTGAAGTGTTTGGGTAGTTATAGTCTTTAGGAATAGGCTTTAAATGACCTAGTATAGGAATTAAATGAGTCAAAAAGGATAAAAATATCTTTATTTAAAACTGTTGGGGTCCCTTTTAGCGTGATCGGTTGAACTCACCTTTCTATTCGGTGAGTCGCCGATCTTTAGCTTGCTTGCCTAATTACCCTGAATAATTGCTCAGAAAACCTTAGAACATTTTGGTGATATAGACTAGCTAGCCGACCTATTCAGCATATGACCTTTCCTTCCTACCCTCGCCAACTTACCCTGACTTTTTAAGCTCAATTTTTAGCACAATAAGCGAGATCTTAAGCGATTTGATGAGTCACCCAGACCACTTGCCGATTCGCCAATCAGATCACTTCTCTTAGGAAGTACCTAAGTGGAACAATGCCAAAAAAATAAGATTCACGATTGTTTCAATGCCATAAGTATTTTGAGATAATTTTATGTGTTCACGGTTTGATTTTTCTTTATGAAAAAATGCTTAACAAACCCATAGAATTCTATCTTGTGTAAATTGAAGAATCCGCTAACAAACCCATGAAATTTAATTCCAACATAGGATTTTGTGTGGTTATTAATTTTGATTTGATTTTAATGTCCTTACACTTTTTAAATTTTAAGGATACTCCTTTCATGGCAAGTGAACTTATGATTGTTAGAGCTGTAATATTATCTATTGCCTATCCACGTGCCATATTCTCTTCGTCCAATTCTCGCTTCTCTTGCTTTATGATTTGGTTACTCTTTACCTAATTTAACAACTGCACATCAAGAAAAATATTTATACTCGATTTCTATTGTTCCTTGGTGTAGTCTGTAATGGTTTGTCTTACGAAGTGAACTTTTGAATTAAAGAGGATAATCCTAAAAAATTTGAATGGGATCTTGTTAACTTTACAATCACTTTTGAAGTGCGCTTTTGAGATGATTTCCAAGAAAAAATTGCATAACATTTCAGGCTAATATTTAAGTTTATTTTCATATTTGTTTTTTATTTTACAAGTATTTTTTAATGGATGATAAAAGTGAATACAAGTTGGATCCCGATTCACTTGAATCAGATGTATTAATGGAACAACTTACCCATTGGTCACAAAATATATGGAAAGAAAGTGTTAATATGATTCTTAATACAAGGAGAGAGGATGAAAATTTTAGAAGCTCATAAAGAAACATCCTATCCATCCACAAGTTCTAGAAGTGATTAGATTATTTGGATTATATAGTATTTATAAATGTAATCAATTTGATATTGACTGTAGTTTAATAACTGTGCTAGTTGAGTGTTGAAACTCATATTTTCCACTTTAGAACAGTTGAAGCAACAATCACTTTGTAGGACGTAGAGGTGTTGTCTGCATTATCTGTGTATGGTGATCCAGTACTTGGTAATGAGATGATGAGCACCATAGGTTTGGTAAAATATTTGACAAAGATTATTAAGTTTTTTTCTACTTGTGAAGATTTCAAAAAAATTCCCTCAAGGTCGCTGCGTTTAATGCACACATGCTAAGCCAACTACAATTGTCGGACATAGCAACATAGATATGGTTAATCAGAAGGCCAGATTTTACATGTTTTTGGATGATTGTGGGTATGATGATGGAGGATACATTTTGTGGTTATTAAAATTTGATGTACCTACCTATGCTTGAGTATGTCGGTGAAATTGGGTATTATTATTGAGGGAGTGTGATATTAGCTTGCTTATATCATTTTCTTTGTAAATTCTCATAGAGTACTTGATGTGTTAGCATTAGACGACATATTTTATATTTTTAACAATGAATAAATGCTAGTTCTTAAGCAACAATAGTAGCTTTTAATAGTTTTTCTACTGTGTTAGATAGGAAATCAGTCAAAATGAAAAAGGAAGCAAAATGTAGCTAAGTGCTAACAAAAGAGTGATATGATAGCAAGACTAACAGAATATTAGACCTCCGATGGACCATCAGGTCCAACGTCAGTAGGTTACAAAAACACTACCAAAAGTGGATTCTATGATGGTTCACCTAACGGATAATCACACATGCGATAGATCATCAATCAAAGCATCACTAAGGGTCAATCAAGTTTGCTTTTGATATCAGATGACGAAAAGGGTGATGGACCGTCACACATGTGATGGGCCATCGGGCAAATCATCAGACGCACTTCGAAGACACAACTTTCTTATTTTAAATTTCAAATTTCCTTGGATTATGTATAGAAGTTTTTAGGGTTTATTTTATATCTTGTCTTTAGTGAAGAACACAGTAGGCTTGAACGACATTTCATCAATAATTTTCATTTACTTTTAAAATAAAAGGTTGTGTTTGCCTCTACCTTTTGTAATTACAACAACAACAACAACAATAACCCAGTGAAATCCTACATCGTGGGGTCTGGAGAGGGTAAAATGTACGCAGACCTGACTCCTACCAATGTAGGATGGCTATTTTCGAAAGACCCTCGGCTCAATAGAAGCATAGAAAAAGAAGTCAGACAAGAATATTAAAAATAGGTAAGTAGATAACGAAAGCGGTCCAAACAATAGTATAATCAAAGCACCAAAAAACAGTAGATATTGCTAGATAATAATATAAATACCATAAATAACATAAGATAACATAACATACATAACATAAATAACATAAATCAGAGTAGAAGAAATCATAGTGCATTAATGCGATCTTATTATTTACTTCAATTATTATGAGTGTATAAATCCCAAAACCAAGTTAATGATCCATTAGATCATTTTGAGTAGAGAATGGTCGCCACTTCTACCAGGACCAGAATGATTATCCCTGCCCGATGGGTCTACATCCATCCCTGAATGTCTTCGGGTACTGTTAACTTCCTAAAAGACTCATCTCATAAATTTTTAATGAGTACTTTAGACTATTCGATAGATACAATTATTTAGTTGATGGGTAAGTTTAGATAATTAATTTAGTTAGTGGGATAAATTTGTAATTTATTTAATACCCTATACTATTTTATTTATTAGAATAAGTTAGTGAGACTTTTAGTTCATAGTTAATTTAGAAAAAAAGAAGAAGCAAAAGAGCATCTGAACAAGGTTCTTCGGCAGCTACGAAGAAAAATGCCACTACAAGTAAAGCATACTATTTTGAGTTGAGAATTTTGATTGTTGCATAACTGAAAATATATTATTCTAATATGGTTAGATGGAAAGAAATTTCCAATTTCAATTTTTGGGGTGAGGATGGTTTCCGATTCAAAATTATAGGAAAATTATGAGTAATGATTAACTTATCATTGTGCGTTGAAGGAGAATGGGATTACAAATTAAAGACTGCAAATTTTGTTGCTGCAATGCAATGTTATTTCTTGTTTGACTTTGGAGAAAATATTTTGGGTGGATAGTTAGGGCTTAAGGATGACGACATAATTTGAGGGCTAATTATAGGGCAATAATGAAGTAATGATTGGAGAAGGATAGACTAGTTGACCCATTGTAATTAGATTAAGGTGTTAATGTACACTATCTTACCGACTGGTGCTACTTATTTGCTAGGCTTTGGTATATTTTATTTATTATTAGGTTTATTATATTAATAAATATAATTTAGGTTTATGATATTTAAAGAAATTGAGACTTAATCTTAGGCATGAGATATATGAAATTTATTATAGTAGTATGGGTGTCCGCGGACTGGTTTGCTTACGAATATTGTATACTTGTTAGATTGAAAATGTTTTGAGGCATTGAAGAAAGGAAAACCGTTGGTGAATTAGTTTTCTTGATTTTGGCTATTTGGTTGAGGTAGGTTATGATTTATTTTATATCATAGAGAGACTCTTAATAGCGATTGATAGTCATTGAACAATGTTGTGAAGTTTTCTATACATTTAATGGTTGTGGTTTGGATAATTGATATGTTGTTGTGATTGGTCTACAATTCCAAGACCGTGAAATCTATAATCTTGAACTTGCTCTTTCAAAATTGATGTCTTGAATAAAGAAGACTTGATGAAATATTGTTAATAAAGTGAAAAGTGATGAATAAGAATGATGAATTAATTATATTATGAGATCGAATTCCATGAGATGACACGATATATTTGGATAGGTTTATATAAGCCAGCACGATATATTTGGATTGGGTACCACGAATCAACATGATATATTTGAATCAGGTGTCACGAGCCGACATGATATTATTAGATCGGGGGTGTCACATTCTGACATGGTAATATTAACGGAAAATAAATTGATGACTTAATACTACCCAATCTCAAATAACTTCTTTCAGAAAAAAATCATGGTGTGGAGACCTGAGTATTCATGTATACTCTTGATATTATTGACTGATTACGTAATTGATTCATTGTGTTGTCACTTGATCTTGATCGTGTTGTTTGCCTCCAGTTTAGTGCTATAGTTGATTTCTTTCTATTACTTTATGCATATTGATTTCTATTTTAAGTCGGTCGATGATACCTACTCAGTACATGTTGCCCTGTACTGACCCCTACTTGTATGTTTCTTTGTTTTTCTTTTGTGGAGTGCAATGAGTATACCAGTGACTTTGATTTTCCCTAATCTCTAGCCAGTGTCTAGCACTTTAACTTCCAGAGCGAGCTATTCCTCCTAGCTCGTGTTGGATTCTCTCGGTCATGGTATAATGTCCTTAGTTTTTTAGACATAAACTAATTTATTTATCTATTCTGATGTTTGACACTCTTAGATTTTATACTTTGAGATTAGATGTCCTTGATATGATAACTTTTAGATTTTGGAGAATGCTATGTAATAGACTTTAGTGGCTTTTGTTATTTCTTACTTTCATAATTTTGATCTTTCGCATTATTTTTGTATTTCATAAGTTGAATAGCTAATATAAGTTAGGGTTTTGTCGTTGGTTCACCCATCTTAGAAGTTAATTGTGAGTGCCACTCATGGATATTTTGGGTCGTGACACCAAGGGTTGTGGATTCCATGATGACTTGACCTAAACAAGGGGTTTTATGGATTAAAATTTGTATTGTGATTGTTTACCTTATTAACTCTTTCATATTAATTAATTTCTAATAGTTTAAAATAATAGAAAATGTTCTAGGTTTGACTTGTTTTAGTAAAAAAATGTAGAACTTGGGAAAAGAGTTAATAATGAGGATTCGAGAATTAGCCCTAGTCTAATGATTATGCTGTAGTAACATTTACCTACCCTGAGTAAATGTCATTGAATTGAGATAAGAACTTTTAGTTTGAAGGAATAAAAGTGACATGCATTTAGTTTGGTTGAGAAATTGTAATGACCCTCCAGATCATTTTAGAAATAAAGCATTCATTTCATCGTTTTGAGTGTTCTTGTAGTGACCCTAAGTAATTTATGACTTGTTGGAGATGACTGTTCGGTTACCTGGTCATTTGTTTGGTTTTAAGATAGTTTTCCTATTTTGGATCTTTATAACTTGAAAAGTTGACTTTGATCATAACTTAAGGAAAAAGACCTCAGAATGGAATTCTGATATTTTCATCAGCTCCGAAATGGCCAAATTAGGTTTGTAGCATAGTCGATGCGAGTATCAAGGCAATCAATATGAGTTTGGAGTCATTTGACGCTTTTTCCTTTGAAATTTGGCCAATAGTTGACTTGGGTCAATATTCTTGGAAAACACACTCGGATGAAAATTCTGATAGCGCGGTTAGCTTCGAAATGTTAAGTTTGGTCTAGAATGACCCTTCATTTGCTTCTCGAGTCTTTCAGTCTAATATCGAAGCCCGTTGTAGAATTTGGCTCAAAATGGCACTTGGGTATGAAATTCACTTTCAGTCGAACGACCTCATACGGAAATTTTGGCTGTGCTATTTAGTCTGGAATATCAAATTTTGTAGAGTAGGATATCTCATTTGCATGCACGGGATTCGTAATAAATTCTGAGCACCCCTCGAAATATTTGAACTTGGTGAAAATCAATATTTCAGCTGATAACTGGTGCAGGCAAAGTTGTTCTCCAGGATTACGGGCCCTTGGCCGCATTCACGCAAGTCCTAGAAATTGCCCTCTGCATTGTGGGGCCTGGATCACATTCGAGGAGGTTTGTCTCTTTTGCCTCCATATTCGCGGGCCTCTGTCCACATTCGCGAAGGCCAACATTCCTAACCTCCGCATCGAGGGCCTCTGGCCATGTTCGTGAAGGCTAACTTTCTTGATCTCCGCATTTGCAAGCCACTTAGGCCGCGTTCACGAAGGTTAAAACCTTGGTACGAACTTAGCCATATTCACAACTTTCAAACTTCAATTTCTCCTCCAATTCTCAGTAAAATTTGGTGATCCAAAGGTCTAAATTCAAGGAAATTGGATGAGGAATCCATTGGTGAGCTTGAAAACCTGTTTAGGAGCTTCATGTGAGGTAAATTCGCTAACTTAGCTGCTGTCATTATCATTTTCGGATTGGGATTTTCATGAATTTTGGAGGATTATATCTTGGTCATTTAGTTTCTTTTATAGTGATTCTTGAGGCTAAATTGTGAGTGTTTCCTCAAGGAATATCGCATTATGCTTGGTTTGGGTTGTGGTTTTTTTTTGAGAAATAACTGCTTATAGGTGCTGCCATAGTTGTTTTCTTTAGCTTGAAATATGGGACTTTTGATGCATGTGTGGTTGTAGCTAATTCTAGTGCATAATTGTGTTTCTCTTTGGAACACTAGCTTGGGGTAGCTTTTACAACCTACTTTTTGGGTCAATTTCAGAATTTTGAATGCGGGTCCTACATTAGTGTATAAATGACCATAACGACATTGTGATTTTATTTTTGACAGTGTGGCAGCGTTCCGAGGCCATTTGAAAAGGGAAAGCTCAGTTGGCCTACAGGTAGGCTACGGTTTTCCCCTCTTTAGACTGAGCATGTTTAGGCATTTATATACTTAATTGTATAAGTTTGGAGGGGTTTAAGTGTCAAGCATGCTAAATTCCTAGAGTTCATGTCCTTGGAGTTATTTTTGGGGTATTGTTGGACTGCAAAGTATGTCTCCAGTTATTGTTGATCATACATACCTTTTGGTGTGTGTTGTTCCTTTGGTTATATATTTGAAAGCATGTTAGGACTTAGTCTAGGCTTAGACTAGCATTTCCTTTGGCTTGCACAATTTTGGTGTCGTTTGGCTTAGAACATCTATGACGCCGTTTTAGACAGATTAGCTCTCTCTGGACTGGCAAAACTGACTTGAGTCTGATAGTCTGAGTTTTAGCTAGGAAGTAACACAGCTTTGGGATGTTACCTCTGTAAAGCCCTATTCTCCTATCAGTTTTGTATCACTTGGTTCTTGATTCTGGAAGTTTCTTCAATGATTTTAGTTAGATATGGTTCAAGATGGAGTAATTCATTGATGGCGCTCTATTTGGGGGTACTCCCGATGATGCTCGGTTGGCCGCTAATCCTAATTCAGACCGACTCGCCTCTGTTCATGGTTCAAGTCCCTATTTCACTCCATTAAGTGGGCTTCAAGCCCCTGCCTTATTATTGTAGCCTCCGTTCAAGACTATCGCTCCTCATTTAGTCGTGGTTCAACCTCACCACCTTTATTATTGCCTCAGTTTAAGTCCATCGCTCTTCATTTAGCTTTGGTTCTAGTCCACTACCTTTATATGACCTCAGTTCAAGTCTGTCGCTCCTTACTCACTTGGGTTCAACTTCTTAGCTATTGTTACACAATTCAAGTCTATGGTCTAGCTTACAGGTGGCTCAAATCCATGATTATCTATCACCCAGTTCAATTTCTTGGTTGCTTTTATATCTTAGTTTGGGTTCATGATTTGCTGATGAATCTTCGGTTCAAGTCCTTACCTACTCTCAACTTTGGGTTAAAGCTTCAGGCTATCGATATGGTTTAGTTCAAGTCCAGAAAATTGGTGGAATTTTTGGAATTTTATCTAGTCCATTCATCTTACCTCAACTATCCTTGATCCTGTCAGGCTTATGGGAGTCCGTTCAGGTTGTTACCTTAGACTTATGCATGAGCGTACTCGTCGAGTTTATGGGAGCCCAACAAATTTAGCTAATTTTATTTCTTTACATGTTGAGTACGCTCGTATACATACCTACATTTTCTTCTTGCCCTGTCTTTGGTTGTGATTACTTTCTCGCATTTCACTTTACTTTTGCTTATCTTGCTCAGTCGGCCTATGATGCCTACTGAGTACCTATTGCTATAGGTACTCATACTACACTCTGCATCTGTTTTCATGATATTGGTCCATGTACTAGCTTGCCGACGTTGATTCGAGCCAGTTTCTTTCTTGATCAAAGGAGAGGGTGAGTACATAGCAGTCTGGAGTTACCCGTCTCCCTCTGTACACATATGTTTCATGTGTTTTTCCTTTTGAGGCAGCCTTGTTTCTGTGGTCCACTTTTGAGACTTATACTCTTTTTGGTAGTAGCTCTATACATGTGACCTTTAGGTTCTAGAGTGATCTTTTTATTTGCATATATTTTGTTTAGCTTCTATCCTTCAGCTATGTTCTTGTTATTTCACTATAGTTTTTAGTTGTATTGTTGGTCTTCTACCCTGACATCCCATTACTCACAGTTCTGAGATATGGGGCAGCTTGCATACGAGAGAGTCGTAGTAGGTGCCATCATGGCCTGAGAAATCGGGTCATGACAGAAATGATTAAAAGTAGCATATGACTCGTAAAAGTAGCATATGACTCGACCCATAGTTCCAAAGTATTGAAACCTTATTTGTGCCTGACTTTTATGAAATCTTCCTATGACTCGTAAAAGTATCTGTGGACCGTAGATTGGACCCGTAAATTGACTCTTGAAACTAAACTTTTGTTTGATTTCCATGATTGTGCAGGACTATCCGTAAAAATGTTTATGACCTGTCAAAGTGTTCATAAACCAAAAATTCCAAAACTTCAGAAAGTTAGCCTGCTTTCTACGCGAGGCATTTACAACCCGTAAAAGTTTCTACGAACCTTA
This sequence comes from Solanum dulcamara, assembly GCF_947179165.1. Classification (NCBI taxonomy): domain Eukaryota; kingdom Viridiplantae; phylum Streptophyta; class Magnoliopsida; order Solanales; family Solanaceae; genus Solanum; species Solanum dulcamara. The sequence goes on from NC_077243.1 coordinate 63,143,715, forward strand.
GATGGACCTCATAGATGGCTTCTGTTAATTTTTAAGAGGGGTTATTTTAGTCTTTTACAACCACTTCTAAGATTAAACCCCGAATGTCTTAAACCTAATTAAGGTCATATTCAATGTTAGTCGATCAAATTACCCCCATAATCATTCCCAAGACTTAGAGAAAAGATTCAAGTGGAAAAATCTAGGGTTTCGAGCATCTTTTTCAACTTTCTTCAAGAAACTTATTCTTCAAGGTATATAAGGCTACTCATATTGATGGACTAAGCTCGTCCTCAAGCCCTACATCTTAATTCAGTCTGTAAAATTTAAACGTAGGGTTATAACTCAAGTTTTTCATGAAATTTGATTTCCCCTTTATTCTTTATCATGGAACTCTAATTCTTAACAGTGGGATTATAATTCTTCATGTATTTTTGGTACTTGAATTATTGTTCATGATTATTTTATCACATAAACCCTATTTAGCAAAGAATTGTTGATAGCTTTTGCATAATTTCAAAATCTGATTTCTCAACTCATAATGACACCTACTATCAAACCACCAGTAGGTAAGCCTAACCCCACAGTACGAAACCATAGGAAATGGACCATCACACATGGAAGGAAAGAAACAAATAATAATAATAATATTAATAATAACAATAACAAGAAAAAATAAGCATGAGAGAAATACAACACGATAACCCCTCAAGACCTAGTATCAACCGGAAGTTGAGCTACTAAACTAAATAAGGAAGTACAAGGTTTATACGGATATAATAATAGTGCAACTAATTCTGAATACAAAATAAAGACTAGTCCAAGTCAAACTAGAGGGAGATAGGCAACTCTGTATGCTAAGAGTTCACCCAAGTCTCCAAAACACAAGAGTTGTTCCTCACGATATCCAAGTCTGTAGTGAAACCCGTACTATGATCTGCAGGGTGCCGAAGTGAAGTATGAGTACCAACAAGTGACACTCAGCAGGCATCGACCGACTAAGGTCCAAAGGTAAATCAAGTATAAATAACATGTAAGAAAAGAGTATATATCACAAGTAACTAAAAAGAGTAGTACGGAAGCCTACAATAAGAAACATCTGATACAGGGAAAGGAGAGGATAGGGAATAAGGAAGGAAACAAAGCACATACCTGGTGGTGCCGGCCCAGAACCTAAACATGGAAACACACTATGAAGGAGGACACCTAAGTGACATCCTACTAACGGACGTAAACACATATATCACATAAAGACCTAAAGGACCGTATCAACTAAATCCCTACACAAAAAGGTTAGATAAATAAGAACAAGAGTAGTAACTACCTTCAAACAAGAGACCACCTTTTATACAACCACAAGTTCTCAAATAGTCAAACAATACCTCTCAAGCCCCTTAATGCCCATGAGGTTCACTCACAAATAGGTAAGCCCGCACGGCATCCCATACTGCCGACAGGTACAAACAACTATGCTGGTGATAGAAAATACATATATGAATGAAAGTTATGCAATAAAACCAGTAGTACCATTAGTGTCAAGTGCCTCAAACCAAGATATATACACCTACTTCCAGTCCCGTCCCGGAAGTAGGACCCATGCGCCTCTTTGGAATCACCATGGGGGGTTCGAGAATGACCTTATATATTTGGCTAGTCCCAATCCAGGTCTTATATCAATATAGATATCAATATGTATATCCGATCATCTAAAATCCGCTTTGTCGCGGTGACCAAAGATAAATAGTCAAATCAGTAAAGAAAGGGCCAGGAACTCTGTCCAACTAAGCCAATATAAGAAAATGAGTGCATCCTCAATGCCTCTTATCCACTATAAATAGTAATAATAAAGGTAGTACGACCCCCATTTAGAAAATCTGTATAAAATAGTTTGGGTTACTACCCAGCTTCCTCAAATCAATGTGAAGAACCAATGCATTCACCAGGGTCGACTACATCCATGAGAAAACAAGAATCCAATCCAATGCATGCCATCACCAGTAAACACCTTACCCTCTAGAGCGTAGAAACGGGAATAACACATGTAACCGACCTCTAACCAAGGCCTAAGGCTCAAATCTACTTCTCTACCTTAACAACAAGGCCCAAAAGGGAACTCATCCCTGACTAGATAATAAGGAGGAGGATATGAGGAAACAGGTTCTCATCTAGCCAATCTATATCTCTAGATCCAACTAAAGTACAACCTCAAGAACAAAAACATAGCGAGTCCCACCAACGCCAACAAGAAGATAAAGAGGATTCTAACTCTAAATCCGAAAATGGGGCCCAATAGTAATTCACAAGCCTAACTGGGTGAAAACCACTACACCAAGGCTCCAAAATATATGCTACAAAAAGTGAAGGACACAAAGTCTCAGACATACCTGCCAGCAAAGTCTCAGACATACCTGGCAATAACAGCTACATTAACTAAGGGTCAACCCAAACTCAATTCTAAGGAACAATTCCGCCAACCAGCTTAAACATCAAACAAGCCACCTAAAATACGCTAATCAAGAACAAACTAAGGCACAATCAATAATTTTACCAACTAAACTGAAAGTCTCATAAAGGCAACATAGCCTAAGGCTCATACCGGGACAAAGAAGTAAGAAACTTGGAATTGAGCCTAACCATCACATATAATCCAAACCATAAGCAATTTATACTAAATAATACCTCATGAAGCTCAATCAAAGGAATGACGACTGTAGCCTACCTTGAAGCCGAACATGCGCGCTCCAAGTCCGCCCCCTGGTAGCTGTTGCTCCAAAAACAACTCCAATTTCCTCCACGCTATCAAACTGTTTATCACCTCGTCAATATGGACGTTTTGACACCAAAATCGCATTTTCCAGAGACGGATCCAAAATATGGTCAAAAATACGATTGTGCAACCTGCGATGGGAATCCCAAAATGGACTTCGTAAAAAGGTTCTAGACACATTATTGAGCTTTTACCTCAAAATGGGGCACAAATTGATGCACAAAATGAGAGAAATTAGCCCAACAAAATATATCACCTTTAAAGCTTAAAACTAAGCTAGGGCAGACCCTTTAGGGAGGAAATTACCTCAAACCACCACCTTGCATGCTTTTTCAAACATACCAACACATACCCACGATCAATACGAACCCACTAGACTTGGAAATGCCAAAAATGGAGCTCCCTTTCTCCCAAAATTAAAGAAAGAAAATAGGGTCGGGGTTGGTTTGCATTTGGTCTTAAATTAAAAGACCAGACAAGACAATGCATCGCGATCATGGACTTGGTCTTCGCGATTGCGAAGGCCATTAAGCCAATATATCGTAATCGAGAACCACAAGCCTCGCAAACGCGAAGGTCTGGGTGATGAGGCTTTGCAATTGAGGCACATATGGATCGTGAATGCGTTGAAAAATGGAGCTTGCACCGGCTCAAACTTGATCTTTGAAAAGCTCCGATGAGGGCTCAAAATTCGTTCAAAATCCCGTGCATGCAAATGGACTATGTTACCCCACCAAATTTGATGTTTTAGACTCAATAGTAGAGTCAAAATTTCCATCTGAGATCGTCTCGACAAAATATGGTCCAAGCATAATTTTTGCCAATTCTACAAGAAGGCTGAAAATGATACCAAAAGCCTCGGGAACAGCACGAAGGATCATTTTAGACCAAAGTCAACCAAAGGCTAAAGCTTAAAGGCTAAAATGCCTAATGGATCAAACTCGCACTGAAAGGCTCGATGGTTGGTCCGACCATGCTACAATTCTAAAATGACCATTCTGGAGCTGATCGAACCATTCGAATTCCATTATGAGGTTGTATTCCTATAGTTTTGACCAAAGTCAATTGTTCAAACTTCAAGAGCTCCAAAACACGGAAACGGGCATAAAACCCAAATGAACGACTAGGCAACCGAATCGTCAATGCCAGCAAGTCATAATTGGCTTAGGATTGTTATAGGAAAGCTCTCTAACGCTGAAAAGAATGGAAAAAGGCAAAAATGACCTAGAGGGTCATAACACATAACTATTTTCACCTATTAAATTATGAATCGAAGTAAGAATTTTAAGCTACCATTAGAGAAGAGTTCTATGGGAACACTAAATGGTCCAAATGCATTATTTTCACAAGTAAGAGCATGACTAGTTTAAAGAAAACCTTATCAATTTGGGAAAGAAGTTTACACTTGAAGATTAAACCTTGAGTTAAAACACCAAAACAAGAATCAAAAGAAACCAAGTGTTGTCACTTTCTCTCAAATCTGTCCCTAGTCCCTTTGATTATGGAAAATCTCCCAATCCGATAAAGTAATGTTCAGTAAAATTATAAAAGAGTATTTTTGAGTATTAAATCAACATAGATATTGTTGTTGTTGTTCTTATTGTAGTAGTAGTAGCATTAGTTGTTGTTCTTCTTATTATTGTTCTTCTAGTTATTGTTGTTATTGTTATTGTTGTTATTGTTATTGTTGTTAAATTTGTTATTATTGTTATTGTTATCGTTACCGTTATTATTATTGTTGTTATTATTATTATAATAATGTCACGACCCAATTTCGTGAGTCGCTATGGCACCTGCTAACACCCACCAGCAGGTAAGCCTAACCCTTAGCCTGAAACCAAAAGCAACGAGCTACCAAGAGGAAGATGAATAAGTAAAGTGGAAGGTAAAAAGCAATGAGAAGTAAAAGAGCAACTGAAATAAAATACAAGAAACCACCCCACGACCTGTCATCAGTTGATAATCAAACATCTAAATTAAAATATGAATACAAGGCTTTTACAGATACAATATAAATACAGAAAGTCTTTGGAAGCAAATAGAAACTTGTCATAATCTAACTTAGATAGAAATCAGCAACTTTGGACGTCAAGAGCTCATCAAATCTCTGAATCAAGCTGCTCTGAACCAATCCAAATTAATGAAGATAACCCATACTATGATCTGCAGGGGGCATAAGTGGAGTATGAGTACCAAATAAATGGTACTCAATAGGCATAGGCCGACTGAACTCCACAGATAAAGCAAATATAAATCACAGGTAATCAGGTAAATATAACACAAGTAAGCAAATACGATCTAATACAAGATAAAGCGGGGAATGATAGTAAAGAGCTAGAATATATATATATATATATATATATAGGAGATAGAGTCAAAGAACGCACCAGCACACGCAAGACACAACCTATTTACAGTAAGTAGGCACTAAAGGAGTCAATCAATCAAGGATGGAAGAACTGACTACTATTGTTAAACCCAAAGTAACCTACGGTCTAAGCCGGCTTAATCTAATAGTGAAAACCAACAACAACCTTACACTAAGACACCCTATAAACCGACTACAAATATGTCAAGAGAGAAGTACAAGTGTAATCAACCAATAACCGATCGTACACCCATACCCATGGAAGGTATAAACAATGACAAACATACCTCTGGCCCCCACAAAACACGAGGACCAAACCATACAAATATACTGGTGATAGGCAATGCTAATAAATGCAAATTTGTAGAAGAACTAGTAACATCATTGGTAGTTATGAACGATCATCAACAACAAGTTTGTAAACCCACCCCGATTCTCAAACTGTCAGGTGGGACCCATACGACTCCCTCATCTAGCTCAGTGGTGCACTGGCTAGAGGGGCCCATAGGGGACGTAGGAAGTTTGTATATACTATATGGCTCCAAACCAAGTCTTTTATATAAATATAAAATTCCCATAGTGGTATTGGAGAGTGAGAGCGAAGCCGATGTAAAAAAGGGAGACACCGCATCGGATAATCAAGTACAGGCTAAATGCATTCCAAATGAAATCATAGTATAAAAAGGGTGATGCCGCACCGGATATCGATAAAAATGAAGCGCGTCCTTGATGTCTCTGAAACTGTCAGTATAAAAAGGAGCACATCCTCGATGCCTCATAATCTCTTATCAAAGCAGTCCAAGTGGTACGACGCGCATTAAAACCAGTTTAGAAGTAGTAAAAGTGTGAGAATTGTCTCTCAAAACGGTAGTGAAAATCCATAAAATGTGAAGGATTATACCACAAAATGAGTGAATATGATCAATCAATACAAGCATGCCATCATCAACATCCAAACAAAACATACAGACAACCCGAACAATACAACAAGCTATACCACACTATCAAGGCAAGGGAACTAACCTGGGATCCAATTGTTCCTCATATACGGCCTCAATCCCAACAATAGATAATAGATAAGATGGCATCATAAGCCTATCACTAAACAAAAGAGAAACAATCGATACATGGCTCAGATCAGATAGAGGGAGAAATATCTCTAGGATCGAGACAGATAGTGATAGTGTTGAGTTATTGTTTTGATTTTCAAAACTATTCTTTGATGTGGAGTTGAGTTGCTGATTTTATTAGCCAACTTGATGGTCCCCTTTTCTATTGTACAAGTCTTCTGCTAAATGAATGAATGTGTGATTGGACCAAGTGGTTCACTTGAGGATCAATAATAGTCTTCGAGTGCTGGCCACGCCTACAATACCCTCTCGGAGCATGACAGTATAATAATTATTACAATAGAATTTTTTTAATACATTACTACATATTGACTATACATACCTATTAAAACTTTGTGAATGTTGTTTCAACAATGGGGCACAAAAGCAGGAGCTTTGTGGAAAATTGTTGAAATATGCTAAACATTCCATACAAATCATTTCTTCTAATAATCCATGGGTCAGTTGTAGAGGAAACACTTTAGCAATTTGTTGTTATTGTCACTCACGTTTTAAAGTTAAAATGTAACTTATAGTAATGTTTTATTGGAAGATCACATCAACAAGACTACATCTTCGTAGACCTGTGACGTGATTCGATAGAATTGTTACTCGGAGTAATATTTTAGTCTTAAAATGTGATACAGAGTAACGACTTTAATGTCAGATTTCATACAAAGATTCTGAGGTGGTAGACGTGTGATGGGATTCGACAGAATCGTTACTCAGACTAACATTTTAGCTTTAAAACATGCATCCTCATAACGATATTTGGTATAAAGATTCTGATGTGGCAGAGTTGCAGAGTCTCGTTACGATGGTAACATTTTAAGCCTTAAATGTTACTACTAGTAACACAACATATTCCTACTTTAATGTCTTCTCCCATTATTTTTTGGTTCGTTCACTTTTTCAAATAAAACATAACCTAATGTGTTACTATCAACAACGTATATACTAGTTTGGTAAAATATCAAAGTTACATAGTATTTTTGGTGAGTTGATTCATATAATAGTTTATTTTGGTCAACTGTTCTTACAGGTTCACATGTATATATAATGGTCGAGGATCCAAAGCTCCCCCTCCTCAACCCTCTTTTCTTCCACTTTACGATATTATTACTATCCTTTTTTGATTGTATTGTTCGATTTTCATTTATTATATGTGCTTTGATGTTATGAAAAAAAAATTCTTCTTGATTTTATTGACAGGTTTTGTTTGTGCAAAGACTATAAAGAAAGCTCTTAAACAATAAATTTCAACATATATTTTACATAAAGATTTGTTATTCAGAATAATCACATGAGATTGTCATATCTATGATTGCAGGATATTTCTGAAAAACATCATTTGTCGTTATGAACTTCCATAGTAATCAAGTAATAAAGGAAAAAGAGTGAGTTAACTGGTTATAATATACAAGTCAATTCTTTCAAGAGATTATCTTGATGCAGCGAGTCAGCCATGAGAAACATTAGTGGTGTGGATTTTCTGTGACTTGTAATTCTAGTTGTTCAGGAATTTGTTGAAAACAAGTTGAAGTCTAGCGATGTTAGAAATAATTACAGAGTTATCAATAATTTATTTAGATAATAGATTATTATTTTTTCATACGATGAAATTAGCTTTCAAAAGAAATTTGATTCGAGAACAATCAAAAACTAAAACTCGAAAGCAAATTCCATTTGTATTTTAAATAATTGTTTTATGATATTATTAACAAGAGGTTCCACTTTTAAGTATCCTTCTTGCTAGTAACATAACCTATATGTATTAGAAAATAAGGCTATTGTTTTACAAATGGGGCATTGTTTTAATTATTGTAACCCTCCAGATTCATGATTTACTAATTTTTTTGAGATACGATCATGAGATTAATCATGAAGCTGAAGTTTGAGTGGAAAGAATTGTTGGGAAAGGCAAGCACAAACAAAGGTGCACGATAGGGCAATAGCGGAAGAAAACCCAAATCAAAACTTTCCTTTCTATTTGAACCAAGAGAAGACCAAATAATACAAGCACAAACACCGTTTTGAGCAGCAAGTATATCAATCAAATCAAACAAGACAAAGCAAGAATAAATCAACAACACGACACACCAAGATTTACGTGGAAAACTTTTTCTGTGTGAATAGTAAAAATCATGGGACTAAAAGCTCCACTATAATCAACAAGATTTACAAAATTGTTCTACAAAATGGCCACCAAAGAAGTTCAAACAAAGAGCAACAAGAACTACAAGATAGCACCAAAGAACTAGAGAAGAAAGGAGTAAAACCACAAACAATGTAGCTACTGTTCACAAGCTAAAATATTGTGATACAAGAATCCATATCCACCTCTGTTACTTCTCAATCAAAGATTACGTTTAAGGGAATAGTCTGTCCAAAAATCAACTCAAACGGACAAGAAACAAAGCGAGAATCGCGATTTGAAAATGGCTGCTAGGGCTGAAAATGAGGTGCGAAAATCTGCACTCTTTTCTCACTTTTTTCTCTATGTGTGGCTGCCATATTATCTTGTTAATTCTTTTGTGAATAGTTGAAAAATAAGACCAAGAAGATTCTTACATATGCACCATAAAAAATAGGCTTATGGGAAAAAGTGGGCTAGTCCAAATTGAGCTTCTATTTATCCACATAGGAAGGTAAAAAGACCAAAACCCAATAATTATTCCCATCCTGACTATGTGGAGGAGACCGCCATCCCGGCGATCAATCAAAATTACTCAAACTTTCCTCTTGGCAAAGGTTTAGTCATCATGTCGGAACCATTATCACCAATATGAATCTTCTCAAGTTCAAGCAACTTAGAATCCAACACATCCCGATCCAATGGTATCTCACATCAATGTATTTAGACCGACCAAGAAATGTAGAATTTTTACCAATGTGAATAGCACTTTGATTGTCACAATAAAGCACATACCTCTTCTGAGCACAACCAAGTTCCCCCAAAAGTCTCTTCATCCAGAGCAACTCTTTACAAGCTTCAATAGTAGCAATAAGCTCAGCTTCTGTAGTAGATAAAGAAACACATTTTTGCAAGCTAGATTGCCAAGACACTTCTCCACCTGCAAAAGTAGTCAAGTAGCCTGAAGTAGACTTACGAGTATCAACTTCACCATCCATATCTAAATCAGTTTAACCATAGAGAATAGGCTTTCCTATTCTAAAACATAAACTCGGACTAGAAGTGTCATATAGTTATATCATAATCCCCTTTACAGCCTTCCAATGCTCTCTTCCTAGATTAGAAAGAAAATGGATAACAATACCAATAGCATGAGCAATATTCGGTCTAGTACATACCATTGCATAAATCAAACTACTAACGGCTGAAGCATAAGGAACTTTTCTCATGTATTCCTTGTCACCATCACTAGAAGGACAATGTTTTATGCTCAATTTGAAATGCAGAGCTAAAGGTGTACTGACAACCTTAGCTTTTTCCATGTTAAATCTACGAAGTACCTTCTGAATGTACTTCTCCTGTGATAACTACAACTTCTTGTCCTTTCTATCACGAACAATCTGCATGTCAAGAATCTACATTGCTGGTCCCAAGTTTCATATCAAAAGACTTATTCAACTCTTGCTTCAAATCTTGAATCCTGTAAGCATTATGACCAACAACAAGAATGTCATCAACATAAAGAAAAACAATGATAAAGTCATTATCAAAGAATTTTTGCACAAAAACACAATGGTCTAAAAAAGTCTTCCTGAAGCCCTGTTGACTCATAAAAGAACTAAACTTCCTGTACCATTGCCTGGTAGCTTGTTTTAGACCATACAAGCTCTTCTTCAATTTGAAAATATAATTCTCTTTTCCCATGACTTCAAAGCCTTCCGTCTTCTCCATATAAATTTCTTCATCCAAGTCACCATGGAGAAAAATAGTTTTAACATTCATTTGCTCAATTTCTAAGTCCAGACTTACAGCCAAGCCTAAAATCACGCGAATGGATGACATCTTCACAACTGAGAGAATAACTCATCAAAGTCAACTCCCTTCTTCTGGTTAAATCCCTTCACAACTAATCTAGCTTTGTACCGTGGAACTGGATTGCCATCTTGATGTTTCACCCTGAAAACCCACCTGTTTTTCAAAAATATTATGTCTTTAGGCAGCTTAACCAAATCAATGATTTCATCTTCAATAGTATCAAACCACCTTTCTTTTTCTTAAATTTTCATGGCCTCATCAAGACTCTTTAGTTCTCCCCCGTCAGTCAATACTACATACTCATTAGGAGGATAACGAGATGAAGGTATTTTCTTTCTCTAGTAGATCTTCTGAGAGAAGTCTCTGAAGCATCAATAATAGTTGTCTGTTGACCAACCACATCATATTGCACTGGAGAATCAACATCATATTGGTCATTAATATGATCACCATCTTTATTATCAATTTAATTTTCATCATTTTGAAGATTTTCTGCAGGTGCAGTAGTCAAAGGAAATGGATCAACATCAACTAAGCTCTTATTGCTTTGAGATCAATTTTATCAGCTTTGTCGAGATCTTTAATTGTTTGGTCTTGAAAGAACACAACATCATAGCTTCTAACAAGTGTTTTCTCAACTGGATCAAAGAAATGATATCTAAATTCATTTAACTATAACCAACAAAGATACATTGCCTAGTTTTAACATCTAACTTTGATCTCTCATCCTTAGAAACATGCACAAAGGCTTTACACCCAAATACTTTAAGATGATCATAAGAAACATTCTTACCAGACCAAACTCTGTTAGGGACATCACTATTCAAAGTAACAGTAGGAGATGAATTAATAATATAGGCAGCAGTATTAAGTGCTTCTGCCCAAACAGAATATGGAAGCTTAGCATCTGAAAACATACATCTAACCCTTTCAACTAGAGTTTTGTTCATTCTCTCTGATAAACCATTTAGCTGAGGAGTCTTTGGAGAAGTTTTCTGATGCCGAATACCTTGCTCTCTGCAATATTTATCAAAAGGACCAATATATTCACCACCATTATCTGAGCAAATGCATTTTAGTTTCTTCCTTGTCTATCTCTCAACCAAGGCCTGAAAATTCTTGAACACATCAAGTACTTGATCCTTGGACTTCAAAGAATATACTCAGATTTTGCGAAAATGACCATCAATAAAAGTCACAAAGTAAATTTCACCACCATGAGATCTCACCTTAAAAGTACCACACAAATCAGAATGTACCAATTCCAGCAAATCAAGCTTTCTTGAAGGCGGGTGATTTTGAAAAGAAACTTTTTTTTATTTACCGACTAAGGAATAAACACATTTCTTCAAATTTGCTTGTTTTACTCCAAAAAGCAAATTCTTCTTAGCCAAATTATCAATCCCCTTCTTTCTCATATGACCCAGCCTTCTATGCCATAACTTTGATGAAGTATCATTCTCAACCAAGTTTACTGAGCCTCTAGAAGTAGAGCCCCGAAATACACAATCATTGAACCTTTAATAAGCTTCCACTGGCCAGCACCAAGGGTGTTAATATAACCCTCATCATTAAGATTTCCTACAAAAATCAAATTCAAGCGAACATCTGGAGCATACTTGACATTGTTGAGAACTAGTCTCAAACCATTGTTACTTTTCAAACAAACTGTGTCAATGTCAAGTACCTCAACCTTATTATCATTGCTCATTTTTAACATTCCAAAATTACATGGACTGTAAGAAGAAAATAATTCATTCTTTGGCGTGACATCAGAAGTAGCACCAGAATCCACAAACCAGCTAGACTCACCATAAATAAGATTAACAGCATCTTCACCACAAGAAACAAGAATATCATCCTTAGCAACAATGGCAAAACAATTTTCATTATTGCCTTCTTTCTTTTGTTGTCTCATATCTCTCTTGTACTTGAAGCGATATTTCTTGATATTCCCATTCTTGTGGAAATAGTCACATGTAATATTCTTGTACTTAGACATTGACTTGCTTCTACTTTTATATCTGTCATTGTGACCTCTGAACTTGTTTCTCCCCTTGTTTTCAGTAACCAAAACATTGGAGTGTGAAACTGAAGTAGATGAGCCTTGAGAGCTTCTTCTCATATCTTTATTTAAAATACTGCTCTTAGTAATAATCTATAGTTACAACACCACTAGGAGAAGAATTAGTCAAATAAACTCAAAGAGTTTCAAAAGAGTCTGGCAGAGTAGTAAGAAGCAAGAATCCTTGTATTTCTTCCTCAAAATTTACATCCATTCCGGACATCTGGTCAAGGACACCCTGAAATTTATTATATGATCAGAAATAGAATTTCCCTCTTTATATCTGATATTCATCAATTGTTTCATCAGGAACAACTTGTTATTGTCAGTCTTCGAAGTATAAAGTGTCTCGAGCTTATCCCATAAACTTCTAGCATGTGACTTGTTCATAATGTTATTTCTAACATTATCTTCAACCCATTGTCTATTATAGCCACAAATCTATAGGTGCTCAAATTCTCAATCCTCATCATTCATAGACTTAGATTTATTTGAAGCAAACACAGATAAATGCATTTTCATGATAAATAAAAGATCTTTCATCTTGGCTTTTCAAATATGCTAATTGCTACCATTAAAACACACCCTCTTGCTCATATTTGACTCAATCATACAAAGAGACAATCAAAAATAACCCAATGCTCTGATACCACTGTTATACCCCAGACTCTTATGCTCGGAATGTCTCTTAAGCTTCTTAGAGGTTATCATGTCAGCCGGATAATCTACGACACCATCAAATGACTCTAAGGAAGGGATAATGTGATACCCCATGGTAGGGAAGGTTGGAACTAGGGTCATGAGAAGTCAGAAGGAGTTGGAGGCCAAGTAATGAGTCGTAGGACTCGATTTACCTACGTAAGCTACTAACTTAGGAGTCTTACAGACTTAATTTACTTTAGTACATACCAAGCTTACGTGTCAAGGATTACATAGGTTCTTAAAATGAGACAAGATTACGAACCCACGAGAAAGAGGGGAGAATGACACATAGAAGCAAGAGGAGGCACCACATGGCAGCATGGGAAGGTGCCACGTGGAAGCAGGTGAACCACCTGCTTGGGGTAAAGTAGGGGATCCACCTTCTTGGTGGTGTTCCCTACAAGGACACGTGGCAACCTAGGAGGCAAAGCATGGATCCGTGGCCCAATAGGGGATGGACATGTGTCACCCTATGGGGATGACATGTGTCAACTCCTCAGCCATCCTATATATGTATGTTATGTGACTAAATACTTCATTCTTCATCCAAAACTCAGCCAAGAACAAAGAGAGAAAATGTGAGAGAAAGAGAGACTAGCTACGGCTTAGAAGAATTCAGGTAAGCTCTCTACTTTTTCTCCATGAATTAATTATCTACGGTGTTCCTCAACTATGTGGAGATGTATATATGTATCTTATGATGCCTACATAACCATATCTTCAGCTTTACACTTGGAACAAATAAGAGAAAGTTGAAGAAAAACCTTGAAGAGCAAGAAGAGAGAGCTACGGGTTTGGTTACAAGAAAAGGGTAAGGCCTGATTTTGTTCCGTAAATTAATTATTTGTGGTATCCCATGGTTATATAAAAGTTTTTAATAGCATAAAATCACAATTTGAGGCAGCGAATAAGTGGCACAAATAGTCCACTTTGTTTCAGCACGTCATGAAATTTCTGAGGCAAGTTTTAGCCAGTTTTGGCCAATTTCGGTTAAGGTAAGGTTTTTCCTTCCAATTTGAAGTTTACGATGTAACTATAGGGTGTATTATACACCTTTTATGCTTTTGTAAGTGTAATAATGTTGTATAAATGCTCGATGTTAGAAAAAACTAAATTGGAGTCGTTATAGTTAAATTATAGTCAAAATGAGGCGTTGTGCGTGTGGGGTGCTGCTGCAGGTGTGTGGTGGTGTGTTTCAGGGCCTAAATGTATTCTAAAAAGGTGTGGTAGATTCTGGTTGCAGACACATAATCCTCCGCTTCGTACGATTAAAGGTTTTACAAGATAGAGATTAGAAACCCTATTTTGGTATCGTAATGTTAAGCAAGTTGTTTGAAGCTTATGTTGTGTAATGTTGCCATGTTTATTTGTATATGAGATGCAGGTTGTTTTTGTTGGTTGGCTGTAGGAATTAGGGATCTAATTGGAAATTCGGATAGGGCATGTTATAGGAGAGGTGCTGCCCGATTTTTGTTAACTCCTTAACTAGCTAAAGAACTAGTTGAGAAGACGAGCAAGGAAATGAGTTCTATGAATACTCGTGTGCAACTTAAGATGCTGAAAAGTCAGGGATGGTTGATATTTGTATTTCTTCCGTGTTGAATAGGTTCAAAGGATGACGAGGCGAATGTGATAAAGAGTAACTCGTAAGAGGTATGTGAAGCTTTCTCTTGGCATGTTTTTGGCATAGGTATGTAAAGCTATCTTTATTTCCTTTTGGCATGCCTTAGCTGTAAGTGAATTATATGTGAAATATGGGGATAATTCCATTCCCATAACTCCAAGTATGCCTCATAATCCCTGTCCACTGCTGGGTATTGGAACCCCTGCAAAAATTGAGTATCGCCTGTCAAGGCTTCTACGTGTTAAAAAATAGTGTGTGGAAAGCTATCTCTCCTTTATCTTGATATGTACTTGGCATAAAAATGAGATTATGATGCCACGGTTGTTTACCGAGCCCCAAGATGGGACGGGTAGGAAATATATATATGATGACCACTTGAAGGGAAGTACAGATTAAATAGAGCTTATTCTCTTTCTTTTTTTGGCATGTCCTAGTTGTACGTTAAATATGATATGAGCTCTGGGGAAATTCCATTCTTAATCATCTCCTATTTACTTCTGAATATTGAACTATTTCTCTGGAAACTTCTATATGTTAAAGAGGTACCAAAGGTACAGGCTCCAAGTCTTAAAGACTATATGATACCAAGTGTTTCTGATTCCATAAATGATTTGTCCCTATGTTAATACATGTCTAGGGTCCCCGAGATTACAATTGATATAGCCCATAATGGCATTTAGAGGGCACTCAAGATGACTATACCACTACTCGGTTCCTCAGGCAAAAGCTTAACTTTCTTATTCTGTCGAGTCTCTAATAATGATTTAAATTGCATATAGTTACTCACTATTCTAATCGTGAATATTGTAACCCTTCTATCACTGAGTCCTGGGCCAACATATGTTTTCGTGCATAGTTCAATGCATTATCCACCGAGTTCCTCACTAAAGGGTCGGGTACGCTACACAAGGACATGATAATGCAATGACATGAAAAACTCACTGAGTCCCTCACTAGAGGACCGGGTATGTATGTATATATATGATAATGTGTTGTAATAAGGTGGTGATGGCGCCGTACCTATAATGGTCCTACAGATATGATTCACCGGATCCCTGATAGGGCTGGCTATATTGTATAATTTGAGCATGCATGCTTTTATAATTCACAGGGTATAGGTACAGGTTTTTGATTTGATATTTTATCCCCTGCTTCGCTATTTTAGATATGCTTCCAGTTGTATTATGTTATATTTTACATACTCAGTACATATGTCGTACTGACCCCCTTTCTTCGGGGGGCTACATTTCATGCTCGCAGGTACAGATACAGGTTTTGGGGGTCTGTCAGCTTAGGATTCTGTTCAGCTCAGCTGGAAGAGGCTCCATTGTATCGGAGCCTAGATTTGGTACTGACTGCTGATGTATATACCTGTTTTTGTTTACTCAGGAGTACGGCAGGGGCCCTGTCCCACCATATGTTGTCGTTAACATTTTTAGAGGTTTGCAGATATGTATATGTAGGTTGTATATGTTTGTTTGGTTCAGCTGGGTCTACATGATGTATGGTATGTGTTATTATGTTACAGCAACCTTGTCGGCTTGCCCTTTCATGATGTGATACAAATGATAGAGGCTACAGGTTTATGGAAATATTATCACCCAATAGGGTTCTGATGCACATTATTATGTTGCTTATAGTTCGACTTGACCACAGCTGATAGATGTATATACGGGGTCCAGGTCGGACCCCCAGTCGCGGCCTACGGGGATGGGTCGTGACAACCACTTTATTGGAAAAGGCAAGCCCAAGCAAAGGTGCACAATAGGGCAATAGCGGAAGAAAACCCAAATCAAAACTCTCCCTTCTATTTGAACCAAGAGGAGACAAAATAATGCAAGCAAAAACACCATTTTGAGCAGCAAGTATATCAACCAAACCAAACATGACAAAGCAAGAATGAATCAACACGAGACACTAAGATTTACGTGGAAAACCTCTTTAGTGTGAATAGTTAAAATCATGGGACTAAAAGCTCCACTATAACCAACAAGAGTTACAAAAGTGTTCTCCAAAATGAACACCAAATAAGTTCCTAACAAAGAGCCACAAGAACTACTAGATAGCACCAAAGAACTAGAGAAGAAAGGAGTAAAACCATAAAAAATGCAGCTACTGTTTGCGAGCTAAAATCTAGAGCTACAGGACTCCAAATCCACCTATGTCAGTTCCCAATCAAAGATTAAGTTGAAAAGAACAAGTTGTCCTAAATCAGCTCAAATGGATAAGAAACGAAGCGAGAATCGCGATTTGAAAATGGTTGCTAGGGCTGAAAATGAAGTTTGAAAATCTGCACTCTTTTCTCACTTTTCTCTCTGTGTGGCTGCTATATTCTCTTGTGAAAAATAAGACCTAGAAGAGTCTTACATATGCACCATAAAAAATGGGCTTATGGGCACAAGTAGACTAGTTCAAATTGGACTTTTATTTATCTATATAGGAAGGGAAAAAGACCAAAATCCAATAAGAATAAGATCGATCTCCTTCTATAAATCATTGTGTGGAAGGTTTAATTTGCTTTTCTCCCAATATGTATATGAGAAATAACTCGATGCAACTTATGATTCATCGATGACATGCTCTTGATTTAATGTAATTGTATGCATGTTCATTACATTGATAAGTATTGCTAGTTATATATGTATCAGGTCTTCAATTTTAACATGATTTGTTTTTACTATTTATGCCTTATTAGGCATGTTCATGTTGTTTTTGCTACTCTGTCTTATTATACGTATACATCGATCTATGTGGGGTTGTTTGGTGAGCTACATATGTAATGCCTGATTAATTCCATCCTTGGACTCTACATGTAATAAATATTATTTATCTGTTATTATAACTCTTATTTCTATCACTCTTTTGTTTAAGATTGCACCATTAATTTATTTATAATTGATGATTAGAATACCAAGGACTTGATTGTGCTAAATATTGAAACCTATATAGGTAGAGTTGAGCATGACGAAGACTATAATGAGTGTCGGATAATTATCGATAATTCTATTATGAAAGATTCCTATTTGTTCTCAATATCACCTGAACTAATAATAAACATGAGTATGGTTAGTCCAATAAAAAACCGATAAATAAATAATAATTTTTAAAAAGGCAGATTTTTTTAATACTTCATAGACTAGACATACATTATAATTATTGGGACCTTTTGTTCCATTTCACATTATGTGCATATACTTCATAGATTAGACATACATTGTAATTATTGGGATCAAAATAATTATGTATCACCAAAAAACTAACAATTGCTAAATTTTGAATGACAGGAAATCAGATAACAAAAAGAAATATATTAAAAGAGGTATAATTTTTAATATGTTTTACTTAATTGATCTACAACAACAATATTGTAACACCCCAAATTTTTTTTTGCCAAAACTCGAACCATTCTTCATGTGCGTGTAGGATCGAACTCGGTGACTTCTAGTTGTATATATGAGTTAGGATCAATTTCTAAGTATTTGAAGTGTATTAGATATGTTTTAGGGTCATAAGGGATCCCTAACATCAAGCAGATTCCAAAGAATTTCTATCGGCTAAGTTTTTCGATGAGGCCGTATAAGGATCAACTTCAAACGACCATATCTCCTAAAATATAATGAATTGATGGTCCAATACCTATCAAATTAGAGTTCTTTCAGTCTTCTTTCCAAAGACACAAGATTGCATTTTTCTGAGTTCGGAGTCAAAAGTTATGCTTGGTTGACCAAAGAGGTCTACGACAAGACCACGTCGCGGACCTGCAGCGAACTTGGACAATATTTCCAGATATTTGTTTTTTGTCGACCAGAAAGGTGCGCGACAAGTCTGCATCACGGACCTGTCCCGGACTTGTCTAGTTTTCAAAATTTTTGTAGGGGCATCTTGGGAAAATTACCTAATAATATATATGATCTTGGACACATTTTAAAGCAAAATTTCCCCCCCTCCATCTCAGTTTCTAAGGATTTTGCTCTCCAAAAACATCCAAGAGCATTGAGAGCAAGGATTGAAGAAGAAGAAGAAGAAGAGTTAGGTTTCAAGCTATTCCTTCAAGTCTTGATTTTCGATGAGATGATCTTCATTCCAGGTATGTAAGGCTAACCTAAAATATGGATTGAATTCTTCCATATGCCCCATAGATGTGTTGGATGGAAATTGTGAAAGACTTGAACCTTCTATGAATGTTTTCTTGAATTTTACTAAACTCTAGAATATTTTTACATACTATTAATTGAGTGATGATTTTCATGACTTGAATTTTTGAATAATTACTTTTCATATTTTATTTCATAAACCATAGCTACATATTGACTGCAAATGATTATGTATATGTATTGATTGGAATAAAAAAAAAGGGAATTGGGATAGCTATGAATGTGAACGGCATAAATAAGAACGAAACCTTGGTAAAGCTAGAATGTCCTTTTTGTCTCTATAAATTGAATATAGAATTAAATAAGAATTTTGGAGAAAGATGTTTGATGATGATGTGAATGATGATGTTGGATGATGAAGTTTGATGATGATGTGAATGATGATGTTTGAGGATGATGTGAATGATGTTTATCTTTAATAAAGGTAAAATGATCGATGAAGAGGTTATGTCGATGATGATGTTTTGAGATGAAATGGATTGGAGTTTAATTTGATACATGATATGTTTTGCATAATTTGATTTGATTGAATTCATATGAGTATAAATGATTATTTGAGAAGGAGTTTTAAATAAATAATTTGTGAATATTTTTGCATAAACTATTTATACACTATTTTGAGTTTAAAGAATGATTATTTTCATCTTTGATTTAAAAAGAGTTTAAGCATGAGTTGAGTTTGAGAAGTCTCTTAATTATTACTTTGAACATGAGTATTTTGAGTATAAATGAGTTGAGCATTTTTACATTAAAATGTCTATTTTGAGTTTGAGTTGAGGAGTTAAAAATTATATTTTAAATGCATCTAATATTTTCTGCATTCATTGAGTTGAGATGGTATCAAATTCAAAAAGAAGAGTTTGATGATTGAGATGAGTTGATTGTGAATGAAGGTCCAATGAGACCAGATTGATTGAGTTTTGAAAAGAGTCCAATGAGACTAAATGAGTTGATTTGAAACTAAGTCCTAAAAGACTAAATGAGTATTTTGAATATTTTACTCACTTGATAGATATGTGCATATTGAGTCTTGGGAGGAGTATTGAGCACTGAATTAGTTAAGAGTGATCCATACTCGAACTCCATGAACTACGTAGACAACGTAGGAAGGAATTGAACCATTAAAGTAAGATGTTTCCCATTTCATCGTCCTGAAATGATAGGACTTGATTGATTGATGGAACCATGATTGGTTGATTCGTTCATATCCTAGCAAAGTATGGACGGACGTGGCAATGACATGGCTCATTGTACATCACCTATTTATAGGTAGTGGGATTGTTGTCGATTAGAGAAACTCCCAATTTGTGTGGATTATGCATGATATGATTAGGTGGATTGAGATTGTAGAAGATTGAGTCGGATTGTATAACATTACTAAATTCTAATTTGCATATCTATTGAGTTGAGTCCCTTGACTTTGTTGTTGAGTTGATTGTATATGATTGAATTGGATTGGATGGTATGTGATTAGATTGTAAATGATTGAATTGGATTAAATTGGATTGTACATGATTGGATTGGATTAGATTGGGTGGTATGTGATCGAATTGTATATGATTGAATTGGATCGGATTGTATATGATTGGATTGGATCGAATTGTAAATGATTGGATTGGATTGAATTGGATTGTATATGATTGGTCTCTGTCTAAACTGTGTTCTTATTTTAGACTTATGACACCATGATTGAGTCTCTCTTAACTTTATGACTTGATATATTTGAACCGATATTGTTCTATCTTGACACATATTTCATTCTGCCATATTACATAATCGTACATTTCACGTTCTGACATCTATTTAGACCTGCATTATTTCATGATGCAGAGACAGGTTTAAGAGATCATCAATGAGTGCACCATTGAGGATCTGTTCACACTCAGCTTATTGGTGAGTCCTCCCCTACATTCGGAGAACACCACTTATGTTATTCTTGCGTTAAGTTTAGTCTTTTCATTCTGATTTGAGGTAGACATGAATTTTCATTGGCACCAACTAGATAGTAGTGATAGGGCTTCATAGACTAGATAGTGATGGGCCGATTGAGTATTTTATTTTCTTGAATTATTTTTGTCAAACTATTTAATGACATAGATTGGAGTTCGATTTGTTGGCCCTTAGCCTTTCTTTATTGAGTTAGATTGTTGATTGGGATTGTCCACCTAATTATTTATTTATTTTAAGTCTTCTGCTGATGTGTGATCAGGTCAAATAGTTCTCTTGGGAGCCAGTAATGGTTTCCGAATGCCGGCCATGTCTAGGGTACCCTCTCGGGGCGTGACAAATATATTCAGTGTAATCCCACATATAAAATTTGTAAAGGATAAAATATATGCAGGCCTTACTCATACAAGTGAATCAAAAATATTTTTTCTTCTAACAGCTATTCCAAAACAAAAGAAAAGTAGCCAATTTTATCCTTCGACTATTTGAAATGAAAATTTATCTTTATCCTTTTAATATTTTTTAGGGAGAAGGGGTTGGGGGGACGTTGAATGTAAGACATATAATAAGATAAGAAAAATAAGTAATATAAACACTTCATGTTGTTGAAATTACAAGATTATAATTTATAATTGAAAAATAAAATTTCTTCAGGCTTAGGTGTGGATATATCATTCTCATTAAAGAGATTCATGCTCATTGCTGTAAATCTTTTCACTTATCCAGCAGTAGTCTCTTGAATTGTCTCCTCTAAGATACAACAGTTTAATCACAAAGTATAACTTAACAAATTCTAGACAAGAGTTGGGTTTAAAGCTCCACAAAAATAATATATCCCTTCAACTAATAAGAATTCTCTTTTTGACAAACTTTTCTACACTTTATATTTTTTTATATTCTAAACAAAGGAAAACCATCAATATTTTTAGGTGAGGAATTCTTCCTTGTAATAAATAGAAAGATAATGGAGAAGTAAATAGAAAAAAAAAACGGCATAGCGATTATATAAGTTACAAGGTATAATTAAGGAATAAAGAGTAAAGTAATGTGTTAATGGCTAAAGGAGTTTCAATAAAATGAATGGTTGACCACCATCACTTCTACCACTAAATACAATGAATAATAAAAATGACATCAATTTCCATCAGACCACCAACGGACAAATAAGTGCTCCAAATAGTCATTACCCCCAATTGGCTAACAAATATTAAAATGACTCAATAAGCATTATATTTGTCAATTCAATCAAAGTTCTATTTTTTATTTTTGCTACACCATTAGATGCAGGGGAATAAGGAGGAGTAGTTTCACATCCCGACAGGGTACTCTAGGCGTGGCCGGCACTCGAAGACCATTGCTGGTCCCCAAGAAAACCACTTGGCCTAATTCCTCATTTAATCACTCAGTGGAAGACTCGATCCAAATTTAAAAGATCTTCAAGTGGGCTAACCAAATCAACAATTCAAATAAGAATAATGTATTTAAAACCAATCTTATCTCGACTCCGTATCAATGTCACTCAACACATTCACTATCCGTCTATGAAACCTGTAATACTATCAAAAAAGTGTCAATGACAAGTCCATGGCTACCCAAAAAAAAATACTCAAAAGAAAAGATAATTAATCAAGAGTGCCTCAAGATTCAAGGAGGACTCACCAAATTTAAGAGTAGAAGTGATCTTCAATGATTCCCCTGTTGATGGTCTCTAACATATGTATCTGCATTATGAAACAATGCAGGCCAAATGACATCAGTACATGGAATGTTCAAGAATGTAAAATAGTAGGAAAGTAATGCAGTCAACAGACTCAACATCAATTAACTCATCTCAAGGGACTCAATTCCACACAAATCAACTAAATAAGGAATGCAAGTTTAAAGTAAACAATGCTCTTAAAGAGAAACAGACTCGGTAGTATGCAACTTAGCCAATCAAACCATTTATTATAGATTTGGGAGTTTCTCTTATTCGATAGCCACCACCTATGAGAAAGTGGTGTACAATGAGCCGACGTCGTTTCCACGTCTAGACAATATTTTATCACGATAAGGAATGAATCAACCAATCTTGGATCCACAATCAATCAAATTAAGTCCTCATTTGGGATAAAAGGAAATCATTCGACTTAATGGTTCAATCCTCTTCTAAGCTGGCTACGTAGTTTATGATATTTGAGTTATTAATTTACTCTTACTCAATTTGGTGCTCAATATACTTCCAAAGATTCAATATGCTCATAAGACTAAAATCAAATAGAATTTTGTAAATCATCTCATTTAGACATATTAGACTCTAATCAACTCAATCATCATCTCAACCATCAATTCTTTCATTTAAACTCCTTTACAAGACTCATTCATGACTCATCAAGACTACGAATCAACAATCATTTAGACTCCAAAAGTTTCAAGTTCAAATTATAATAAATGTAAAGACTTCTACTATCCAAACCAAGTTCAACTCATTCTCATTCCACATGCACCAATCAACCTTTTAGACTCAATCATTGTGTAAAATATTAAAAAATAATACTCAATTAGGGGTCATAGAAATGAAGGCATGAACAGGTATCTTAATTAATCAACTCGTTGACTTCATGAAGACATAATCAATTTTGTGTATGCAAAGACTTATTAGGAGCATAAATATATATATATATATATATAAAGATCAAATTATAGGAACATTCGAACTCAATCTAGGATATATTCAACTCAAAGAAGATGTACGGCACGTGGACAAACATAGTCCAACGTTCTGATAAGCCTTACATACCTAAAATTCGAAGAACAATCGAAACTTGAAAAATGGAAGTGAATGCTTGAACCCTAGTCTCTTTCTCTTCTTCAATCCTTTCTCTCAAATAATTCTAAGTGTTAATGAGAGTATATGCATATAGGATACTAATAAGGAACTCAAAATAGTCCCAAAATTTTAGGGTTTTAGTTTGGGAAGGGTGGGAAAAGGTCAAACTACCCTTCATTAAAACTAGCTCTGGTCATCTACGGGTCATTTCTACGAGTTGTAGAGTCTTCCACGGGTCATACAAGACCATTCATAGAAGCCTGGTCCCAAAACTTGGGCTTACTAAAATTTGCACTTCTCCTCTATGAGCCAAGTAGACATGTCTACAATGCGTAGAAACGATTTGTAGAAAGCTTTAACACTTAATCAAATATCAAACCTCAGGACCCATTCTACGAGTCCATTCTACAACTAATAAACATTCCTACAATTCATTTTGTTGAATCATAACAAAAGTACTGAGGCTTGTATTTTTCAGAAATTAGACAAAGACTATATGACTTATTTCTATGAGTCATCAAATTTCTTACGAGTCATAAAGTGACTCATAGACCCTTTCACACTTAGCCAAATTTTCCCTTTTTCAGTGCCAACCTATGAGTCCATCCTACGATCCATCGAATCCTCTACGAGTCATAGGTCGACTCGTACCAACTTGTATAGTCCATTTTTCTCAATTTTTTTCTCATGGTCCTCGCATTTAATCTAGGCTAGAATAACACGGGATGTTATAATATCTCCTCCTTGGGATTATTCATCCTTGAATGGAGACCAAGCTAAAGGTTTACTCAAGGCATGAATACAATCAAGAACTCTAATACTCAAACACTCAAAAATCAACTACTCGTACTTTAGAATACTTATCATATAGTCAAACTCAGAATAAACATCAACTCAATGATAAGAGAAAAGAACATTACCCTCAATATCATCATTAGAAAACATAAATAGATGCGGGTATCTAGCCTTCATATCCTCTTCAGCTTTCTATGTGGCCTCTTCAACAAACTGGTTTCGCCATAGAACTTTGACAGATGCTACCTCATTGGCTCTCAATTTGCAAACTTGACGATTAAGAATCTCAATCGGAATCTCCTCATAAGAAAAGTTATCTTTCACCCTAGTTCTCTTAGTTGGAACAACAAGCGAAGTATAACACCCCTCAAAAATTCTTCCCTAGGATTCGGACCCTTCTTGTATCGTGCCGGGTCGAACCCAATTATTTAGAAGTGTGTGATTTAGTTGAGATGAGTCCCTAAGTAATTTAGGAGTATTGGAGGTGATGTGGGGTCACAGAGGACCCCTAGGATCGAGCTAAGATCAAAAAGGTTCGTCGTGGCTAAGTTTGAGGAGGAGTTTGCATGAGGGGTTGATTTCTAACGACCCTATCTTTTGATATATGACGATCTGGGTGGCCCACGACCTATTAAATTAATGGTCGTTGAGTCTTCTTTCCAACGCCACCAAGAATGTAATTTTTGGAGTTCGAAGTCGAAAGATATGACGATCCTAAGATGAACTAGCACAGCAGGAATTTCAGGCCTGGGGTTCAACTACTGGAAATCTTGGCTAGGCGCCGCAGGGGCGCAATGCGCCACTATCGCGCCAGAAACATGCCTCAGTAGTTTGGGCTCTGGCGCGACACGCCACTAAAAGGTGTGCAGGGTTTTTCAAGCCAATTTCCAGAACCTAGAAAATATTGGCCTAGGCGCTGTAAGGGCACGACGTGCCACTATCGCACCAGAAACATGCCTCGGTAGTTTGGTCCTTGGCGTGGCACGCCACTGCGAGGTGTACAGGTTTTAGGCGTAATCAGCCTGGCGCTGCAATGGCGCGATGCACCACTATCACGCCAGGTGCATTTTTAGCCTATTTTCAGAACTTTTGAGGAGGGGCAATTTAGGAACTTACCCAAATTATATATGTATTACCCTTGGTCTTTTGGGAACACATTTTACAGCCTCACTCTCTCTCTAAAAGCCCTAGAAACCTCTCTCTCTCTCTCTCTTCTTCTTCCTCTCCAAAATCCTCCTCCAACAAGAAGAGTTCCAAGAGCTTCAAGGTTTGAGTTCTCCATTGAAGACCCAACCACAAAGTTTTTTTCAAGTCCTCACTAAGGTATGTAAGGCTATCCAAAATAAGGGTTGAGTCCACCCATGTTCCCTACTCTTGATTTGAGGTTAGATGTCCATGAAAATGGAGTTCCTTGGTATGGTTTATGGTTGAATGAGTTTTGTCCCCTATTTACTTGATGCTATATGTGTTGATGTTGTCGAGCTAAGAATGTTCCTAAGACCTTCATGTAAGTATAAGTTGATGGCGATGACTTGTTATTATGTTTTATTGATCTCTTTAGCCATGTGATTATGTTGCATAAGTCAATTTTCTTGAATGTGTTATTCCACTTGTGTTGTTGAGTTAAAGTCATAGAGTTGTGATGAGTCTTGGGGAGATATCATAAATGCTTACCTAAATGAGGCTTGATTGAGTTAATTGGAGGATAGAACTTATGAGTGGACGAGGTCCTAAATGGAACTTGCCATTATGACTTAATTGAGTTGAAATGAGAATGGAGTTGATAAGTTGGCAATGTCCTACATGAAACTAGCCGTGAGGGCTTATTTGAGATGATTGGAGGGAGTCTTATGAGCATATAGTCATGGAAGGAGTATCGAGCACCGAGGCGGGCAAGAGTATAGTCCGTTCTCAAATCCCAGGAACTATGCCGCCAACGTAGGTAGGGATGGAACCGTTAAAGTCGGATGCTTCCCATGGGATCAAACCGTTAAAGTCGGATGTTTCCTATTTATTTGTCCTGAAATGATAGGACTTGACTAATCGATGGTATCCATGATTAGGGAGGCGTTCATGCCCTGGCAAGGTATGGACGGACGTGGCAACAACGTCTGATTGTTGTACTATCACCGGCTCATAGGTGATGGCTGTCGGATAAGAGAAACTCCCATTTAGGTCTTGATAGTACTCCAATTCAGTTGAGTTGAGTGGCTTATGAGTTATTCCCGTCTAAACTATTCTTGTTAGACTTAGGACACTTGAGTGAGTTGTCATGTATATATGAGTTAAGGTCCTGAGTTGATATTGATGTCTTCTTGATGTTGTTTCATTCGGCCATTTTACATACTCGTACATTCCATGTACTGACGCCCTTTGGCCTGTATCATTTCATGATGTAGAGACAGGTACTAGAGATCATCAATCGGCACTCCGTTGAAGATCCACAGACACTCTCAGCCAGTTGGTGAGTCCTCTTAGTTTTCCGGAGGATGTTGAGCTTTCTTGTATAGTTTTGTTGTCGCTTCCTTTATTTTGGATTATTGGTAGCCATGGACTTATCATTGGCACCTTCTAGACTTTGATAGAGGCTTCATAGACTAGAGTGTGGGAAGGTTGGACTGCTATTGTTGAGAAGTCCTATTTTACTTGTTTTGTTGAGTTGAACATGTTTGGCCTTCGGCCCCCATATTGTGAATAGTATGTTTATGATTGAACCCTACTTTATGTGTATATGACTGAATGATGAAGTGACTGAATCAGGTGGTTCGCTGGAAGGTCAGAAATGGCTTTCGAGTACTGATCATGTCTAGGGTACCCTCCCGGGGCGTGACAAACATAGTATCAAAGCACAGAGTTCAAGTGTCCTAGGGAGTCTATGAAGCCGTGTCTAGTAGAGTCTTGCGTATGGGTGTGTTGTGCACTACACTTATAAGCAGAAGGCTATAGGACATTAGGAATTGTTTCACTTCTTTCATACTCTGGAATTCGTGCGTTAGAGTTAAACTCTATAAAACTTTCCTTCTAATTCGTGCGTTTATACGTTACAGATAATGCCTCCAAAATGTACTACCAGCCAAAGAAATGCCGAAAATGCATAGATGCCTCAGTCTGAGGTAGGCCTGGCAAGGGCTAGAGGCCGACCTGCGAGGTATGCGGAGGCACTCCAAGTGCCTGCTACTCCGCCTGCAACCACATCAGAGGCAAAATTTTGAGGGGCAATTGCAATGCTCACGCAACTAATGGCTGCCCAAAATGGTAACCAGAGTTCGCCGACTCTTAGCTCTAGTTCCCAAGAGCCATCTACTGCCACTAGAATTAGAGACTTTCTGAGGATGAATCCGCCAGCATTCACGGGTTATAAGGTTGATGAAGTCCCCCAAAATTTTATTGATGAGATGTGGAAAATCCTGAAAGCTATGCATGCTACGGAGGTTGAGGGGGTTGAGTTGGTGTCCTATCAACTCAAAGATGTGGAAAACATCTGGTATAACCAATGGGAGCAAGGTAGGGGTAAGGATGCTGAACCTTCTAGGTGGGATGAATTTTAGGGGGCCTTTCTTGACCACTACTTTCCCCGAGAACTGAGGGAAGCAAAAGTGGAGAAGTTTGTAAATCTGAAACAAGAGGGTATGATAGTTAAGGAGTATGGCCTGAAGTTTATCCAGCTGTCCAGGTATGCTCCAGAAATGATCCCAGATATGAGGTCAAAGATGAGAAAGTTCGTCTCCGAATTAAGGAGGCATGTGAAGAAGGAATGCAAAGCAGCATTGTTAGTCTCGGATATGGATATTTCCAGATTAATGGTGTATGCTCAACAAGTAGAGGAGGAGAAAAGAAAAGACAGAAAAGAGAACCTGAGCAAAAAGGTAAAATCAGCGGGCCATGAGAGTGAACAGAGGCAGAGCAAGGGCCACAGGTCCTTCTTCCAGAAGAGGCCTTCCAACTATGCCTCATCCACTGCCAGTGCACCTATGCCGCAGAACAGGTATGATCGGTAGGGACAGAGTCACCAAAATCATAGACCCCAAGGTTCTCAATCCCATGCCAGTGTAAGTCAAGGCTCGAGAGGGAAGCCACCATGCGGCAAGTGTGGTAGGCTCCACTTGGGAGAATGCAGAGCGGGAAGGGTTGGTTGTTATAAATGCAGCCAAATGGACCATTTTCAGAGGGAGTGTCCAATAGGGGGAAATAGAGTTCAGCATTCTGCCACCGCACCGCTGGCTAGAGGTAATCAGAGGGGCACTACTTTAGGCACCAGCGGAGGTACAAACCGTTTATAGGCCATGGGTAGTCGCCAAGATTAAGAGAACTCTCCAAACATCATGACTGGTATGATTCGAGTCTCTTCTCTTGATTGCTACATTTTAATGGATCCGGGTGCCACACTATCTTTTGTGACTCCTTACGTGGCTAGTAAATTCAATAAAATTCCTGAATATCTTCTTGAGCCTTTCAGTGTAGCTACTCCTGTCGGTGATTCTGTCTTAGCTGAGAGAGTCTATAGAGATTGCACTGTGTCAATTTATCACAAGGATACCTTGTCTAACTTGGTTGAGTTGGACATGGTGGATTTCGATGTGATCCTTGGCATGGACTGGCTTTATGTCTATTACGCATCTATTGATTGTAGGACTCGGATTGTCAAGTTCAAATTCCCGAATGAGGTAGTCATAGAGTGGAAAGAGAGTCCTGTCATGCCTAAGGGTAGGTTTATTTCTTACCTTAGGGCCAGGAAGCTAATCTCAAAAAGGTGTATCTATCACCTTGTCCGAGTGAAAGATGATAATGTTGAGTCTCCATCCCTTGAGTCGGTTCCGATTGTCAACGAGTTTCCGAATGTCTTTCCTGAAGATCTGCCTGGAGTCCCTCCTGACAGGGAGATTGACTTTGGGATTAATATTCTTCCTGATACCCAGCCTATCTCAATTCCTCCTTATAGAATGGCCCCAGCTGAGTTGAAAGAGTTAAAGAAGCAGTTGAAGGACTTGTTAGATAAGGGATTCATTAGACCGAGCATCTCACTATGGTTAGCTCCGGTCCTATTTGTGAGGAAGAAAGATGGGTCCCTTAGAATGTGTATTGACTACAGGCAGCTGAACAAGGTCACCGTAAAGAACAAATACCCTCTCCCCAGAATAGATGATTTATTTAATCAACTTCAGGGTGCCACTTGTTTTTCAAAGATAAACTTGAGATCTGGCTACCATCAGTTGAAGGTGAGAGAATGTGATATTCCGAAGACTGCTTTTCAGACTCATTATGGCCACTTTGAATTTTTGGTCATGTTCTTTGGATTGACTAATGCCCCCGCAACTTTTATGGATCTCATGAACCGGGTGTTTAAACCATATCTTGATATGTTTGTGATTGTATTCATAGATGATATTCTGGTCTACTCCAAGAATGAAGAGGAGCACGCCTATCATCTTAGAGTTGTTTTACAAACTTTGAGAGACCAGGTATTGTATGCAAAATTCTCTAAATGTGAATTTTGGCTTGCATCAGTGGCCTTCTTAGGCCACATTATATCTAGAGATGGTATTCAGGTTGACGCCCAGAAGATTGAAGCTGTGAAGAATTGGCCCAGACCCACATCCCTGACAGAGATAAGAAGCTTCTTGGGTCTGGCTGGCTATTATCGAAGGTTTATAGAGGGATTCTCATCCATATCATCACCATTGACTAAGTTGACTCAAAAGAAGGCTAAGTTCCAATGGTCCGATGCTTGTGAGGAGAGTTTCCAAAAACTGAAAGCCAAGCTAACCACTGCTCCTATCCTGACCTTGCTCGATGGAACAGAGGGCTTTGTGGTCTACTGTGATACATCCAGAATTGGTTTGGGTTGCGTGTTGATGCAGAGGGGGAAGGTGATAGCCTATGCTTCAAGAAAGCTTAAGGTTCATGAGAGGAATTACCCAACTCATGACCTCGAGCTGGCAGCCATGGTGTTTGCGCTTAAAATTTGGCGCCACTACTTATACGGAGTGCATGTTGATGTGTTCACCGATCACAAGAGCTTACAATACGTCTTTAGCCAGAAGGAACTCAACCCAAGGCAAAAGAGATAGCTCGAGCTACTCAAGCACTATGATATGAGCATTCTCTACCATCTAGGTAAAGCTAATGTTGTTGCTGATGCTCTTAGCAGGTTGTCTATGGGTAGCACTACCCATGTAGAAGAGGGAAGGAGGGAATTGGCAAAGGACGTACATAGATTAGCCCTATTGGGAGTCCGCCTGGAAGAGAACAATAAAGGCGGAGTTACCATTCAGGATGGGTCTACATCCTCACTTGTGGCAGAGGTAAAGGAGAAACAAGACCAAGATCCCATCCTCCTCAATTTGAAGGGAGTTGTTCACAAACAAGGGGTGATGGTTTTCACCAAAGGGGGAGATGGTGTGTTGAGGTACCAAAGTAGATTGTGTGTACCTGATGTCAATGATGTTCGAGAAAGGATTATGGCCGAAGCGCATAGTTCCAGGTACTCTATTCATCCAGGCTCTACGAAAATGTTTCATGACTTAAGGGAAATCTATTAGTGGAGTGGGAAGAAGAGGGATATTGCGGAATTTGTTTCCAAATGCCCGAATTGCCAATAGGTGAAAGTGGAGCATCAAAGGCCATATGGTTTAGCCCAAAACATAGAAATTCCAGAATGGAAGTGGGAGATGATCAACATGGAATTTATTACAGGCTTGCCAAGGTCCTGAAAGAAACACGATTCCATTTGGGTGATTATGGATAGAATGACAAAATCAGCTCACTTCTTGGCGGTTAAGACTACTGACACCGCAGAAGATTATGCAAGGTTGTACATTCGGGAGATCGTCAGACTTCATGGGGTTCCCTTGTCTATCATCTCAGACAGAGGAGCTCAATTCACTTTCCAATTTTGGAAATCCTTTTAGAAGGGACTGGGTTCGAAGGTGAACTTGAGTACGGCTTTTCACCCCAGACAGATGGCCAAGCAGAGTACACCATTTAGACGTTGGAAGATATATTGAGGGCATGTGTGCTTGACTTCAAGGGAAATTGGGATGATCACTTACCTCTCATAGAGTTTGCATATAATAATGGTTATCATGCAAGCATTCAAATGGACCCTTATGAAGCCTTGTATGGGAGGAGGTGTAGATCGCCCATTGGGTGGTTTGAAGTTGGTGAGACCGAGTTGATTGGGCCCAATTTTGTTCATCAAGCCATGGATAAGGTGCGAGTCATTCAAGAGATGCTAAAGACAGCCCAAAGCCGCCAAAAATCTTACACCGACGTGAGGAGGAGAGACTTGGAGTTTGAGGTGGGTGATTGGGTATACTTTAAAGTGTCACCCATGAAAGGTGTCATGAGGTTTGGAAAGAAGGGGAAGCTTAGTCCTCGATATATTGGTCCTTACCAGATCTTGAGGTGGATTGGGAGTGTTGCCTATGAGTTGGAGTTACCCTCAGAGCTAGCCTCTATTCATCCTGTATTCCATGTTTCAATGTTGAAAAAGTGCTTGGGCGATCCCTTGTTGGTAGTCCCCACTGATAGCATTGGAGTTAAGGATAACTTATCCTATGAAGAGGTTCCGGTCCAAATTCTTGATCGCCAAATCCGTAAATTGAGGAACAAAGAGGTCGCCTCAGTCAAGGTCCTTTGGAGGAACCAATTTGTTGAGGAAGCTACATGGGAAGCGGAGGAAGCCATGAAATCTAAATATCCACATCTATTCGTGCCTACCGATGAGAATGTTGAAGGTAATGCCCATTTCCTTGACTTAAATTCATTTGTGCATTTTGAGTCTTGATTGATAATTGATTGAGAATTTGATTGATTGATTGATTGAATTATGATTGTGATTTGTACTCCGAGTCCATTCTTGGTTACTCTTCATTCGAGGACGAATGATCCCAAGGGGGAGATAATGTAACACCCCTCAAAAATTGTTTCCAAGGATTCGTACCCTTCTTGTATCGTGCTGGGTCGAACCCAATTATTTAGAAGTGTTGCTTGAGTTGAGATGAGTCCCAAAGTAATTGAGGAGTTTTGGAGTGATGTGGGGTCACGGAGGACCCCTAGGATCGAGCTAACACCAAAAAGGTTCGTCGTGGATAAGTTTAAGGAGGAGTTTGCATGAGGGGTTGATTTCTAACGACCCTATCTTTTGATATATGATGATCTGGGTGGCCCACGACCTATTAAATTAATGGTCATCGAGTCTTCTTTCCAATGCCACTAAGAATGTAATTTTTGGAGTTCGGAGTCGAAAGATATAACGATCCTAAGATGAACTAGCACAGCAGGAATTTCAGGCCTGGGTTCAACTACTGGAAATCTAGGCTTGGCGCCACAGCGGCGCGATGCGCCACTACCGCGCCAGAAATATGCCTCAGTAGTTTGGGCTTTGGCGCGGCGCGCCACTAAAAGGTGTGCAGGGTTTTTCAAGCCAATTTCCAGAACCCAAAAAATATTGGCCTTGACGCTGTAAGGGCTCGACGCGCCACTATCGCGCCAGAAACATGCCTCAGTAGTTTGGTCCTTGGCGCGGCGCGCCACTGCAAGGTGTGCAGGTTTTAGGCGTAATCATCCTGGCGCTGCAATGGCGCTTAGCGCCACTATCGTGCCAGGTGCATTTTTGGCCTATTTTCAAAACTTTTGAGGAGGGGCAATTTGGGAACTTACCCAAATTATATATGTATTACCCTTGGTCTTTTGGGAACACATTTTACCGCCTCACTCTCTCTCTAAAAGCCCTAGAAACCTCTCTCTCTCTCTCTGTCTCTTCTGCTTCCTCTCCAAAATCCTCCTCCAGCAAGAAGAGTTCCAAGAGCTTCAAGGTTTGAGTTCTCCATTAAAGACCCAACTACAAGGTTTTTTTCAAGTCTTCACTAAGGTATGTTAGGCTATCCAAAACATAGGTTGAGTCCACCCATGTGCCCTACTCTTGCTTTGAGGTTAGATGTCCATGAAAATGGAGTTCCTTTGTATGGTTTATGGTTGAATGAGTTTTATCCCCTATTTACTTGATGCTATATGTGTTGATGTTGTCGATCTAAGAATGTTCCTAAGACCTTCATATAAGTATGAGTTGATGGAGATGACTTGTTATTATGTTTTATTGATCTCTTTATCCATGTGATTATGTTGCATAAGTCAATTTTCTTGAATGTGTTATTCCACTTGTGTTGTTGAGTTAAAGTCATAGAGTTGTGATGAGTCTTGGGGAGATATCATAAATGTTTACCTAAATGAGGCTTGATTGAGTTAATTGGAGGATAGAACTTACGAGTGGATGAGGTCCTAAATGGAACTTGCTATTATGACTTAATTGAGTTGAAATGAGAATGAAGTTGATGAGTTGGCAATGTCCCACATGAAACTAGCCGTGAGGGCTTGTTTGAGATGATTGGAGAGAGTCTTATGAGCATAGAGTCATGGAAGGAGTATCGAGCACCGAGGCGGGTGAGAGTATAGTCCATTCTCAAATCCCAGGAACTACGTCACCAACGTAGGTAGGGATGGAACTGTTAAAGTCGGATGCTTCCCATGGGATCAAACCGTTAAAGTCGGATGTTTCCTATTTAGTTGTCCAGAAATGATAGGACTTGACTAGTTGATAGTATCGATGATTAGGGAGGCGTTTATGCCCTGGCAAGGTATGGACGGACGTGGCAACAATGTCTGATTATTGTACTATCACCGGCTCATAGATGATGGTTGTTGGATAAGAGAAACTCCTATTTAGGTCTTGATAGTACTCTGATTCAGTTGAGTTGAGTGGATTATGAGTTAGTCCCATCTAAACTATTCTTGTTAGACTTAGGACACTTGAGTGAGATGTCATGTATATATGAGTTGAGGTTTTGAGTTGATATTGATGTCTTCTTGATGTTGTTTCATTCGGCCATTTTACATACTCATACATTCCATGTACTGACGCTCTTTGGCTTGCATCGTTTCATGATGCAGAGATAGGTACTAGAGATCATCAACCGGCGCTCCATTTAAGATCCACAGACACTCTTAGCTAGTTGGTGAGTCCTTCTAGTTTTCCGGAGGACATTGAGCTTTCTTGTATAGTTTTGTTGTCGCTTCCTTTATTTTGGATTGTTGGTAGCCATGGACTTGTTATTGGCACCTTCTAGACTTTGATAGAGGCTTCATAGACTAGAGTGTGGGAAGGTTGGACTGCTATTGTTGAGAAGTCTTATTTTACTTATTTTGTTGAGTTGAACATGTTTGGCCTTCGGCCCCCATATTGTGAATAGTATGTTTATGATTGAACCCTACTTTGTGTGTATATGACTGAATAATGAAATGACTGAATCAGGTGGTTCGCTGGAAGGTCAGAAATGGCTTTCGAGTGCCGGTCACGTCTAGGGTACCCTCCCGGGGCATGACACGAAGGGTCACCCAAACATTTCTTAAGCATAGAGATATGAAACACAGAATGAATAGCTGCTAACTCTGATGGCAACACCAAATCATAGTCTACAGTAACAATCCTCGTCACAATATGATAAGGACTAAGCTTCTCTTCCTTCCCAAATCTCGTCACACCCTTCATGGTTAAAACCTTAAAGAAAAACTAATCATGCACTTCAAACTTAAGATCTCTCCTCCTAACATCTGTGTAGGATTTCTAGCAACTCTGAGCAGTACTCAACCTCTCTTGAATGATTTTAACCATCTTCATGGCCTGATGTACCAAGTCTGGTCCAATCAACTCAACTTCACCAACTTTAAACCAACCAATTAGTGATCTACATATCCTCCCATACAAAGCTTTATTGGAAGCCATTTGAATACTCAAACGAAAGTTGTTATTGTATGCAAACTCAATAAGAGGTAAATGATCATCCCAATTACCTTTGAAGTCAATGACACAAGCTCTCAACATATCATCCAAAGTCTAAATTATACATTCTACTTGGCTGGCTGGCTGCGGATGGAAAGTAGTGCTAAGGTTCACTCTTGAACCCAAACATTTCTGGAATGACTTCCAAAACTGAGCAGTAAATTGAGCTCCCTTATCTGAGGTGATAAACAAAGAAACCTTATGAATTCTGATAATTTCTTGAAGATACAATCTTGCATAGTCCTCTACAGTATTAGTAGTCTTAACTGGTAAGAAATCGGCCGATTTGGTCATCCTATCAACGATCAACCAAATAGAGTCATGATGCATGCGAGATCATGAAAAACCAATTATGAAGTCCATATTGATCATCTCCCACTTTTATTCAGTAATTTCAATGTTCTGATCTACTCCACAAGGAATTTGATGCTCAAATTTGACTTGTTGGCAGTTCGGGCATATATACAAACTCTGATATATCTCTCTTCATCCTACTCCACCAATAAACTTCTCTCAAGTCATAGTACATTTTTGTATAACCTGGATGGATGGAATACCTGGAATTATGGGCCTTTTCCATGATTCTCTCTCGAATTTCATCAATAAGTGGAACACACAATCTCCCTTGATACCTCAACACTCTATCTCTCCCTTTGGCAAAAGCCATTACTTTCTGCTTGTGAACATTATCTTTCAAAATGAGAAGGATAAGATCTTGATCTTGCTTTTCCTTCACCTTAGCAACTAGAGATGATTCAGCCTCATTCTGAACAATAGTGCCACCCTCACTAGAGTTAGTAAGTCAAACTCATAAAAGTGCAAGCCTATGCACCTCTTTAGCCAACTCTTTCTTTCCCTCCTCCAGATGGCAGTACTCCTCATAGATAACCTACTAAGAGTATCAGCAACAATATTAGCTTTACTTGGGTGATAGAGAATGCTCATATCATAGTCCTTAAGAAGCTCGAGCTATCTCATCTTCCTCAAGTTCAACTCTTTCTGAGTAAACATATATTGAAGGCTCTTGTTATTAGTGAACACATCAATGTGCACGCCATAGAGATAATGATGCCAAATCTTGAGAGTGAATACTATGGCTCCCAACTCTAGGTCGTGTATTGGGTAACTCCTCTCATGAATCTTAAGTTTTCTAGAAGCATATGCAATAACCTAACCTTTCTACATCAACACACATCCCAATCCAACTCTAGACGCATCACACTAAATCACAAAACCATTGGTTCCCTTGGGTAGGGACAAAATTAGAGTAGTAGTCAACCTTGTTTTCAATTATTGAAAACTCTTCTCAGAAGCATCTGACCATTTGAATTTAGCCACTTCTGAGTCAACTTAGTCAAAGAGAGGATATAGATGAAACCTCCTCAACAAATCTATGATAGTAGCTGTCCAAACCCAAAAAACTCCTTATGTTGGACAGGGATGTAGGTTTGGGCCAGTTATTTACTACCTCAATCTTTTGTTAACCAACTCATATACCCTCACCAGATACAACATGACCTAAGAATATCACAAAAGCAAGCAAAAATTCACACATTGAAAACTTAGCATACCACTCCCTATCCTTGAGAGTATGAAGAACAATTCTGAGATGGTTAGCATGCTCCTTCTCATTTATCAAATAGACTAGTATGTCATCAATAAACACAATCACAAACATTTCCAAAATATTGTTCAAACACTCAATTCATCAAGTCCATAAATACTGTAAGAGAATTCATCAAACTAAAGAAGATAAAAAGAAACTTGAAGTGACCATATGGGGTCCAGAAAGAGATCTTTAGAATATCACATTCTCTCAGATTCAACTATCTATCTTTGAGAAAAAAGTGGCACCAGGAAGTTGGTCAAATAGTTCATCTATCCTGGGAAGGGGATACTTGTTCTTAATTGTGACCTTGTTTAATTGATGATAGTTAATGCACATTCTAAGGGAACCATCTTTATTTTGCACGAATAGGACAGAAGTTCCATAAGGTGAGATACTCAGCCTAGTAAAGCCCTTATCTAACAAATCCTTCAACTGATCTTTCAATTCTTTCAACTCAACAGGAGCCATTCTATATGGCGGAATAGAGATAGGCTGTGTATCGAGAAGAACATCAATCCCAAAGTCGATCACTCTATCAGGAGGGACTCTAGGTAGATCCTTAAGAAAGACTGTGGGAAACTCATTAACAATTGGGACAGACTTAAGGGATAGAGACTCCACACTATTATCTTTAACTCGCATGATTTGATAAATGCACCCTTTCAAGATTAACTTTCTGCCCTAAGGTAAAAAATAAATTTACCCTTAGGCATAATAAAACTACCCTTCCATTCTAATATGGGCTCATTTGAGAATTTGAACTTAACAATCCTAATCCTAGAATCAATTAAGGCATAACAGGCATAAAGCCAGTCCATGCCAAGGATCACATCAAAATCAAATATGTTCAACTCGACTAAGTCAGCCATGGTATCCCTATAATAGATTGACACAGTACAATCCCTATAGACCCTGTTAGTTAAGATAGACTCACCAACAGGAATGGACAGACTAAAAGGCTCAAGAAGACACTTAGAGATTTTATCAAACTTATTAGCCATACTAGCTTGGGATTGAGAACCCTGGGCTCTAAAATTCTGGTGGCTCTTTGACTTTTGATCAACCTATTATGCAATGCAGGTGCACTTGTCGATGATGGAGCATAGTTAGAAGACTTTTTCTGAAAGAAGGAAAGGTTGCCCTTACCTTTTCTCTGCTTATTATCATGCCCAGCTAATTTGTCCTTCTTGCTCAGGTGCTCTTCTCTGTCTTTCTTTGTATCATTCTCAACTTGCTGAGCATACACTATCAATCTGAAAAATCCATGTCAGAAATTAGCAATGATGTCTTGCACTCTTTCTTCACATGTCTGCCCAAACCAGAGACAAACTTCCTTATCTTAAACCTCACATTTAGAACCATCTCTCGAGAATATCTAGACAGATATATGAGCTTAAGGTTGTGCTCCTTCACGGTCAGCTTCTCTTATTTCAAATTCATAAACTCTTTAAATTTTGCTTCCCTTAATTCTCTAAGAAAGAAGTGATCAATGAATACTCCTTCGAACTCATCCCAAATAGAAAACTCAGCATCCTCACCATGACTCTCCTTCAACTAGTTATACCAGACATTAGCAACATCTTTGAGTTGATAAGAAACCAACTCAAACTCCTCAACCTCGGTAGCATGCATTTCTTTCAATATATTCTACTCCTCATCAATAAAATTTTGGGGATCCTCTTCTACCTTAGACCTTATAAATACCGGTGGGTTCATCCTTAAGAAATCTCGGATCCTCACAAAAGCTGATGGCTCTTGAGAGCTAGACATGGGAGCTAGTGAACTCTGGTAACCCCTTTGGGCAGCTACCAACTGTGTAAGCATAGAAATAGCTCCTCTAAAATCAGCCTCTACAGTTGGAGCAGGCTGAGTAGTAGGAAATTATATTTCCTCGATAGACCGAGCAGGTCGACCCCTAGTCCTCACTCCAGATATTGGGTGAATCTCAAACTATGGAATATTAGTGCTGGTGGCATTCCTATGACTGGTAGTATGCTTTGGAGGCATTATCTACAAATGACTAAATGGATGAGTTAGGGTGGAACTTCTTAGAGTTAAATTCTTTCACACGAACTCAAAATATGAAGAAGTGAACCAGTTCCTAATATCCTATAGCCTCTTCATTATAAGTGTGGTGCACGACATGCCTACAAGAAGACACTACTAGATACGACTTCATTGAAACCCTAGAACTCTTGAACACTGTGCTCTGATACCAAGTTTACCCCAAGAGGGTACCCTAAGTGTGGCTGGCACTGATGACTATTACTGGTACCTAAGCAAATCACTTGGTCCGATCACTCATTCAATCACTCAGTGGAAGAATTGATGCAATTTCTAAATGCCTTCAAGAGGGCTAACCAAAGTAATAATTCAAAGAAGAATAATGTATTTAAAACCAATTTCATCTTGATTCTGTATGAAGGATAGGTTTGAAAACTAAAAAATTTACTCAATATATTCATTATCTTTCTATGAAGACTATAATACTATCAAGAAGATGCCAATACCAAGTCCATGGCTACCCAAAATAAAATACTTAAAAGAAAAGATAACTAATCAAGAGTGCCTCCGAATGCAAGGAGGACTCACCAAATTTGAAAGTAGAAGTGATCCTCAATGATGCCCTGTTGAGGATCTCTAACACTTGTATTTACATCATGAAATGTTGCAAGCCAAATAGCATCAGCAAATGGATTGTAGGAGTATTAAAATTGCAAAAAAAGAATGCGATCAACAGACTCAACATCAATCAACTCATCTCAAGGGACTCAACTCCATAATCAACTCACCTCAATAAGGAATTCAAATTTAAAGTAAACAATGTTCTTAAAGAGAAATAGATGTGGTAGTATGCAACTCAGACAATCAAACCATACGTTTTAGATTTGGGAGTTTCTCTTATCCAAATACTACCACCTATGAGCCAGTGTGTACAATAAATCAACATTGTTGCCATGTTTATTCAATACATTTCCATGTTAAGGGATGAATCAACGAATCTTGGATCCACAATCAATCAAATCAAGCGCTCTTTTGGGACAAAAGGGAAACATCCACCTTTATGGTTCAATCCTCTCTTACGCTGGCTACGTAGCTTATGGAATTTGAATTATTAACTTACTCTTACCCAATTCGGTGCTCGATACTCCTCTCAAGAATCAATATGGATAAAAGACTCAAATCAAATCAAATTTTACAAATCATCTCATTTAGTCATATTGGACTCTAATCAACTCAATCATCATCTCAACCATCAATTCTTTCATTTAAACTCCTTTACAAATCTCATTCATGACTCATTAAGACTCTGAATCAACAATCATTTAGACTCCAAAATATTCAAATTCAAATGATAATATATTCAAAGACCTCTACAATCCAAACCAAGTTCGGCTCATTCTCATTTCACATTCACCAATCAACCTTTTAGACTCAATTATTTTGTAAAATATTGAAAAATAATAATCAATTAGGGTTCATGGAAATGAAAACATGAATAGGTATCTCAATTACTCAACTCATTGACATCATCAAGATATAATCAAATTTGTATATACAAAGACTCATTAGGAAAACAAATATATATAAAAAAAACTTAAATCGTAGGAACATTCAAACTCGACTCTAGGAACAATTCAACTCAAATAAGATGTAGGATACGTGGATGAAAATATTCCAATATTTTGATATGCCTTACATACCAGAAATTCAAAGAACAATCGAAACTTGAAAGATGGAAGTGAATGCTTGAACCCTAGTCCTTTTTTCTATTCAATCCATGCTCTCAAATAATTCTAATTGTTAATGAGAGTATATGTGTAAGACACCAAAAACTTGGAAAGTCCTAAACCAAGGATCAAAGGCGGAAATTTCAGAAAGTTGCAAAAACCGGCACCAGAGGTTGACCATGGAAGCCATCACGGGCCATAGTAAGAACCACGAACCGTGGTAAGCAACTGTGGTAAAGATTCAGAGGTTCAAACTTGCAGGGACAAGACCACAACAAAGGACCATGGACCGTGGTGAGCACTATGAGCTGTGGTGAGCACCACGAGCCATGAAGACCTTCGTGGTGACCCATCCTTAAAACCCTTAGGAAACATCCCAACGCAAGGGCCGTGAACGACCACCACGGATCGTCGATCTTTTCATAAACCATGAAAATAGTTAGTCCAGGGGTCCTTTCAATTTTTCATATGGGCTTTAAGGTTAATTCTTTATTATAGGAATGTATTTTGAGATGTTTTAAGGTCACAAGAATCCTTGAGCACAAAGTTAAGTTGAAAGCTTCCTTACCGATTGAGTTTCCATGTAAGATTCTATATAGGTCAAATTTAATAAATAATTTCTCCTTGAATATATATATTCAAGTTTCCCATTACCTAACAAATCAAACTTCTCTAAATCTTCTTTCCAAAGCCACTGAGTTTGCCTTCTTTGGAGTTTAGAGTAAAAGGTTATGGCCATTTTAGTGTAGCGGCTCAGGCAGGTGAGGACTACGGACCGTGGTGGCCTTCCATGAAATGCAATATGGTTCGTAGTGTCTGTCCGTGAAGGCCACTTTTTCAACCTGTTCAATCCCTTCACTTCAAAGTAATCAATCAAAACTGGTGCCATCCGCCTTGGGATCACTGGTGAGCACCACAACCCATAATGGTCTTCTATAAACCTCATTACGGTCCATAATGGTTCTGTGATGCAGGTTCAGAGACTTCTCTACAACAGTTTCAGAAGTATGTTTCCAAGTCATTTACAATGGGACTCCACCACGGTCCGTGGTGGGCATGACGGACTGTAATGGTCCCCCGTGAAGTCCAATTTCAGCCAGTTTTAAAAGGGGTATTTTGTCTTTTCCTATGTTTTAACTCAAAGTGAGGTCGTTTTGACGGCAAAATCCACTCATCTAAAAGAACAAGTCTTCCTACACTTATTTAGTTTCACTCAAAATTCTAAAACCCAAACCCTAACCTCTCAAGTTCCTCTTAATCTTTCTTCCTCCATCTCCAAGAAAGATTCCAGGATTTCACTCCAAGAAGATCAAGCCTCCATTTCTTTTCAGGTTTTTCATTAAAGTGTTGACTTCTCAAGGTATGTGGGTTTTCATCCATGGGTCATTCCACCCATGAAGCCAAATATTTTCTCAAACTAGCCTTTCAATTTTAAATGATAAAATCTTATGGGCTTTTACATGATGATTCCAAATGCATACTTCATGATATATTTGAAGTTTCTTTACTATATTTATATATATTGACTCTCAATTTCATGAAATGAAAGGGTTGCTAAGGTTCTTATATGAGGTTTGAAAGGTAGTTTTAAAGTACATATGGTGGGTTGTTTTGAAGATGTTTGAATTTATAAATTTATATCACTCTCATGCATACAAGTATTCTTTAAATGTATTTGAAGGTATTTATGAAATTAACCCACCTAATTTCTTATGATGAAGTAAAGTTGAAATGAAGTTTGACTCCAATGAACGTTATGAAGTAAATACTTATGAAACGGAGTCTTTATGAAATGATTGATTGATGAAGGGCTTCTTAGCCAAAGTAAGGTTTCAATGTGAAAGGGCAATTCTCACATTGAATCAAATAAAAGGTTTTAATGAGCTATTCCAGTGATTGATGTTTTAATGTTAAAGTTATATAAAGCTTATTCCATATTAATGTTTAAATGTTATTCCACGGAACTTAACCTAGCACCGAATGTAGCATATAGATGGGGGCTTGACCGAAGGGGTCCTTAAATAAAGTCTCATGTTGCATTAATTATGTAACACCCCTCAAAAATTTTCCCTAAGATTCGGACCCTTCTTATATACGGGTAGGGTCGAACTCGAGTATTGAGGAGCGTATGCATGATCTAGGATGAGTCCCCGAGAAATTTAAGGATATTAGAGGTGATTTGGGGTCACAAGGAGCCCCTAGGAACAAATTAAATCCAAGAGATTCGTCGTGGCTAAGTCTTGGGATGAGTTCATATAAGGGGTCGACTTCTAACGACCCTATCTTTTGAAAGATGACAATTTGGGTGGCCCACGACCTATTAAATTAAAGTTCGTCGAATCTTCTTTCCAATGCCACCAAGAATGTAAATTTTGAAGTTCGGAGTCGAAAGATATGACGATCCTAAGACGAACTAGCACGGCAGGAATTTCATTTTAGGCCTGGGTTGCAACTGCTAGGGAAATAGCCTTGGCACTGTAAGGGCGCGATGCACCACTATCGCGCCAGAAACATGCCTCAGTAGTTTGGTCCTTGGCGCGATGCACCACTAAAAGTTGTGCAGGGTTTTTCAAGCCTAATTTCCAGAATCCAGGAACAATGGCTTTGGCACTGTAAGGGCGCGATGCGCCACTATCACGCCAGAAACATGCCTCAGTAGTTTGGTCTCTGGCGCGGAGCGCCACTATGAGGTATGCAGGTTTTAGGCGTAATCGGCCTGGCGCTGCAATGGCGTGATGCGCCACTATCGCGCCAGGAGCATTTTTGCCTATCTTTCAAAACTTTTGAGAAGGGGCAATTTGGGAATTATCCCAAATTATATATGTATCATCCTTGAGCATTTGGGAACATAATTTTCAGCCCCTCTCTCTCTCTAGAAAAGTCCTATAAAGATCATCTCTCTTCCTCTTCTTCTTTTCCAAGTCCTCCTTTAACAAAGAATTATTCCAAGAGCTTCAAGATTTGAGTTCTCCATTGAAGACCCAACCACAAGGTTTTCTTCAAAGTCTTCACTAAGGTATGTAAGGTTATCTAAAACATGGGTTGAGTCCACCCATGTGCCCTATACCTTCTTTGAGGATAAATGCCCATAGAACTGGTGTTTCTTGCTAGGGTTGTGTTCAAATGAGTTTTGTTGTCTATTAGAGTGATTCTTGATATGATGATGAGGTTTAGTCAAGAACTTCCAAAAAGAGTCTTTGTGTGAGTATGAGTTGATGAAGATGAGTTGTTAAATATGTTTTATTGATTTTTCTTAGCTATATGGA
This sequence comes from Solanum dulcamara, assembly GCF_947179165.1. Lineage (NCBI taxonomy): Eukaryota > Viridiplantae > Streptophyta > Magnoliopsida > Solanales > Solanaceae > Solanum > Solanum dulcamara. Next base: position 63,187,426 of record NC_077243.1, read on the forward strand.
TTATGATAAAGGATGTTATTTTCTTTAAAATGATGCTTATCTGGAATTGTTGATTTAAAGCTTTGGAGTTGTGATGAGTTTCAAAGATTGATTAAATAGATAGAGGAAATTATTGGTTATGTTTATATGTTGCTATAAATGTGCCTTTAAAATTCTCTTGAAAGATATGATTTAGAGATGATTGATTGTGCTAGAGTGGATGAGTTGACAAGGTTTAAATGAGACTTGTCAATATGATTTGATTGAGTTGATTGGATGGAGTTTTATGAACATTGAGTCTTGGGAGGAGTATCAAGCACCGAATTAGGTAAGAGTAAAGTCCATACTCGACCCTAATAACTACGTCGCTAAACGTAGGAGGGGATTGAATCGTTAAAGTCGGATGTTTCCCTAAAATATTTGTCCTGACATTATAGGACTTGGTTGGATTGGATCCATGATTGGTTGACTTGTTCATGCCTTAGCAAAGCATGAATGGAAATGGCAACAATGTCGGCTTGTTGTACTGTCACTGGCTCATAAGTGATGGTTGTCGGATAAGAGAAACTCCCACATAAGTCTTGATAGTACTTTGAGTCGGATTGAGTTGGATAGTATGTGATTGGTCCTGTCTAAACTATATTCTTGTTTAGACCTAGGACACTTGATTGCATTGTTATTTCTCTTGAGTTGAGTTCCAAGTGGGTTTGATGTTTCCTTTATGTCATTTCATTCAGCCATTTTACATAGCAGTATATTCTACGTACTGATGTCATTTGGCCTGCATCATTTTATGATGCAGAGACAGGCACTAGAGATCATCAACCGGTGCTCTATTGAAGATCCACACCCACTCCCAGCTAGCAGTGAGTCCTCCTAGTTCTGGAGGATATTAAGCCCTTTTTGTATAGTTTTAATGTCATTTACTTTGTATTGATTATTGGTAGCCATGGGTTTGTCATGGGCACCATCTAGGTTATAGATAGAGGCTTCATAGACCGGAGTGTAGAAAGGTTGAATTCTTCTTTTGAGTAGCCCTTTTTAAAATTTCTTGTCGAGTTGATGATTATTTGGCCTTTGGCCCTAATTTATGAACAGTATACCATTAATTGAGTTTTCCGCTAAGAGAATATGATTGAATGAATGTGTGACTGGACCAGGTGGTTCGCTCGGAGGTCAGAAATGGCCTTCGAGTGCCGGCCACACCTAGAGTACCCTCCCGGGGCGTGACAAATTATGTGCCACTATTAGGGCCCTTGTCGGCTATTTTAGGCTAGTGGATCCATGATTAGCCATTAAATTTAAAGTTAAAGAATGTTTATAGTTGATCAGAGTTGTACTTGGCAAGTAGTCTCCCCGTGCCAACATAGGGGGATATGTTGGATTCTATTTAATAGCTCGCATGGTCTTAAATGCCGGTTATGGTCGCTTCCCCACAAAATGAATGTTTTTAGGATTCACATGATGATTCCTCATGCATGCATTCACTTATGCATATTTCCTATATATGTCTCTCTATAATGTTCTTCATTGCATAGCATACTCACATACTTAGTATATTCAAAGTACTAATGTATACTTTTGCCTACATGATATCCCCATGTAGAGACCGGCGTTGCTCCACACTCTCCTCCCCGTGGCTAAGTTGAGAGTTGAAGGCTACCACTTTGGTAAGTTCCCATGTTCTAGGAAAGACACTCATATCTTATCTAGCTTATGTTATGTTTAGAAATTTAAATTAAGTTTGGTATTTTTTTGAATTAATCTTAAAGGTGTGCTAGGGATATGTCTTAGCCCCTGCCAAGTCTTAATATAGAAGGTATTGTGGGCATAGTAAATTATGTTATGTTGTTTTTGACTCTTATTAACATAAAGCCCCTTAGTCCCTATATCCCTTATGTTTATGCTTGATTTGTTTATCATTACCAATGATATGTTTAATGAATGCTAAGAGGCTTGGGTGAGGTACCTCCGGGTGTCTCATTCGTCGTGTCACGTCTAGGCCCTAGGCTTGAGTTATGATAAACTTGGTATTAGAGCACGAGGTTTTGAAATGGTCCTTAGAGTCTAACATATCGCGTCAAATAGGGTCTTGTTCATTATTGTAAAGCACTCCACAACTATGAATTAGAGACTATGGGACGTTTAGGAAGGTCTTTACTTCTTTCAATTAATGTCGTGCCCTAGAGTTTCTTACGTTTTCCTCTAACTAACATCTAATTTTATGTTCTTTAGATAATGTCTCATGGGAGACCACCTACAAGATCAAGGGTTGACGATGAGGATCAAGCTCCTTGAGTTCCGAATATCCTACATCAGGAGAAAAGGGAAAGTCATGCTGAGTTCCGCAACATCATTGCATTATTGGCTCAAGTTATATCTCACCAAGGGCATCAAGGTGTCCCTCTTTCTTAAGTGAAAAATCCAGCCTCTTGGATTTAAGATTTTTAAAGGATGAATCTGCCCGAGTTCAATGGTTCTAAGATAGATAAGGACCCTGTGGAGTTTATCGATGAGGTGTACCAGATTGTGGCTATCATGGGTGTGACACCAAATGAAAAGGTCATACTAGTGACTTACCAACTAAAAGGCGTGGCTCGAGTGTGGTATAAGCAATGGATTATTAAGAGAAATGAAGAAAGGGGACTGATAGAATGGGAAGAGTTCAAAAGTGCCTTCCTAGACTATTTCTTCCCGTTGGAGCTTAAGGAGTCCAAAATTCAAGAGTTCATCAACCTCTATCAAGGGAGTATGAGTCTGAGGGAGTATGCCCTCAAGTTCACAAAACTGTCCAAGTATGCTCCCTTTATGGTCTCTAACCCCCGGGAAAGGATGAGTAAGTTTATTTTTAGCATCTCAAACTTAGTGTCCAAGGAATGCAAAATGGCCATGTTGGTCGAGGAGATGGACATCTCCTGGTTAATGACTTATGCCGAACAAATTGAAGATGAGAAGTTGAGGGAAAGGTCTAGAGGGTTCAAGAAAGCTAGAGTAGATGGTGGAGGGTCCAACCCTCAAAGGTCCGAATATGGTAGCAATGGTAAAGGTCAAGGTGGTCAATGGTTTATGGGACAAGGTTCCACTAATGTTCATCCTCCCAAGTTCAACAAGGATAAGGGTCCTAACTAAATAGTCCCAAGAGATAATTTTGGCACCCAAGCTTTTCCCCATGTAAGAAGTATGGGGGGACCCATAAGGGGGAGTTCTTGGCTGGCTCAAATGTGTGCTTCAAATGTGGCAAACTGGGTCACCATGCTAAGGATTATAGAGATTGTGGTGGTAATAGGTCTCAAGGCCAAGTGGCTCATGGACAACAAGCTCAAGGAGGTGGCTAATGCACCAACCATTTCTATACCTTGCATGGAAGGCAAGAGGTTGAGAGAGAACCAAACGTTATTACCAGTATGTTAAGGATCTTTAGTTTTGATGTATATGCATTATTGGACCCGGGTGCAAACTTGTCATTTGTTACTCCATTCCTAGCTAATAGATTTGATGTATTGCCCGAAATATTAGTAGAACCTTATTTGGTGTCTACCCCTGTGGGTAAGTCGATTGTGGCTAGAAAGGACTATAGGGGTTGTCCCGTGTCCATCTTGTATAAAGTTATTCCTTGTAATCTAATAGATCTTGACATGGTAGATTTCGATGTCATTCTTGGGTTGGATTGGTTATATGCATCTTATGCTTCCATATATTGTAGGACTCATCGAGTCAAGTTTTCATTCCCAAATGAGCTCTTTCTTGAATGGGAGGGTCATGATTCGATGGTGAAGGGTAGATTCATTTTTCTCTCAAAGCTTGAAAATTGATTGCTAAGGGTTGTATCTACTACATAGTGAGAGTTAGAGATGTCGACTCCAAAAGTCCTCCTTTTGAGTCGGTCCCCGTAGTCAATGGGTTTTCCAATGTCTCTCTCAATAACCTTCTCGATATCCCTCCTGAAAGAGAAGTTAATTTTGGTATCGATCTCCTTCCCAATACCCAACCTATCTCTATTCCTCCTTACCGAATAGACCAGGCAGAATTGAAGGAACAATTAAAGAATTTGTTAGAAAAGGGGTTAATAAGGCCAAGTACTTCGCCGTGGGGTGCCCCTTTCTATTTTTAAGAAAGAAGTATGGGTCATTTCGAATGTGCATAGACTATCGGTAATTGAATAAGGCGACTATTAAGAACAAGTATCCACTTCCTAGGATACATGACTTGTTTTATCAACTGCAAGGGGAGAGTCACTTCTCTAAGATCGACCTTCGGTCCTGCTATCACAAACTAACGGTGAGGGAGTGTGACATTCCTAAGACGGCATTTCGGATAATATACGGTCACTTTGAGTTTGTGGTAATGAGTTTTAGGTTGATGAATACGCCAGCGGTGTTCATGGAACTAATGAATAGGGTATTCAAACCCTACCTTAATACTTTCAATGTGGTGTTCATTGATGATATTTTGACATACTCTCGGAGTGAGGAAGAACATAAAGACCATTTGATGGTTGTTCTCCAAACGCTAAGGGATAAGCAATTATTTGCAAAATTTAGCAAGTGTGAATTTTGGTTGAAGGAGGTGGCCTTTCTCGGTCACATAATGTCCGGCGAGGGGATCAAGGTGGATCCTAAGAAAATGGAAGGGGTCAATAATTGGCCTAGACCATTGTCTCCCTCGAACATTAGGAGCTTCTTAGGTCTAGCCAGTTACTATAGAATATTAGTTCAAGGGTTTTCTTCCATCTCATCTCCTATGACAAAGTTGACTCAAAAGAAGGTGAAATTCATATAGACGGATGAGTGTGAAAGGAGTTTCCAAACTTTAAAAGACCGACTTACTTTCTCTATTATTTTGACTCTGCCAGAAGAATTAGAAGGGTTTGTGGTTTATTGTAATGCTTCGAAGATTGGTTTGGGTTGTGTCTTAATGCAAAATGATAAGTTCATAGCCAATGCTTCTAGGCAATTGAAAGTGCATGAGCATAACTACCATACCCATGATCTTGAGTTGGCAGCCATTGTTTTTGCTTTGAAAATTTGGTAGCACTACCTCTATGGGGTACATATAGATGTGTATACCGACCATAAAAGTCTTCAATATATGTTCACCTAAAAATACCTCAATCTAAGACAAAAAGGTGGCTAGAGCTTCTCAAGGACTATGATATGAGTGTACATTATCATCCACGTAAATCCAATATGGTTGTTGATGCAATTAGTAGAATGTCTATGGGGAGTGTGGCCCATGTTGATGAAGGAAAGAGAGTTGGTCAAAGATGTTCACCGATTGGCTAGACTAGGGGTGAAGTTGTGGTACCGATGATGGTGGTATGGTTATCCAAAATGGTTCAGAATCCTCTTTGGTGGTGGATGTTAAGTCGAAACATGACCTTGACCCGACCCTTATCCAGTTAAAGAAGTTGGTGAAGGAAAAGAAGGTAGAGGTCTTTTCACAAGGGGGAGATGGGGTGTTATATTACCAATAATGATTATGTGTTCCGAATATGGATAGCCTAAGGAGTTTGATATTGATGGAGGCACAAAATTTTGCGTACTCCATTCACCCCGGTTCGAGGAAAATGTATCAATTGAAAGAGTTATTTTGGTGGGGTGGCATGAAGAAGGACATAGCAAGGTTCGTGTCGAATGTCCAAATTGCCAACAAGTGAAGGTCGAACATGAATAGCCGAGTGGTCTAGCCCAATATATTGAAATCCCTACTTGGAAATGGGAAGATGTGAATATGGATTTTGTAGTGGGTTTGCCTCACACTCGGAAACGACATAATTCTATTTGGGTGATTGTTAATAGAATGACTAAGTCAGCTCACTTCCTACCGGTTAAGACTTCCTATAGGACCAAAGATTATGCAGAGTTGTATATTTGGGAGTTGGTGAGATTGCATGGTGTGCCATTGTCAATCATTTAATATCGTGGTACTCAATTCACTTCTTACTTTTAGAGATTATTTCAAAAGGGCCTCGGTACTAAAGTAAAGTTAAGCACTGCATACCATCCTCAAATCGATGGGCAAACCAAAAGGACAATTAAAACCCTAGAGGATATGTTAAGGGCTTGTGTGTTGGAGTTCAAAGAGAGTTGGTATGATTACCTAACGTTCATTGAATTTTCTTACAATAATAGTTATCACTTGAGTATTCAGATGGCGCCGTTTGAGGCTTTGTATGGGAGGCGATATAGATCTCTGTTTGGTTGGTTTGAAGTAGGTGAGATGATCTTGTTAGGTACCAATTTGGTACTTGATGCTTTGGATAAGGTGAATATCATTCGAGAAATATTGAAGATAGCTCAAAGTCATCAAAAGTCGTATTCCAACACTAGAAGAGGGGATTTTGAATTTAATGTAGATGATTGGGTGTATTTGAAGGTTTCACCCAAGAAGGGTGTAGTTCAGTTTGGTAAGAAAGGGAAATTAAGCCCTAGGTATGTGGGGCCTTCTAAAATCCTAACGCAGGTCGGCAAAGTTGCATATGAGTTGGAATTACCTTCATAAATGACCATGATTCACCCGGTGTTCCATGTGTCAATGTTGAGAAAATGTATGGAATACCCTTACTCCACTGTGCCTTTGGAGGTAGTGAATGTTAGGGAGAATTTGACCTATGAAGAAGTCCCAGTTAAAATTTTGGACGTCAAGTCAAAAGGTTAAGGAACAAAGAAGTTGCCTCCGTTAAAGTCCTTTGGAGGAAGCGACAAGTCGAAAGTGCTACATGGGAAGCAGAAGCGGATATGATAAAATGTTATCCTCATCTCTTTCATTCTAATCAAGTTAAGGTAATAAGTCATTCATGTTCAAATGTTTAATACTCTTATCTTTCAGTTTTCCAAAGTCCTCATGTGCATGCATGTTCATGAAGTTGAATTTCAAAGTTATATTTTATGTGTAAGTTTAAAGATCTCGTGGTTGATACATTTCAAGTATCATTATATTTATGTTGGGTTGCTAGTCCTCGTGTCTTGTTCTTTCTATGCTAACATTTCTCAATCAAGAACGAATGTTCCCAAGAGAGAGATATTATAAGACCCCAGAAACATGGAAAGTCCTAAACCAAGGATCAAAGGAGGAAATCTCAGAAAGTTGTAGAAAACAGCTCTAGGGGTTGACCATGGAAGCCATCACAGGCTGTGGTGAGAACCACCGACTGTGGTAAGCAATATGATAGAGATTCAGAGGTTCAAACTTGCAGGGAGAAGACCACGACAAAGGACTAAGGACCATAGTGAGCACCAAACCCTAAGATCTCAAGCTTTCTTCCTCCATCTCCAAGAAAGATTCTAGGGTTTCACTCTAAGAATATCAAGCCTCCATTTCTTTTCAAAATTTTCATTAAAGTGTAACTCCTCAAGGTATGTGGGTTTTCATCCATGGGTCCTTCCATCCATGAAGACCAAATATTTTCTCAAACTAGCCTATCAATTTTAAATGATGAAATCTTATGGGCTTTTACATGATGATTCCAAATTCATACTTCATGATATATTTGAAGTTTCTTTACTTATATTGATATATATATTGACTCTCAATTTCATGAAATGAATGGGTTTCTAAGGTTCTTATATGAAGGTTTGAAAGGTAGTTTTAAAGTGCATATGGTAGGTTGTTTTGACGATAATTGATTATAAATTTATATCACTCTCATGCATACACGTATTCTTTAAATGTATTTGAATGTTTTTATGAAATGAACACACCTAGTTTCTTATGATGAAGTAAAGTTGAAATGAAGTTTGACTCCAATGAACGTTATGAAGTAAATGCTTATGAATGGGAGTCTTTATGAAATAATTGATTGATGAAGGGTTTCTTAGCCAAAGTAAGGTTTCAATGTGAAAGGACAATTCTCATATTGAATCAAATGAAAGGTTTTAATAAGTTATTCCAGTGATTGATGTTTTAATGTTAAAGTTATATAATGCTTATGCCATATTAATGTTTAAATGTTATTTCGTGGGACTTGACCTAGCACCGAATGTATCATGTAGATGGAGGCTTGACTGAAGGGGTCCTTAAGTAATGTCTCATGTTGCATTAACTATATGCCACCATAGGGGCCCTTGTCGGCTATTTTAGGCTAGTGAATCCACGATTACCCATTAAAGTTAAAGTTAAAAAATATTTATTGTTGATCGGAGTTGTACCTGGCAAGTAGTCTCCCCGTGCCAACATAGGGGGATATGTTGAATTCCATGTAATAGCTCGCATGGTCTTAAATGTCAGTTATGGTCGCTTCCCCACAAAATGAATGTTTTAAGAATTCACATGATGATTTCTCATGCATGAATTCACTTATGCATATTGCCTATATATGTCTCTCTATTATTTTCTTCATTGCATATCATACTCATATACTTAGTACATTCAAAGTACTAATGCATACTTTTGCCTACATGATATCACCATGTAGGGAACAGTGTCGCTCCACACACTCCTCCTCGTGGCTAAGTTAAACATTGAAGGCTACCACTTTGGTGAGTTCCTATGTTCCTGAACTAACACTCCTATCTTATCTAGCTTATGCTATGTTTAGAAATTTAAATTAAGTTTGGTATTTTTATTGACTTAATCTTGAGGGTGTGCTAGGGATATGTCTTAGCCCCCGTCAAGTCTTAATGTAGAAGGTATTGTTGGACATAGTAAAATATGTTATGTTTGTTTTTGACTCTTATTAACATGAAGCCCCTTAGTCACTATACCCATTATCTTTTTGTTTGATTTATTTATCATTACCAATGAAATGCTTAATGAATACTAAGAGGCTTGGGTGAGGTACCTTCGGGTGTCTCATTCTCTATTTCACATCTAGGTCCTAGGCTTGGGTCGTGACAATATGCATATAGGGTGCTGATAAGGGACTCAAAATAGTCCCCAAAAGTCAAGATTTTTCTTTGGGAAGGTATTAAAAAGACAAAACTATCCTTTATTAAAACTGGCTCTGGTCGTTGATGAGTCATTTCTATGAGTCGTAGAATCTTCTACTAGCCATAGAAGACCATTCGTAGAATCCTGGATCCAAAACTTGGGCTTACTAGAATATGCACTTCTCCCCTACGAGTCAAGTCTACGAATCGTAGACATGTCTACGGCTCGTAGAAATGACTTGTAGAAGGCATTCACACTTGGTCAAATATCAGACCTCGGGACACATTCTACGAGCCTATTCTATGACTCATAAACATTCTTAAGATTCATCCTATTGATTCATAACAAAAGTACTTAGTCTTGTATTTTTCTGAAATTCAACAATGACTCTACGACTCATTACTACGAGTCGCCAACTTTCTTACGAGTTGTAAGGTAACCCTTAGACCCTCTCACACTTAGCAAATTTTTTCTCATTTTTAGTCCCGACCCTACGATTCCATCCTAAATCCATAGAATCCTCTATGAGTCATAGGTTGACTCGTACCATCTGGCACAATTCATTTTTCTCAATTTGTTTTCTCATGGTCCTTGAACTTAATCTAGGCTAGAATAGCACAGGGTGTTACAAGTAGTTTCATGAATTATTCCCAATAATATAAAAAAAATAATTAGACTCATTTGTCTTATACGACCTCTATCACTTCTAATTCTTTTATATTTCTTCCAAACTGATTTTCAACCTCATGGAGATAGATTTTAAAATTTTCAAAAGCATCCCTTTTATTTATAATTAAGCAAGCATATGAAAACTTAGAAAAAGCATCAATAAAAATGGTAAAATATCTATTTTCTCCATTGGTTAAAATTCTTCCAAGTTCATAAATATTAGTGTGAACTAATTCTAATAAATAAGGTTTTGTTTCAACTTGAAAATGAGTCTGTTAAGTGATCTTGGCTTTACTACATGACGCACGCTTTTCAAAATTCTTTTAAATAACTTAAATTAATCCTAAACTACTCATAATTTTAACATAATGATCATTAATATGCCATAAACGAGCATGCCAAAAATTAGTAGAAGAAAGCATGTAAACAGAAGTAGAAACTTTATTTATTTCAACATTCAACCTGAACATCCCTTCACAAGCATATCATTTTCCCACAAATATAACCTTTTATCACAATTATATATTGATCAGATTCAATAATTGATTTGAAGCTTGTTTTATTCAGAAGAAAATAAGACATTAAATTTTTTCTCATTGATGTAATATAAAGTACACTTTTCAATGTTAAGACCCTACCAGAAGTAAAACATAACTCGACATCTCCGGTTCCAAGCGCTTAAGTGGTGTGAAAATCACCAAATATGATGGTTTGGGCTCCTCAAAATTAGTATATTTTTTAAACCAATCTTTGTCATAACAGACATGGCGGTTTTTGACCAAAATTAGCCCACGTCCATCAACATTCTCATCCTTGTTTATATTTGTAATCACCAGCACAAAGACTCTTCAATACCGTTTGCCTGAGGTGTAGGATCACATTTTTGAAATCTTCAAAATCGAGCAATATGCCAACTCTTGCAACAGACAAAGCATGATCCTTTTATCTTGAATTTATTGATTTTGTGTTTACTTATTTCCACCATTATTTTTCTTGGGAGGTCTGCCATTATTTTTCTTGAAATTTTTCTTTTTAGGCTTCATAGAAATATTTTTGTGAGAATCAGAAGTATTATTATTTGAAATAACCATATTTACCTTCGCTGTGATATTCCTCTCTTCTAATTGTTAAAGTGCATCTTATCCCATTGCTTACGTTTTTCATATGGATTTTTATTATCAATGTCTCAAGAGAGGTTTTCTTTTATTTGTGGCACATAGATTTTTGAAATTTCTTTCAAGTAGGAGGAATTTATCTACTAGGCTACAAACAATAAAGTTATCTCCAATTTTGACCTCCTCGGACCTGAGCTCTCCAACAATCATTATGAAATTTTGAGATTAGTCCACCACTAATTTGTTGTCCACCATTTTAAAACGAAAAAATTTACTAGCTGCATACTTTTTTGCTCCAGCCTCTTCGACATCATATTTACTCGACAATGTTTTTTAAATTTTCTTTGAGCTAGAGTAAGTTCTATCATAATAATAATTATTATTATTATTATCAAAAATAATACTGACACTTGTAGGAATCATCATTGTACTTTTCCATTTTCTCTTAATGAGAATTAAGTTCATCATTATTCATGGATATGATGTCAACTTTATTAGGATTCTTCTCAGTTAACACATAAAAATATTGAGAAGACTTAAGTAGAAAAGTATTTTACCCTTCCATCTCTTGAAATTATTACCATTGAATGAAAATGGCTTGTTAAGATCTCCCATCTTGACATCCATGGATTTTTAATTGTAGTCATAATAAATCTCCTTAAATTATTGGTGAAATTACAAGATTATAATTTATAATTGAAGAAAAAAATAAAGAATATAAAATTTCTTCAGGATGAGGCGCGGATATCTTCGTCTCTTTAAGTACATACAAGTCCACTGCAGTAAATATTTTCACTGGTACATTAGTAGTCTTTTTGAATTGTCCCCTCCATGATACAAAACCCTAATCACAAAGTATAAATCAACAAACTCTGGACAAGAGTTGATCCAAAGCTCCATACAAATAACACCTCCCTTCAACTAATAATAACTCTCTTTTTGTCAAGCTTTTATATACTATATATTATTTTATACTCAAAACAAAGGAAGACCGTCACTATTTATAGATGAGAGAAGATAATGGAGAATTACATAGAGAAATCCAAAACCTAATCGACAATTTCGACCGTAAATTGAAGAAGTTGCTAAAAGTTCTTCGATTTTATAGTGTTTTTGAGTCATTCTTCGAGTTTTAGTCTTTTAATTGAGGTTTCACTGTTATATTGGGAGAAAAATGGTGGTTATAATCGAGGAGTTCACCATTTAGTGGAAAAGAACCAATGGTTACTGGGATTTGGTGAAGCATCTATCATGTCGTTGTCTCTATTGCTAAAAGGTCAGGCCCATATATCATTATTTTTAATTTTCATACAATTTAACCTAGGATTTTTTTTGTCTTTAGTTTTTTTTCAACTTTACAGTATTTCATATGATCTGACACTTATAATTATAGATTAGTATGACTCTTTGCTGTTGTTGAGGCCCAAGAAAATATTTTAAACCTAAACCCTACCTATGGTGCTTCAAATAATGTACACTCTTTTATTTCTCCAAATATTCATCCGTACTAATCCAACTTTTAACCTGACCATCCTACTTCTAATCCAACTCCTACCTCTATCCATCCTTTTATTGATCCAAATCCTGCCTTGTCAATTCTTTTACTGAATAAGATTCTGATATAGAATCATTAAATGGAGGATTAGATGATGGGAGTGATGTAGATGAAGATCTAAGAAATTTTAGGAAGAAAATGGAGAGAAAGAGCTCAATTGCCTCATCATGTGAAGTTAGGAACAAAAAAAGGACTAGATGCTGGGTATGATGAATCTACAGGTGGAAATAGAAATAGTTTAGAAGGCAGACTAGCTGGTGATGAGCCTTACTATCTCTCAGATGAAGCTGTCAGCTTTGAAATAGATCCAGATGATTATAGTGATGATAAAAGAGAGATTCAGTAGAGAGTTAAATCAACATGGAGAAAGAAGTTCAAAAGAGTTGTATTTGATGCAACTTCTCATAAAATAGTGTGGAATTGGGTCTTGTATTTAAAAGTATTAATGAATTTAGAACTGTTGTTGCCAAATATGTTGTTGATGAACGTGTTGCTACTGAAATGCATATTAATGAAGCAACAAGGGTAACGGTTAGGTGAACATTTGGTTGTCCTTGGCTGCTGTTTGTTAGCTTTGATTCTAGGACAAATAATTTTGTTATGAAAACCTACATTCTAGTTCAGAAATGTGACCCTACTAATAGGAATAAGCTTTGTAATAGAAAGTTCTTATCCAGTCATTATAATGAGAAGATAAAGAAATAACTCAACATTAGAATTTGAGTTTCAAAATATTATTAAAAAAGAATTGGATTTATATGTTGGAAGAACAGTGTGTAGGAGAGAAAAAAAACTAAGTATTACAATAGCTAATGTGTGACTATATTCTTGAGTTTTGGAGGACCTTAATCTATAGAGATGAGTTGCTAAGAACTAATTCAGATAGTACATATGTAGTCAAGCTTCATGAGGAAACATTAGCAAATGGCAGAAAAATGTTTCAAAGCTTCTACATATATTTTGATTCAATGAAGAAGTCTTATTTGGCTGGTTGTTGGAAGAGCATTGGTTTGGATGGTTATTTTCTAAATGAAGTATCTAAAGGTCAGTTACTGAGTATTGTTTGTAAAGATGGCAACAATCAAATGCTACCACTAGCTTGGGTAGTAATTGAGGTTGAAATCAGTATACTAGGAGTTGGTTTTTCAAGCTTCTAAAGGAAGATCTTCAGCTGAGAGATGGAACAAACATGACAGTCATAATAGATATGCAAACGGTTAGTTTGATTTTTGGTTTATGTAGGTTTTGATTTCTTGGTTTATAATTGTTAGTTTGATTCTTGGTTAATAACTGAATGTTTATTTATGACAGTTTTAGTTTTTTGATTTTTCTCAGGTCTTGAATATTTTTTCCCAATATTTTTTATCCATTATAGGGTCTTGAAAAAGCCATAAGTACTCATCTGCCAAAATTTGAGCATATAGTGTATGTTAGATACATCCTTACTAACTGGTCCAAGATTTGGCGAGGTATTGAGAGAAAAAATTATTTCACCCAATATCTACTTTAGAGACTAAGTTAAAGGACAACATTAGTTATATGAAAAGGTTGGGAAATAAGATAGTTGATGATTTGTTGTATAATAACCTAGAAATATTGAGCAAGGTTTACTTCAAGTTCACCACAAAATGTGATATTGTAGACAATAACATGGCTGAATAGTTTAATGTATATATATTAGAAGCAAGACGAAAGACTATAATTACCATGCTTGAAGAAATTAGGGTGAAAATGATGAAAGAATAAGATAGATGAGAGAGTTTTGCAATAGTTGGATCAGTGACATTTCTCCAAAGGCAATGAAAGTTTTGCAAGGTAACATTGTTAAGTCTATAAAATGCAACATTGAATGGAATTCAGAGTTATGAGATGTTTCATGGAGCATACAAACATGTTGTGGATATTCATAGACAAACTTATAGATGTAGAGCATGGATGTTAAAGGCATACCATGTCCTCATGCAATAGCTGCTTTTCACCACAGAAAATTAGAGCCAGTGACTACATTTTCCATTGTTATAGACATACAACTACTCTATTCAATCATTTCTGAATATGAAAATATGGTCAGAATCAGAAAATATCTCTGTTATACCACCTCATGTTAGAAAGATGCCAGAAAGGCTACGAGGAAAGACCAAGGTGAAAATAACAAAATTGAAAAACTATTCAAAATCGAGATTGAGATGTCATACAACACTTCTCATAACAATGGTCACAATAAAAAAAAGTCTCTTATTGGTGCTCCTGCTTCTATCATAACTACAAGTTTTGCTAGACAAAGTTCAACACATGTTGCTGGCCCAAGTTCAACACCTGTTGATGGTCCAAGTTCAATATCTACTGTTGGCCAAAGATCAACACTTAATTCTCCCCAATATCAACACCTAATGCTCCTCTTAAATCAATACCTAATGCTCCAACTGGAAGAGGAACGGGTAGACCAAAGGGCTCAATACAAAAAGTGACATAGTTTTACTTACTTCATGTATAAGTTCTAAATCAATTTTTTTTACCTACTATTTTATTGCTTTTCTTTTAGAATATTGCTGCTAGCAAATCAAGAATGGTTGGAATGGGAGTATTAAAGAATACTGCTGCTAGCAAATCAAGAATGGTTGGAATGGGAGTATTACAGACATAAAATGGTGAAACGATTATTAATATAAATATTTCTATACTTAAATATCATTTAATATTTTTTATTAACACAAGTTAAGATTATTTATATTCATTTAACCAGTCTGGAATGTCCACTGAAAAATTTAGAAATGTGAAGACTTCAGCATTTGTCACTAGAGATATTGGGTATAAATCAACAAGTGGTATGAAATGGAAGGAAAAACAATCTATGACCTCAAGTCAACTTGAAGGAATGAGGGAAAGAAGGCAAATTGAGACAAGGTCTAAGGTTGTACATTTGAGCCAAGAGAGCTCCAATGCTCAATCCCACAACATCTAATGTAATCTAAATTGTTTTGGTAAATTTTTGGCAATAAAATATAAACAATATATTTTGTTGGTAGCTGTGACTATATTTGGCACGATGTTTAGGAAATTATAATTATATTTAAGACAATAAATTGACAGTTGTGACTGCATTTTAGTTTTGGGTGTTGATTAATTGTAACAACTTTGACAACTATAACTTCTCTTTTGGTTAATATTATGCACTTATGATTGTCCATTTATTTAGTAATGACTTCTTTTTAGTTGATGGTTAATGATTTTATGTTTATAAATAGCAAATTGTGACTATACAACCTAAATTTGCAGGTTATTTGTGATGTTTTAGACAGTTGAGTGGATATAGGCTATTAAATGTATAGGTTATGTCCTCACTTCTTTACAAAAATCAAATAGGGACTCCTCAACATAAATAAGACAAATAAAGATAAATCCTTGCAATCAACAACTTTTCATTACACAAAAGGAAATGTTCATTACAACACTAATAACTTTTTTACAAAACTTTCACCTACAACCCCTTACAGCATTGTAAATACAATTACATGAAGAGATTATGAAACTTTCCTGAATCTCCTTTTAGGGACAATATATTTTGAAATAAAAAACTTGTACCTAAAATACAAATACACAAGAGAGAAATCCAAAGTTGTTTTTCTCTTTTCTTAGACTTGGCCAACTTGGTTTTCCATTTTTTCTCAACTACTTTCATCTTCTTCAAATATCATCAAAATTTTCCAGCTTCGACTCTATCTTCTTCATATCTATTCTGCTTTTCACAGAGTTGGTCAACCTAGTAGACTTGTTGTCAACCTTTTCTACAGCTTCAACTTTTTCAGAAGCTTCAACTCTTTGCTCAAACTCACCAACTCTTCCCAACAACTTAGGAATCACAAATTTGAATCTTGGATCAATATAATCATCCTTCCAAAGCCAAAAATCGCATGATCTAGCATTCTAAAGTGAATAAAAACTACTAAACAAATCAATCTATGACTCTTGAAGATCAACTCTTGAAAAATTATTCAACTTACCCCTTAGTAAGGACTACCCCAATATCTTCTATCAGAATTTCTTGGGGTCCAAGAGGTCAACAAACGTAGAACAAATCCATGTTTGCATCATACCTCTTTCAATTCATGATCTTCCTCTTACATACACAACCTAGTCAAGCCTATTCGAGCCATTATATTACCTTCAATTAAAACAAAATCACTGCAGCAACTTGATTATTCAAACAATTCAACACGAAAAAATTTGAAAATTTTACAAAAATGAGAGAAAGAAATCAAAATGAAAAAGACAGGATTGAATTAAAATGGAAAAGAGAGAGAAATAAAAAGTTACCTTTAATTCCTCTTGAAAAGAACTGATCTTGAACTTCATTTTGGGGCTTCAAATTTATGGTTTGAAGAACATTTAGGGTTTTTTTAGTTTTTCTGGGTGAAAATTAGGGTGGGGTGGGTGGGTTATAAGAATGGTTTCCAAAAAATTATCGTTGGAGGAAAATTTTAATTAAAAAATTGGGTTTATTAAACGTATTGACGCGCTAAAAAATGTTAACTGAAATGCGATTGAGGTTGGGTGTAGAAAAGGATAAATAAATACACTTTTGAGTAATATAGGTGTGTAATAGATTGCCTCAATAGTTAAAGTGTGTAACTGATTTTTGGGACAAATTTTAAAGGAAATTTATGCCTTTTTGAAATCATTTGTCATCAAACCACCAACGAACAAATGAGTGCTCCAAATGGTCATTGATCCCAACCTTTTTGGCTAACGTTCTCATTAGGGGGAATGGGAAACAAAGGATAGATAGTATAGGAGACAATTTAATAATAAATAAATATTAAAATGCTCAAGAAGAATTAAGTTCTTGTTTGGTTTCACTTATAAACAGCTTATAAGTTAAAAAAAATAAGTCGGGGTAGCCCAACTTATTTGTTTGGCTTATAAGTTACTTTCAGCTCATAAGTTGCTTTACATAATCTAAGTCAAACAGACTCAATTATTTTTTGGACTTATTTTAAGCACAAAATGACTTTAAGTTGACCATCCAAATACTCAAAAAAAGTTGAAAACAGTTTATCAACAACTTATAAGCCAATCCAACGGGCTCTAACACTTCCCATAATTTTTTACAAATAGCAAACATTAGGCAATAAATAGTACCTAGTAGCTATACTTTCACTATTTATTGGAAATAGCAATTTATTTAATTTGCTACCAACTATATTTCTGTATTCTTTCTGTATTTATATACAAAAAATACAGATACAAAATAAAAAACTTGAGTAAATCATGGAATAAAACTAATCCAACTTGGCAAAAATACCTAAAATCACTCCCACATTTTTGAAGTTACACGCATGACTCTAAAATTCAGTTTACCTTCATTCAATCACTCCCACTCTCTCTTATGAAAACCATTTGGAACAAAAAAAATAACAAAAATTCAAAATCAATAAGTGATTTGGAATAGTTCATCCTCGTCTTACTAGAAAAATACAAAGACGATGATGCATCTGTGAATAATATTGGAATCGAAAAGTCTCAATTGTTCACCTCCGAAATTCAAACAGGTATTTTTTCAAAAACTCATTGTATTTACAATGAAATAATTGGTATGATCTCTAATGTACGTTGTATGTAAGTTGGTATGATCTGTAATATATTTTGGATATTGTACACAATGTTGGTCATTTGTATATATATGCTTATAGTCGTTAACAGTATAAAGGATATTGGATATGGAGTATAATTGAATATTGAATAAAAATTAGTTCATAATTGAACACTTGATACAAATTAGTTGACACAAATTAGTTTTTTAAAATACATAGTTGATATTTTGTGTGACAAACCGTGATGATACAAATTATACTTTAGAAACAAATTGTTTTGGAATGCAAATGTTTTTACAACTCTGTAAGAATAATGTGGTAATCTCTATGTCTGATCATTTAGAATACAATTTTGTTTTAGAAATTGAGATGTGATAAGAAGTAGAATATCAATCTGTTTGTATATATGATGGTTATAATACAATTGACTTTTGATACAAATCTGAAAATAGTTACCAAATTTATTATAAATATATTTTTTGTGTATTTGATAGCAAAAATATTATGAATACAATGTAACCATTTTTTTAGAGATACAAATTGTATATGTTTTATAAACTTGAAAACAAAATTTGAGGGATACATATAAATACTCATACAACTCATGTTTTTTTAATATAAATTAAATTTTGAAACTACAAAAAAGTATTGAAATACAAATTTATGTAAGATACCACTTTCCTTTTAACACTGTTTGATCATCTTGAAGAATGGGAAGCCTTAGTTTTCTGATGATGCATTCTGGAAGATGGAACGGAAATAATTATTATGTTGATTACACAATAGAGGCAATCATGTTGAAGGAGTATGCAAGTTATAAAAAGTTAGTAGAGGAAGTTTTCAAGCAAATTGGTATTGATTTGAGATACCAATGTATGAAGCTGAAGTAGAAGAACGATGGTAGCGATATACCTTTGGAGATACATAACGAGATGGGTGTAAGAGTTTACGTGTCATTAAGAAAAGATAGCAAGAATTTGGCAAAATATCCACTATGTGTAACTATATTTGTCAAAGATGGAGAGAAATCTTCAGTAGAAGGAGAGGAATAGGCAGAATAGATGCAAATAATACATTAGATTCACAGGCATTAGTGCTTGTAGATGAATGTGAGCCATTGGATACCAAAGTGGTCAGGAGAGAGATTATATCAAACACTAAGCAGAAAGAGGTAATGGTAGATCAGGTGTACAAAGACAAGGAAACAATAAAGGCTGTTATGATGCCATATTCAATTGACAATAAGTTCCAATTTCGAACAGAAAGGTCAAATGATGTCACGCCCCGGGAGGGTACCCTAGACGTAACCGGCACCCGAAGGCCATTTCTGACCTCCGAGCGAACCACCTGGTTCAGTCGCACATTCATCCAATCACATTCTCTTAGTGGAAACTCAATTAAAGAAATACTATTCATATATGGGGGCCGAAGGCCAAACCTTTACAACCCAACAAAGCAATAAAATAAGACTCCTCAAAATAACAGACTCCAGTCTATGAAACCTCTATCAAAGTCTAAGAGGTGCCAATGACAAGTCCATGGCTACCAACAATCAAAGTAAGGAAATGTCAACAAAACTATACATGAAGGCTCAACATCCTCCAAAAACTAGGAGGACTCACCAACTAGCTGAGAGTGTATGTGGATCTTCAACGGAGCGCCAGTTGATGATCTCTAGTACCTGTCTCTGCATCATGAAACGATGCAGGCCAAATAGCATCAGTACATGGAATGTACGAGTATGTAAAATGGCTGAATACAACGAACATCAAAAAAGAATTAATCAACTCGGAAGCTCAACTCAAGAGGAATAATAACTCAATCAAATGTACTAAGTCTAAAACAAGAATATGATTTAGATGGGACCAATCACATACCATTCCACTCATTCTGACTCAGAGTACTATCAAGACCTATTTGGGAGTTTCTCTTACCCGACAACCATCACTTATGAGCCAGTAAAAGTACAACAAACTGACGTTGTTGCCGCGTCCGTTCATACCTTGCCAGGGTATGAACGAATCAACTAATCATGGATCCAATCCAACCAAGTTCTATAATGTCAGGACAAACATCTTGGGGAAGCATTCGACTTTAATGGTTCAATCCCCCCTACGTTTGGCGACGTAGTTATTGGGTTCGAGTATGGACTTTACTCTTGCCCAATTCGGTGCTCGATACTCCTCCCAAGACTCAATGCTCATAAAACTCCATGCAATCAACTCAATCAAATCATATCGACAAGTCTCATTACAACCTTGTCAACTCATCAACTCTATCATGATCAAATCTTTTCCAATCATACTATCTGGTCAATCTCAATCATATCTTTCAAAAGAAATTTGAATGTACATTTATAGCAACATATAAGCACAACCAATCATTTCCTCTATCCATTTACTCAATCTTTGAAACTCATCACAACTCCAAGGCTTTAAGTCAACAATTTAACATAAGCAACATTTTTAAGAAAATAGCATCATTTATCATAATCCACATAATTAAGAAGATCAATAAAACATATTTAACAACTCATCTTCATCGACTCATACTCACATAAAGGCTCAATTTAGGAACTTCATGGCTCAACAACATCAACACATATAGAATCAAATACATAGGGGACAAAGTCCATACAAGCATAAACCATACCAAGAAACTTCATTTCTATGGACATCTAACCTCAAAGCAAGAATAGGGCACATGGGTGGACTCAACCCATATTTTAGATAGCCTTACATACCTTAGTGAAGACTTGGAGAGAACCTTGATGTTGGGTCTTCAATGGAGGACTCAAATCTTGAAGCTCTTGGGACAACTCTTTGTTGAGAATGGAGAAGAAAAAGAAGATGAAGAAGAGAGAGAGAGAGAGAGAGAGAGAGAGAGAGAGAGGAACTTCTAGGGCTTTTAGAGAGAGAGAGAGTTGGAAATTTTGATCCCAAAATGACCAAGGGTAATACATATATAACTTGGGTAAGTTCCCATATTACCCCTCCTCAAAGTTCTGAAAATAGGCTAAAAATGCACCTGGCGCGATAGTGGCGCGTCGCGCCATTCCAGCGCCAGGCTGAATATGCCTAAAACCTACATACCTCGTAGTGGCGCGCCGCGCCAGAGACCAAACTACTGAGGCATATTTCTGGCGCGATAGTGGCGCGTCGCGCCCTTACAGCGCCAAGGCCATATTTTTTTGGGTTCTGGAAATTTGGCCTGAAAAACCCTGCACAACTTTTAGTGGCGCATCGCGTCAAGGACCAAACTACTGAGGCATGTTTATGGCGCGATAGTGGCGCATCGCGCCCTTATAGCGCCAAGGCTATTTCCCCAGCAGTTGCAACCCAGGCCAGAAATGAAATTCCTGTCGTGCTAGTTCATCTTAGGATCGTCATATCTTTTGACTCCGAACTCCAAAATTTACGTTCTTGGTGGCGTTGGAAAGAAGACTCGACGAACTTTAATTTGATAGGTCGTGGACCACCCAGATTGATGTCCTTCAAAAGATAGGGTCGTTACAAGTCGACCCTTATACGAACTCATTCTAAACTTAGCCACGACGAATCTTTTGGATTTAATTTGATCCTAGGGGTCGTTTATGACCCCACCTCACCTCTAGTACTGCTCACATCCTCAATGGCTCATCTCAACTCATGCATATGCTCCTCAATACTCGAGTTCGACCCTACCCGTATACAAGAAGGGTTTGAATTCTAGGGGAAAATTTTGAGGGATGTTACATTATCTCCCCCTTGGGATCATTCGTCCTCGAATGACAAGTGGCCAGGAGTGGACTCAGGGTACAGATCACAATTAACATCCAGTCATTCAATCAGTCAAATGTTCAAACAAATATCAATCAAAACTCAAAATGCACTAATGAATTCAAGTCAAGGAAATGTCGTTACCTTCAACATTCTCCTCGGTAGGCACGAATAGATGGGGATATTTAGATTTCATGGATTCCTCCGCTTCTCATGTGTCTTCCTCAACAAATTGGTTTCTCCACAGGACTTTGACTGAGGCGACCTCATTGTTCCTCAGTTTGCGAACTTGGCGATCAAGAATTTGGACCGGAACCTCTTCGTAAGACAAGCTATCCTTAATTCCAATGCTATCAATGGGGACTACCAACGAGGGATCGCCCAAGCACTTTTTCAACATCGAAACATAGAACACCGGATGAATAGAAGCTAGCTCTGAGGGTAACTCCAACTCATAAGCAACACTCCCAATCTGCCTCAAAATATGGTAAGGACCAATATATCGAGGACTGAGCTTCCCTTTCCTTCCAAACCTCATGACACCCTTCATGGGTGATACTTTCAAGTACACCCAATCACCCACCTCAAACTCCAAGTCTTTCCTCCTCACATCGGTGTAAGATTTTTGGCGGTTTTGGGCTGTCTTTAGCCTATCTTGGATAACTCTCACCTTCTCCATGGCTTGGTGAACAAGGTCAGGCCCAATCAACTCGGCTTCACCAACTTCAAACCACCCAATAGGAGATCTACACCTCCTCCATACAAAGCTTCATAAGGAGCCATTTGAATGTTTGCATCATAGCTATTGTTGTATGCAAACTCTATGAGGGGTAAGTGATCATCCCAATTTCCCTTGAAGTCAAGCACACATGCCCTCAACATATCTTCCAATGTCTGGATGGTGCGCTCTGCTTGGCCATCTGTCTGGGGATGGAAGGCTGTACTCAAGTTCACCCTCGAACCTAATCCCTTCTGAAAGGATTTCCAAAATTGGAAAGTGAATTGAGCTCCTCTGTCTGAGATAATAGATAAGGGAACCCTATGCAATCTGACGATCTCCTGGATGTACAACTTTGCATAATCTTCTGCGGTATCAGTAGTCTTAACCGCCAAGAAGTGAGCTAATTTCGTCATTCTATCCACAATCACCCAAATGGAATCATGTTGCTTTCGTGACTTCGGCAAGCCTGTAATAAAGTCCATGTTGATCATCTCCCACTTCCATTCTGGAATTTCTATGTTTTGGGCTAAACCACATGGCCTTTGATGCTCAACCTTTACCTGTTGGCAATTTGGGCACTTGGAAACAAATTTCGCAATATCCTTCTTCATCCCACTCCACCAATAGATTTCCTTCAAGTCATGATACATTTTCGTGGAGCCTGGATGAATGGAGTACCTGGAACTATGCGCTTCGGCCATAATTCTCTCTCGAACATCATCAACATCCGGCACACATAATCTATTTTGGTACCTCAACACACCATCTCCCCCTTTGGTGAAAACCATTACCTCTTATTTGTGAACAATTCCCTTCAACTGGAGAAGGATGGGATCTTGGTCTTGCTTCTCCTTTACCTCTGCCACAAGCGAGGACGTAGACCCATCCTGAATAGTAACTCCGCCTTCATTGTTCTCTTCTAGATGAACTCCCAATTGGGCTAATCTGTGTACCTCTTTTGCCAATTCTCTCCTTCCTTCCTCCACTTGGGCAGTGCTACCCATAGACAACCTGCTAAGAGCATCAGCAACAATATTAGCTTTACCTAAATGGTGGAGGATGCTCATATCATAGTCCTTGAGTAGCTCAAGCCATCTCCTTTGCCTCAGGTTGAGTTCCTTCTGGATAAAGACGTATTGCAAGCTCTTGTGATCGGTGAATACATCAACATACACTCCATACAGGTAGTGGCGCCAGATTTTAAGCACAAACACCACGGCTGCCAGCTCAAGGTCATGAGTTGGGTAATTCCTCTCATGAACCTTAAGCTGTCTTGAAGCATAGGCTATCACCTTCCCTCTTTGCATCAACACACAACCCAAACCAATTCTGGATGCATCATAATAGATCACAAAGCCCTCTGTACCATCGGGCAAGGTTAGAACAGGGGCAGTGGTTAGCTCAGTCTTCAATTTCTGGAAACTCTCCTCACAAGCCTCGGACCATTGGAACTTAGCCTTCTTTTGAGTCAGCTTAGTCAATGGTGATGATATGGAGGAGAATACCTCTACGAACCTTCGATAATAGCCAGCCAAACCCAAGAAGCTTTTTATCTCTGTTGGGGATGTGGGTCTGGGCCAACTCTTCACTGTCTTAATTTTTTGAGCATCAACCTGAATACCATCTCCGGAGATAATGTGGCCTAGGAAGGCCACTGATGCAAGCCAAAATTCACATTTGGAGAACTTTGCATACAATACCCAGTCTCTTAAAGTTTGCAAGACGACTTTAAGATGATGGGCATGCTCCTCCTCATTCTTGGAGTAAACCAGAATATCATTTATGAACACAATCACAAACATATCAAGATATGGCTTGAATACTCGGTTCATGAGATCCATAAAAGCGGCGGGGGCATTAGTCAACCCAAAGGACATGACCAAGAATTTGAAGTGGCCATAACGAGTTCGGAAAGCAGTCTTTGGAATATCGCATTCTCTCACTTTCAACTGGTGGTAACAGGATCTCAAGTCTATCTTTGAGAAGCATGTGGCACCCTGAAGCTGATCAAATAAATCATCTATTCTGGGGAGAGGGTATTTGTTCTTTACGGTGACCTTATTGAGCTGCCTGTAGTCAATACACATCCTAAGGGACCCATCTTTCTTTCGAACAAATAGGACTGGAGCTCCCCATGGCGAGACACTCGGCCTAATAAATCCCTTATCTAACAAGTCTTTCAACTGCTCTTTCAACTCTCTCAACTCAGCTGGGGCCATTCTATAAGGAGGAATTAAGATAGGCAGGGTATCAGGAAGAACATCAACCCCGAAGTCGATCTCCCTATCAGGAGGGACTCCAGGCAGATCTTCAGGAAAGACATCTGGAAACTCATTGACAATCAGAACCTACTCAAGGGATGGAGACTCAATGCTGTCATCTTTTACTCGGACAATGTGATAAACACACCCCTTTGAGATTAGCTTCCTGGCCCTAAGGTATGAAATAAACTTACCCTTAGGCGTAATAGGACTACCCTTCCACTCTATGACAGCCTCATTTGGGAATTTGAATGTGACAATCTGAGTTCTACAATCAATAGAGGCATAACATACATAGAGCCAGTCCATGCCAAGGATCACGTCAAAATCAACCATGTCCAACTCAACTAGGTTGGCCAAGGTATCCCTGTAATAAATGGTCACAGTGTAATCTCTATAGACTCTCTCAGCTAAGACAGAATCACCGACGGGAGTGGCCACACTAAAAGGCTCAAGAAGACGTTCAGGAATTTTATTGAATTTACTAGCCACATAAGGAGTCACAAAAGATAAGGTGGCACCCGGATCCATCAATACATAACAATCAACATAGGAGACTCGAATCATACCCGTCACGACGTTTCGAGAGTTTTCTTGATCTTGGCGACTACCCATAGCATATAAACGGTTTGTACCTCCGCCGGTGCTTGAAGTAGTGCCCCTTTGATTACCTCTAGCCGGTAATGCAGTGGTAGAATGCTGGGCCCTGTTCCCCCATGCTGGACACTCCTTCTGAAAATAGTCTACTTGGCCGCATTTATAACAACCCATCCTTCCCACTCTGCACTCTCCCAAGTGAAACTTACCACACTTAATGCATGGTGGCTTCCCTTGCGCACCTTGACCCATGCTAGCTTGGGATTGAGAACCCTGGGGTCTGAAATTTTGGCGGCCTTGTCCCTGCCGATCATACCTATTTTGCGGCATCAGTGCACTAGCGGTAGATGAGGCATAGTTGGAAGGCCTCTTCTGGAAGAAGAACCTGTTGCTCTTGCCTTGCCTCTGCTCGTTCTCATGGCCCGCTGATTTTGCCTTCTTGCTCAGGTGCTCTTCTTTGTCTTTTCTTTTCTCCTCCTCTACCTGTTGAGCATACACCATTAATCTGGAAAGATCCATATCCGAGATCAACAATGCTGCCTTGCACTCCTTCTTCACATGCCTCCCTAAACCAGAGACGAACTTTCTCATCTTTGACCTCACATCTAGAATCATTTCTGGGGCATACCTGGACAGCTGTATGCACTTTAGGCCATACTCCTTAACCGACATACCCTCCTGTTTCAGGTTTACAAATTCCTCCACTTTCGCTTCCCTCAATTCTTGGGGGAAAAAGTGGTCAAGGAAGGCTCCCTCAAACTCATCCCACCTTGCAGGTTCAGCATCCTCACCCCTACTCTGTTCCTATTGGTTATACCAAATGTTTGCCATATCTTTGAGTTGATAAGACACCAACTCGACCCTCTCGATTTCCGTAGCATGCATAGCTTTTAGAATCTTCCACATCTCATCGATAAAGTTCTAGGGGTCTTCATTGACCTTAGAACCCGTGAATGCCGGTGGATTCATCCTCAGAAAGTCTCTAATTCTAGTGGCAGCAGATGGCTCCTGGGAACTAGAGCTGAGAGTTGGCGAACTCTGATTACCACCTCGGGCAGCCATTAGTTGCGTGAGCATTGCAATTGCCCCTCGAAATTCAGCCTCTGATGTGGGTGCAGGTGGAGTAGATGGCACTTGAGGTATCTCCGCATATCTCGTGGGTCGGCCTCTAGCCCTTGCTGGGCGTGCCTCTGACTGTGGCAACCCTGCATTATCAATATTCCTCTGGCTAGCGGTACGTTTAGGAGGCATTATCTGTAATGTACAAACGCACGAATTAGAAAGGAGTTTATAGAGTTTAACTCTATCGCACGAGTTCAGAGTATGAGAGAAGTGAAACAATTTCTAATGTCCTATAGCCTCCTGCTTATAAGTGTGGTGCACAACACACCCATAAGCAAGACTCTACTAGACACGGATTCATAGACTCCCTAGGACACTTGAACTCTGTGCTCTGATACCATGTTTGTCACGCCCCGGGAGGGTACCCTAGACGTAACCAGCACCCAAAGGCCATTTCTGACCTCCGAGCGAACCACCTGGTTCAGTCACACATTCATCCAATCACATTCTCTTAGCGGAAACTCAATTAAAGAAATACTATTCATATATGGGGGCCGAAGGCCAAACCTTTACAACCCAACAAAGCAATAAAATAAGACTCCTCAAAATAACAGACTCCAGTCTATGAAACCTCTATCAAAGTCTAAGAGGTGCCAATGACAAGTCCATGGCTACCAACAATCAAAGTAAGGAAATGTCAACAAAACTATACATGAAGGCTCAACATCCTCCAAAAACTAGGAGGACTCACCAACTAGCTGAGAGTGTATGTGGATCTTCAACGGAGCGCCAGTTGATGATCTCTAGTACCTGTCTCTGCATCATGAAACGATGCAGGCCAAATAGCATCAGTACATGGAATGTACGAGTATGTAAAATGGCTGAATACAACGAACATCAAAAAAGAATTAATCAACTCGGAAGCTCAACTCAAGAGGAATAATAACTCAATCAAATGTACTAAGTCTAAAACAAGAATATGATTTAGATGGGACCAATCACATACCATTCCACTCATTCTGACTCAGAGTACTATCAAGACCTATTTGGGAGTTTCTCTTACCCGACAACCATCACTTATGAGCCAGTGAAAGTACAACAAACCGACGTTGTTGCCGCATCCGTTCATACCTTGCCAGGGTATGAACGAATCAACTAATCATGGATCCAATCCAACCAAGTCCTATAATGTCAGAACAAACATCTCAGGGAAGCATCCGACTTTAACGGTTCAATCCCCCCTACGTTTGGCGACGTAGTTATTGGGTTCGAGTATGGACTTTACTCTTTCCCAATTCGGTGCTCGATACCCCTCCCAAGACTCAATGCTCATAAAACTCCATCCAATCAATTCAATCAAATCATATCGACAAGTCTCATTACAACCTTGTCAACTCATCAACTCTATCATGATCAAATCTTTTCCAATCATACTATCCGGTCAATCTCAGTCATATCTTTCAAAAGAAATTTAAATGTACATTTATAGCAACATATAAGCACAACCAATCATTTCCTCTATCCATTTACTCAATCTTTGAAACTCATCACAACTCCAAGGCTTTAAGTCAACAATTTAACATAAGCAACATTTTTAAGAAAATAGCATCCTTTATCATAATCCACATAATTAAGAAGATCAATAAAACATATTTAACAACTCATCTTCATCGACTCATACTCACATAAAGGCTCAATTTAGGAACTTCATGGCTCAACAACATCAACACATATAGAATCAAATACATAGGGGACAAAGTCCATACAAGCATAAACCATACCAAGAAACTCCATTTCTATGGACATCTAACCTCAAAGCAAGAATAGGGCACATGGGTGGACTCAACCCATATTTTAGATAGCCTTACATACCTTAGTGAAGACTTGGATAGAACCTTGATGTTGGGTCTTCAATGGAGGACTCAAATCTTGAAGCTCTTGGGACAACTCTTTGTTGAGAATGGAGAAGAAAAAGAAGATGAAGAAGAGAGAGAGAGAGAGAGAGGAACTTCTAGGGCTTTTAGAGAGAGAGAGAGCTGGAAATTTTGATCCCAAAATGACCAAGGGTAATACATATATAACTTGGGCAAGTTCCCAAATTACCCCTCCTCAAAGTTCTGAAAATAGGCTAAAAACGCACCTAGCGCGATAGTGGCGCGTCGCGCCATTGCAGCGCCAGGCTGAATATGCCTAAAACCTGCACACCTCGTAGTGGCGCACCGCGCCAGAGACCAAACTACTGAGGCATATTTCTGGCGCGATAGTGACGCGTCGCGCCCTTACAGCGCCAAGGCCATATTTTTCGAGGTTCTGGAAATTTGGCCTGAAAAACCCTGCACAACTTTTAGTGGCGCGTCGCGCCAAGGACCAAACTACTGAGGCATGTTTATGGCGCGATAGTAGCGCGTCGCGCCCTTATAGCGCCAAGGATATTTCCCCAGCAGTTGCAACCCAGGCCAGAAATGAAATTCCTGCCGTGCTAGTTCATCTTAGGATCGTCATATCTTTTGACTCTGAACTCTAAAATTTACGTTCTTGGTGGCATTGGAAAGAAGACTCGACGACCTTTAATTTGATAGGTCGTGGGTCACCCAGATTGATGTCCTTCAAAATATAGGGTCGTTACAAGTCGACCCTTATACGAACTCATTCTAAACTTAGCCACGACGAATCTTTTGGATTTAATTTGATCCTAGGGGTCCTTCATGACCCCACCTCACCTCTAGTACTGCTCACATCCTCAAAGGCTCATCTCAACACATGCATACGCTCCTCAATACTCGAGTTCGACCCTACCCGTATACAAGAAGGGTTTGAATTCTAGGGGAAAATTTTGAGGGGTGTTACAAATGCAATCAAGTATGCGTGTTTGTATACTCTTTGATTTTTTAAATTTTATATATCAAATACTAATTACTTTGAATATCATTTGTTCATTTGAATAACAGTTACACTCTTATTTGTTTATCCGAAGAGTGTAAATGGGAAATAAAGTCGTCGAATATCTATAAATCGAGAACTTTTAGAATTAGAGAGTTCAACAATGAGCATACATGTTTATTGAAGGACGGGGTGTATTCTCAACGACAAGCAACAAGCAATCTGATTGGGGGAATAATTAAACCTAAGTTATCCAATCACAAAAGAAAATACACACCAAGAGATGTAATGGATGATGTTAAAGTGGACCTTGGAATTGATGTAACATACGCTAAAGCATAAAGGGCTAAGGAAAAGGCTGTGATTTCATTGAGGGGGACACTGTCTGATTCATATAGTAAACTACCAAGCTACTTATACATATTGGATACTACATATCCTGGATCACAAGTAAGGATGAAGAAAATAGATGAGAATGAGTTTTTGTATCTATTTATTTTTCTCTATCTGTTTATAAAGGATTTTGAAAGTTGTAGACCAATTGTTGTAGTAGATGGCAGTTTTCTCAGAGGCACGTATAATGGGACATTTGTATCTGCCAATACTTTAGATGGAGCAGGTAATAATTGTTGTAAGAATACTTTATATTAGGCACTTAATATTATATACTTTTTTAAAAAAATACAATCTTAATGTCCTAATTCCCTTTTTTAAATGTATGTTTATATGCAGGAAATATATTGCCACTAGCGTACAGTATTATTGATTTAGAAAATGACGCTTTCTTGACTTGGTTCTTAGAACAATTTAAAGAAGCTCATGGTGAAAGAGAAAGTATGTGTGTCGTATTTGATAGGAACGAGAGCATCATAAAGGTAGTTTCATGGGTATACAACGCTGCTCCACATTATGCTTTCATATGACACTTATGGGGTAATGTGATAAAGCGTTACAGAAAAGTGCACGATAAGTTGCCGAAAGTGTTTTATTCCATGGCAAAAGTATACATGCAGGCTGATACTGATATGCTGATGAACAAGGTTGAACAGATTGATGTTTGGATAAAGGAATAATTAGAGTTAGCAGGATATGAAAAATGAGCTAGAGTAAATTCAACAGTTGATTGGGGATGGATAATGACATCAAACATCACCGAGTCCATAAATTCAGCACTTCTTTTGGCAAGAGAAGCCAATTTATGATTTTTTTGAAGAAGTTAGATAGATGTTTGGACGATGAAACTGCACTAATTGTAACTCGGCTTCGTTCACCTTCACACCACTTTGTGTTAAAGCCCAAGAAATATTTGCTGACAATGAATCTAAATCAACCCGTATAACGGTATGTTTGTTTTTTTCTTTCTTGTATTCAAAATATTTTTCTAGTTTACAATAACATTTGTGTTCACAGTTTTTAGTTTTTCTTCTTATGTTCTCAGGTTGTAGCAACAAGTGATTGTGTGCACAGTGTAAATGACGAGGATACAAGGTTTATAGTTTGTTTTAAAGCTAAAACTTGTACATGTATAAAATTTTAGATGGAAGAAATACCGTGTTCACATGCTTGAGCTGTTCTAAAAGGCAAACATTTAGTTCCTGATCCATTTTGTTCAGTCTAGTACAAGCCAAAGATGTTGTTGAGTACATACAACATTCCTATATACCCTTTGCCTGATAAAAAAGATTGAAAGATACTTGATCATGTTGAGAATGACATTGTTCGGCCACCGAAATTCAAAAGACCACCGGGAAGGCCACCAAAGAAGGTGCGCGACAAAGCATACATTGAGTTGTATGAAAGAAGAGTGAAAATTCATGTAGTACATGTGGGAATAAAGGTCACCATAGGCGGTCGTGTAGGAATGGACCACGTGTTACATAGTTAGCGATCTTTTAGGATTTTTTTTGAATTCCTAGAATTTTAGTGCTTGTTATAATGAACATCTGCATTGATGTGTTTGGTTTCAATGTATTCAGATGATTGTATTCAATTTTCAAATATAAATTAATCCCTTAAGTATCACTTTTTTTATACTTAAATCTTCACAATTTTATCTGAAGGTTGCTAACTTGTTATAATAATCATATGTATCCATTGTTTTTGTTAATTGCTCTGATTTTTATTAAACAGATCATCTGTGTACTGAATTGCAATTGTGACTGATAGTTGTCAAGTTTATTCTTATTTCAAGAAGAATTTAGTTGTATTCAAAATATATAAAGACAACTTCTTCTTTTTTGTATATTTTTAGTCAAGTGAAGATAAAATACGTGTATTCATGTACTTATAAAATCTATATTCAATATTATGGTATACATAGCAACTGTATATGATTAATAATTTGTTTAACGAATTGTATTTTTTACTGATATTTGACGAGTTTAGACTTGTTTCAATAAAAACTTTAATTGTATTCAAACTGTAGAATATAACCATATTAGTATTCAAATGAATATAACTGACTTGTATTCATGTACTCAAAGTTGTATTCACTATTTTTGTATATATTGTAATTGTATAATAATTCCGGATGCGTATACTGTCACGCCCCGGAAGGGTACCCTAGGCGCGACCGGCACTCGAAAGTCATTTCTGGCCTTCAAGCGAACCACCTGGTCCAGTCACACTTTCATGCAATCACAATCACTCAGTGGAGGACTCAATCATAAGCGCACTACTCATATTATAAGAGTCGAAGGCCAAACACTATCAACTCATCAAAACAAGTATAATAAAAGCTATTCAATATAACAGTCCAACCTTCCCACACTCTGGTCTATGAAGCCTCTATGACCATCTAGGAGGTGCCAATGACAAACCCATGGCTACCAACAAGCAAGATAAAGAAAGAAAACAAAATGGTAAAGAAAGTTTGGCATCCTCCGGAAACTAGGAGGGCTCACCAAGTAGCTGGATGTGTGTAGATGTTCAACGGTGCGCCGGTTGATGATCTCTGGTACCTATCTCTGCATCATGAAATAATGCAGGCCAAATGGCGTCAGTACGTGGAATGTATAAGTATGCAAAATGGCCGAATAAAACAACATCACAAAAGGATCAACCAACTCGAAAATCTCAATTCATAAATAAGTAACAACTCACTGAAGTGTCCTAAGTCTAACAAGAAAAGGTTTAGATGGGACCAAGTCACTTGTCACTCAACTCAACTGACTCGGAGTACTATCACGACCTAAATGGGAGTTTCTCTTATCCGACAACCATCACTTATGAGCCAGTGATAGTACAACATTCAGACGTTGTTGCCACGTCCGTCCATACCTTGCCAGGGCATAAACGCCTCCCTAATCATGGATTCCATCGATTAGTCTAGTCCTATCATTTCAGGATAATAAAATGGGAAACATCCGACTTTAACGGTTCGATCCCACGGGAAGCATCCGACTTTAACGGTTCCATCCCTACCTATGTTGGCGGCGTAGTTTTTGGGGTTCGAGTATGGACTATACTCTCACCCGCTTCGGTGCTCGATACTCCTCCCATGACTCCATGCTTATAAGATTCCATCCAATTATCTCAAACAAGCCCTCACGGCTAGTTTCATTTAGAACCTTGCCGACTCATTAACTCTATCCTCGATTCAACTCAATCAAGTCATAATGGCAAGTCTCATTTAGGACCTTGTCCACTCGTCAATTCTATCCTCCAATCAACTCAACCAAGCCTAAATTAGATATGCATTTATAACATCCCACAAACATAACAAACCATTCCTCTCCTCATTTGTCACCTCCTTAGGACTCATCACAACTCTAAGAATTTTAAAGCAACAATTCAAGAGGAGTAACACGTTTAAGGAAATTGACATATCCAACATAATCATATGATTAAGAAATCAACGAAGCATATTAACGACCCATCTCCATCAACTCATGCTAACATGAAGGTTTTAGAAATTTCTTAGCTCAACAACATCAACACAATAAGAATCAAAGTAATCGGAGGCAAGGCTCATTCAAACATAAACCTATCAAGAAACTCCATTCTTATGGACATCTAACTTCAAAGAAAGAGTAGGGCACATGGGTGGACTCAACCCATGCTTTGAGTAGCCTTACATAACTTAGAATAGATTCTTAAAGAAACCTTGTTGTTGGGTCTTCAATGGCAACTTGAAGTCTTGAAGCTCTTGGAGGCAAATCTTGTTGAAGAAGGATTTGAAGAAGAAGAGAGGGGCTTCTAGGGCTTTTTAGAGAGAGAGGGAGAGGGTGAAAAATAACCCAAAATGTTCAAGGCTTGATACATATATAATTTGGGACAATTCCCAAATTGCCCTTTCTCCAAATTCTGAAAAATAGGCTAAAAATGCTCTTGGCGCGATAGTGGCGCGTCGCGCCCTTACAGCGCCAAGCCCAAGTTTTCTAGGTTCTGGGAAAATAGGCTTGAAAACCCTGCACACCTCGTAGTGGCGCGCCGCGCCAAGGGCCAAACTACTGAGGCTTGTTCTTGGCGCGATAGTGGCGCATCGCGCCCTTACAGCGCCAAGCCCAGATTTCCAGCAGTTGCTCCCCAGGCCTGAAATTCCTGCCGTGCTAGTTCATCTTAGGATCGTCGTTTCTTTTGACTCCAAACTCCAAAAATTACATTCTTAGTGGTGTTGGAAAGAAGACTCGACGACCTTTAATTTGGTAGGTCGTGGGCCACCGAGATTGTCGTCTTTCAAAAGATAGGGTCGTTAGAAGTTGACCCCTTAAATGAACGCATCCTAAAACTTAGCCACGACGAACCTTTTGGACTTAGTTTGGTCCTAGGGGTCCTTTGTGACCCCACATCACCTCCAACACTCTTCAATTACTCAAGAACTCATCTCAACTCAAGCATATACTTCACAATAAATGATTTCGACCTTACACATATACAAGAAAGGTCCGAATCTTAGGGAAAAAATTTTGGGGGGTGTTACAACATCTCCCTCTTGGGATCATTCATCCTCGTATGACGAGTAAACCAAGAATGGAATCGAGTTACAAATCACAATCAAAATTCAGTCATTCAACCAATCAATTTCTCAAACAAAAATTACTATCCAAACTCAAAATGCACAAACAAATTCAAATCAAGAAAATAGGCATTACCTTTAACATTCTCATCGGTAGGCACGAATAGATGGGGATATTTAGATTTCATATCTTCCTCCGCTTCCCACGTGGCTTCCTCAACAAACTGATTTCTCCACAGGACTTTGACTGAGGCGATCTCTTTGTTCCTCAATTTGCGAATTTGGCGATCAAGGATTTGGATCGGAACCTCTTCATAGGATAAGCTATCCTTAACTCCAATACTATCAATGGGGACTACCAATGAGGGATCGCCCAAGCACTTCTTCAACATCGAAATGTGGAATATCGGATGAATGGCAACTAGCTCCGAGGGTAACTCCAAATCATAAGCGACACTCCCTATCCTCCTCACAACCTGGTAAGGACCAATGTATCGAGGACTAAGCTTCCCCTTCCTTCTAAACCTCATGACACCCTTCATGGGTGACACTTTCAAATACACCCAATCATCCACCTCAAACTCTAAGTCTCTCCTCCTCACATCGGTGTAAGATTTTTGGTGGCTTTGGGTTATCTTTAGCCTATCTTGAATAACTCTCACCTTCTCCATGGCTTGGTAAACAAAATCAGGCCCAATCAACTCAATTTCACCAACTTCAAACCATCCAATTGGCGATCTACACCTCCTCCCATACAAAGCTTCATAAGGAGCCATTTGAATGCTTGCATGATAACTATTATTATATGCAAATTCTATGAGAGGTAAGTGATCATCCCAATTTCCCTTGAAGTCAAGTACACATGCCCTCAACATATCTTCCAATGTCTGGATGGTGCGCTCTGCTTGGCCATCTGTCTAGGGATGAAAGGCCGTACTCAAGTTCACCTTCGAACCCAGTCCCCTCTGAAAGGATTTCCAAAATTGGGAAGTGAATTAAGCTCCTCTGTTTGAGATAATAGACAAGGGGACCCCATGCAATCTGACGATCTCTTGTATATATAATTTTGTATAATCCTTTGCGGTGTCAGTAGTCTTAACTGCCAAAAAGTGAGCTAATTTCGTCATTCTATCCATAATCACCCAAATCGAATCATGTTGCTTTCGGGACCTCGGCAAACCTGTAATAAAGTCCATATTGATCATCTCCCACTTCCATTCCGGAATGTCTATATTTTGAGTCAATCCATATGGTCTTTGATGCTCAACTTTCACCTATTGGCAATTCGGACACTTGGAAACGAATTCTGCAATATCTCTCTTCATCCCACTCCACCAATAGATTTCTCTCAAGTCATGATACATTTTTGTAGAGCCGGGAAGAATAGAGTATCTGGAACTGTGCGCTTCATCCATTATCCTTTCTCGAATATCATCGACATCTGGCACACACAATCTATTTTGGTACCTTAATATACCATCTCCCCCTTTGGTAAAAATCATCACCTCTTGCTTGTGAACAACTTCCTTCAATTGGAGAAGGACGGGATCTTGGTCTTGCTTTTCTTTTACCTTCGTCACGAGTGAGGATGCAGCCCCATCCTGAACATTAACTCCACCTTCATTGTTCTCTTCAAGAAGAACTCCCAATTGGGCTAATCTGTGCACCTCTCTAGCCAATTCTTTCCTTCCCTCCTCCATGTGGGCAGTGCTACCCATAGACAACCTGCTAAGAGCATCAGCAACAACATTAGCTTTACCTGGATGGTAGAGGATGCTCATATCATAGTCTTTGAGTAGTTCGAGCCACTCCTTTGTCTCAGGTTGAGTTCCTTCTAGCCGAAGTCGTATTGTAAACTCTTGTGATCGGTGAACACATCAACATGCACTTCATATAAGTAGTGGCTCTAAATTTTAAGGGAAAATACCACAGCTGCCAGTTCAAGGTCATGAGTCGGGTAATTCCTCTCGTGAACTGTCGCACCCTATTTTCGAACGGAATCGAAATAGTTCACAACATAAAAATGGCTATGCCTCTGATTTTGAAAATGTTTAGAGTCGCCACCTAATTTTAAGGAAAATATTAGGAAAACCATTTTTTTTGTAAATGTAAACTCTGTTTTGATTTGCGAAACCTGTGAGATTCTAAGTAAGGATTTTAGTTACTCGAGGGGAAGGTATTAGGCATCCCTCAGAGCCTATCCGAAGATAGTCCTTAAACTTAGTTTTAGAAAAAATGATTAGGGATATTTATTCATTTGTTTGTTTTAGAAATATTAAGAAAAAGGGTTTTTATTAAATTTGAGAAAAAGGTGAAAATATAAGGTATGTCATATATATACGTCTTATATATGAATGAACCAAATTTAATAATAATATATTTATTGTATAGTAAAATAAATACTAAATAATATATTTAAATATATAAAAATACAAATGTATATTTTAAAATCATTTGAATAAATAACTTACTAAATTTATGGTAAAATAAATGTCTAGTATTAGCAATGGTTACTTTATTTGTAGCCACGATAAAAAAGAAAATGAATAAGATAATAGACAAGTGTAGATATATGAATATGTAATATGTTGTAAATCTAATTTGGGTGAAATCTCTAATAAGATTAAGGATGCCTAAAAATCATTGAATTTTAAAATATTAAACTACCCCAAATATATATATACAAACAAAATATTTAAAAGTCGACAGAAAATAAAATTATCTACATTCTTATTTTTCTTCGGATCAGCGCCGGCTCATTAATCGGAAGACAAAATATATAAAGTTTTTGTCATTTTTCTGCTCGGGTCAACTTCCATCATTTCCGAAGGGCCTAATTACCCCTACCCCTCCTAAGTTTATTTATTATTATGACCCTAAAGCGATCTAAAAGAAAATAATAAAAACTAACGTCTTAAAAGGTGTCTAAACGTCCCAACTTAATATCCAAGAGGCATTGGACGCACTATTTAGAGTAGGTTTTAGACCAAAGGAAATATAGGCATCCTAATTAGACACATCGTCAAACAAAACAGATAGGACAAGCAGTTAGCACATAAAATCTCAAATAAGCCTCTAAATTAATTAATTGACATGCTTGAAAACACATATAAATTGTGAAGGTCATAATTATTATGTGTGTGCGTACAATCAGACACAGGTATTATAAACATAAAAACTTGAATAATATGACGGACAAATTTAATTACTTAGGTGATTATAATAAAAAGAAGTATTCTTGATAATTTTAGTTATTAACTAACAATATTTTATAGAATACTATTCATATGACTTTAGTTAAGAGCATGCTAAAAAAAATTATTAAACACTATGGATATGATTTTCTAAATGTTGATATACTAAAGATGTATTAAAATATAGACATGATTTTAAATATAGAATAATATGATAAATATTTATTAGAACCCTAGGGGGCATGAATTCTACTCATAATTGTTATGAAAAAATATTTATGAAGGCCTAATATCCATTTAATTAACATGTTAGAATTATAATACCAATAAACATAATTGTTATATGATAAAATATGCGATAAATATTGTTAGATCTCATGGACCCAATAGGCTCAAAATATTCTTACTGACATAGTTTTCTATATGCTTGAAATAATATTAAACCCTATAAACGATACCTAGATGATTAGTATGTTGAAATTTATTTTAAATATTATTTATAGACATGGTGTCTAAATGAAATGATATGTTGAAAATTGATTAAAATTGTAAGCATGGTTTTTTAAAATAAAATAACATGACAAATATTTATCAAATCCTATAGACATGGTCTCTATATATAAACTATGATAAATATTTGTTACAATTCTAGAGGCTTGGTTTTAATAAAAGGTGCTAAAATATTTATTAAAAATCTAGAGGTATGATTTTTTTTTGTTAATAATATTATACTAAAAATATTTTATAACGGCCTATAGACATGAATTCTACATAACAGATAAACTATTTATTAACTTAAACGCATGATTTATATATATTGACCACATTCTACATTAAACATGATTTCTATATGGTTAAAAATCTTATGGCCATGGTTTCCAAATAAAGTATGTATTGGAACATTAATTAAATTCTATAGATGTAGTTTCTATATGAGTCAATATGATAAAAATATTTGTAATCTTGTAAGCGTAAATTAACTCTTATAAAATACTAAAAATATTCATTAAGTACTAAAGACGTGATTTATGTATATTTCTAACGGTGAAAATATTGGTTTTATATGCTTACAATATTATTCAATTTTATAAACATAGTTCTATATGACATAATATTATAAAAATATTTATTATCAAATATATAGGTATTAAAGTAGCCTATTAAACTTATTAAATCTTAAACATGATTTCTATAAAATTTAACATGCTAAAGTCGTGTAGGTATAGTTTCAATTAATATGCTGAAAATATTAAGCTTAAACCGTGACATATGATTTAATTAACATGCTGGAAATTATCTATCGAAAGCGTATGTACATGATATGTAATAATAGAATGATTGATAGTTTGAATAAAATATACAAGAGTTGGGCATGTTGTTCAATATATATAAATATATGAAAATATTAAAATTGATAAACTAATTAAAGTATAGGGTTTATCAATATTTATTTGTGTGGTAAACGTATTTCATTTAAAATTAAAATCTGAAAGTCAACAAAAATAATTAAAATAACTAATTTCTTTCGGTATATTTGTTTAGCGCACGCAACCACATAAAATTTGTGTCAAAGTAAAAAAAATTGCAAGTAGCACGTAGATTTCCCCTCCCCTTAGACTATCCCCAATTTCATTATTATTATTATGAAGAGTAGAGTTTACAAGATTATTACAAAATTAAAACAAAAGGTAAATGAATAAATAATAAAAAATGTAAACGAAATAATGACATTTTAAACTTTCGCACTCCTCGTGTCTTGAACTTTGAAGTTCAAGCCTTGCTAAATCATAAAGAAAACACAACCAATATACAAATATATATAGAGGTATATCATGATTATATAATTTTGCTACAACAAAGCAAGCAAATAGAACAAGAACACATTTCAAAATAATAAACCAATATATCAAAGAAAATGGGAACTAACCTGGATACTTCATGTATTTATTTTGACAAGATATAATATGTAAGAACCTAAAGTAAAGACAGTACAATAAAATAGGAAAAGAAAGTACTAACCGGTTAATATGAGTTTTATGTCAATGAAAAGCGGTAGCAATATCCGAGATCCAAACAAGTCGAAGTAGCAAAGAGGCAAAGGAAGAAACTTAAAAGCAATTATCAAGTTTTTCTTTTTGTTTTTGTTTTGGAGTTCTTGTCCCCTTTCTTTTTTCTTTTTTTTTCTGTTTTGTTCTCCCTCCTTCTCGTGTGTG
The DNA here is from genome assembly GCF_947179165.1 of Solanum dulcamara. Taxonomy (NCBI): domain Eukaryota; kingdom Viridiplantae; phylum Streptophyta; class Magnoliopsida; order Solanales; family Solanaceae; genus Solanum; species Solanum dulcamara. The sequence continues at coordinate 63,226,846 of NC_077243.1, forward strand.
TCTTTGTGTCTACTTATATTGATCAATCTATGGGTAAAAATGCCATTAAGTCCATAAAGACAAATGGTCAAAAACTTTAATTCAAAAAAAAAAATCAAATAAGTGGACAATCAATCAAATTCTATTAACTTTCCAAGATTTACTCCTCAAATTACTCAAAAGATGTTTCATTTCAAAATAGTGGAGCATTAACCTTAAAGTGGTGGGACATTAAAATATTTAAAGTTGATAGTAACTTTACTTTAAACTTTCATAAAGGGACAAAATTAATTATGACACAATACAAAATGAGTATATCATATTAGCAATTACTATAATTATTTTTAACACTAAAAACTTCAATCAACAAAAATTGTCATATTAAGTAAAACAAACTTAACCTTCTTCCTAAATTCAAATGGGAAAACAAGATGTCATTTATCAATTAACTAATCCGATAGACATCCGGATTAAAAGATATGTATTTTATACAATGGTGAATTTTAACAATCTTATTGTAAAAAATTCTCAACTATACTTGTATATAATTAAATACAAGAATGTAAATATGGACAGAAAAACAAACAACACAAACATATACAATAATCTTAATCGATTAATAAGCAAGTAAACATCTAAAAATGAACTATATTTTTGTGCATAATTAAAATGTAAGAACATGAATATGAACACTAAAATGAACATGAACAAAAAATAGATATATGCTTTGTAATACTAATCGATTAGGAACTAAACAAACAACTTTGAATCTCAAATTTAACAAATCATTTGAAGTAGACAACCAACCCAACACATTTTTTTTTCTTTTGAAAACAAAATCTATAAACGGAGTCTAATATAAGAAGATCTAAATCTTCCAAGCAAAGAACTTATTATACACATTTCATTTAAAAATAAAAAAAATTACACCGTATAATATATAATCATCAATATACCACTCAATCAAAATCTTTGGCAACTATAATCTTATGAATCGTATTTACTATACACATATTATTCTCATATAAATATTAACTATAACATCAATCATAATAATAATCACACATTCATCAATATTAAACAATTCAACAATAACATAAATTTACATATCATATACACAACAATCATAAAAGGACTATAAAATTTTAGATCTATTCATGAAACACAATATATGTATTTATATATATAATATAAATAAGATTAAATGAAAATATACCAATATCTTGTTGTCGTCGGAGTTGTCGGTGTCGCGGAAAAGCTGTTGGCGTCGTTGGTGGAGCTGCTGCGTTTCGCCGTCGTTGGTTGCGGAGAAGAGAGTGACGGGGAGAGAGAGGGAGAGGCGGCGATGGAGAGAGAGAGGAAGAGCCGTCGGTGGCGGCTATGTGGTGGAGAAGACAACTCTTGTTGTTTTCTTCTTCTCCTTTTGAGAAGACGATGAATAGAAAGAGAGAGTTAGGTGAAAGAGGTAGAGAGAGAATAAGATAGTTTAGGGTTTTTGGGGTGTGGAAAAAATAAGAACGAATGGGAGCCGTCCGATCAAAAATGCAATCTACGGTTGAGATTGAAATTGAGATTAAAATAGACTACATTAAAATTTGATTAGGAAATAATTATAATTAATTGTAAAAATAAAATGTCATCTAATTAATTGTCAAATACATGTTGAATAAGTAAAATCATAAATTTATAAAATTATAATATTATATATAAAGTAAATATGCATGTTCATACAATATAAATATTTGCGTATATACATATAAATACACACATGTATATAATACGTACTAAAAATAGATGTTTAATAGGTATGTTAATATAAACAAATTAAAATATATAATAAACTTAAATAATAATCCTTTTATATACATATGTACATAAGACCTATTAAAATAGATGTAATACGTATATATTAATATGAATAAGTAAATTACAAAAAAAAAAACTTAGTAAATAACATATTTTATAAAGAAATACTTATGTATATACTAAAATAGATATGACATACATATTAACTAAAATTCACAATAAACTTAATTAAGCAATAACTTTATATGCATATGCATATAAGTAGTATTAAAATAGGTATGCAATATGCACAAATTAATATGAATAAGTAAATTGGTAAAATATACTTAATTAAGTAATATTTTATACAAAGAAAACACACACACACGTATAATATATACTAAATAATGCAAAAAATATTTGAATGTACAAAGCTTGTTATTTTCATAAACGATAAAAAAATGTTAATAATATTAACAAATTAAAAAAAATTAAAAAAAATAATAAAAAAAAAATTATGAGCTATGAACGCCAAAATATATAATTTTATTATTATTATTATTATTATTATTATTATTATTTGTAAAAACTAAAAATATAAATTTATATATATATAATATAAGAAAGTAATTTTTAAAAAGCTTATTTATTAAGATAGTGATTCGAAAAAATAATTATAGGTCGGTCAAAATTGGGTGTCAACATGAACCTTAAGCTGTCTTGAAGCATAGGCTATCACCTTTCCCTTCTGCATCAGCACACAGCCCAAACCAACTCTAGATGCATCACAATAGATCAGAAAACCCTTTGTTCCATCGGACAAAGTTAGAATAGGAGCAGTGGTTAGCTTGGTCTTCAATTTCTGGAAACTCTCCTCACAAGCCTCGGACCATTGGAACTTAGCCTTCTTTTGGGTCAGTTTGGTCAATGGTGATGATATGGAAAAGAACCCCTCTACAAACCTTCGATAATAGCTGGCCAAACCCAAGAAGCTTCTTATCTCTGTCGGGGACGTGGGTCTGGGCCAATTCTTCACTGCCTCAATCTTCTGAGCATCAACCTGAATACCATCTCCAGATACAATGTGGCCTAGAAAAGCCATTGATGCAAGCAAAAATTCACATTTTGAGAACTTTGCATACAATACCTGGTTCTTCAGAGTTTGCAAGATGACTCTAAGATGATGGGCATGCTACTCCTCATTCTTGGAGTAAACCAAAATATCATCTATGAATACAATCACAAACATATCAAGGTACGGTTTAAATACTCGGTTCATGAGATCCATAAAAGTTATGGGGGAATTAGTCAACCCGAAGGACATCACCAAGAACTCAAAGTGGCCATAGCGGGTCCGAAATACTGTCTTTGGGATATCACACTCCCTCACCTTCAACTGATGGTAGCCCGATCTTAGGTCTATCTTTGAGAAACAAGTGGCACCTTGAAGTTGATCAAATAAGTCGTCTATTCTGGGGAGAGGGTATTTTTTCTTTATGGTGACCTTGTTCAGTTGTCTGTAGTCAATACACATTCTAAGGGACCCATCTTTCTTTCACACAAATAGGACCGGAGCACCCCATGGTGAGACACTCAGCCTAATGAATCCCTTATCTAACAACTGTTCTTTCAACTCTTTCAACTCAGCCGGAACCATTCTATATGGAGGGATTGAGATAGGCTGGGTATCAGGAAGGAAATCAATCCCATAGTCAATCTCCCTATCAGGAGGGACTCCAGGCAGATCCTCAGGAAAAGACATCAGGAAACTTGTTGACAATCGGTACCAACTCAAGGGGTGGAGACTCAATACTGTCATCTTTCACTCGGACAAGGTGATAAATACACCCTTTTGAGATTAGCTTCCTGGCCCTAAGGTAGGAAATAAACTTACCCTTAGGCACGACAGGACTCCCCTTCCACTCTATGAAAGCCTCATTCGGGAATTTGAACTTAATAATCCGAGTCCTATAGTCAACTAAGGCATAACAGACATAAAGCCAGTCCATGCCAAGGATCACATCGAAATCAACCATGTCCAACTCAACCAAGTTAGCTAAGGTATCCCTGTGATGAATTGACATAGTGCAATCTCTATAGACTCTCTCAGCTAAGACAGAATCACCGACAGGAGTAGCTACACTGAAAGGCTCAAGAAGACATTCAGGAATTTTATTGAATTTACTAGCCACGTAAGGGGTCACAAAAGATAGGGTGACACCCGGATCCATCAAAACATAGCAGTCAAGAGAAGAGACTCGAATCATACCCGTCACGACATTTGAAGAGTTCTCTTGATCTTGGCGACTACCCATGGCATATAGACGGTTCGTACCTCCACTCGTACCTGAAGTAGTGTCCCTCTGATTACCTCTAGCTGGTGGTGCGGTGGCAGGATACTGAGCTCTGTTTCCCCCTGTTGGACACTCCCTCTAAAAATGGTCCATTTGGCCACATTTATAACATCCAACCCTTCCCGCTCTGCACTCTCCCAAGTGGAGCCTACCGCACTTGCCGCATGGTGGCTTCCCTATCGAACCTTGACCCTCGCTAGCATAGGATTGAAAACCCTAGGGTCTGATATTCTGATGACTTTGTCTCTGTCGGTCATACCTGGGCTGCAGCATAGGTGCACTTGCAGTCGATGAGGCATAGCTGGAAGGCCTCTTCTGGAAGAAAGACCTATTGCTCTTGTTCTACCTCTGTTCATTCTCATGTCCCGCTTATTTTGCCTTTTTGCTCAGATGCTCCTACCTGTCTTTCCTCTTTTCGTCCTCCACCTGCTGAGCATACACCATCAATCTTGAAGTATCCATGTCGGAGATTAACAATGCTTCTTTGCACTCCCTCTTCACATGTCTCCCCAATCCAGAGACAAACTTTCTCATCTTCGACCTCACATCTGGGATCATTTCTAGAGCATACCTGGACAGCTAGATGAACTTCAGGCTGTACTCCTTAACAGTCATGCCTTCTTGTTTTAGATTCACAAACTCCTCCACTTTTGCTTCCCTCAATTTTAGGGGAAAGAAGTGGTCAAGAAAGGCTCCCTCAAATTCATCCCACACAGCAGGTTTAGCATTCTCACCCCTACCATGTTCCCATTGGTTATACCAGATGTTTTCCACATCCTTGAGCTGGTAAGACACCAACTCTACCCCCTCGATCTTTGTAGCATGCATAGCTTTCAGGATCTTCCACATATCATCAACAAAATTTTGGGGATCTTCATCAACCTTAGACCCCGTGAATGCCGGCGGATTCATTCTTAGAAAGTCTCTAATTCTGGCGGCAGCAGACGGCTCTTGGGAACTAGAGCTAAGAGTTGGCAAACTCTGGTTACCATTTTGGGCAGCCACTAGTTGACTGAGCATAGCAATCGCTCCTCGAAAATCTGCTTCCGACGTTGGTGCATGCGGAGTAGTAGGCACTTAAGGTGCCTCCGCATACCTCGCAGGTCGGCCTCTAGCCCTCGGTGGGTGTACTTCTGACTGAGGCATCTCTGTGTTATCAACATTTATCTGGCTGGCCATACGCTTAGGAGGCATTGTCTGCAACATATAAACGCACGAATTAGAAAGAAGTTTTATAGAGTTTAACTCTATCGCATGAATTTAGAGTATGAAAGAAAACAATTCTTAATGTCTTATAGCCTCCTGATTATAAGTGTGGTGCACAACACACCTATAAGCAAGATTCTACTAGACACGACTTCATAGACTCCCTAAGACTCTTGAACTCTGTGCTCTGATACCATGTTTGTCACACCCCGGGAGGGTACCCTAGGCGCGACCGGCACTCGAAATCCATTTCTGGCCTTCATGCGAACCACTTGGTCTAGTCACACTTTCATGCAATCACAATCACTTTGTGGAGGACTCAATCATAAGCACACTACTCATACTATAAGAGCTGAAGGCCAAACACTATCAACTCATCAAAACAAGTATAATAAAAGCTATTCAATATAACAGTCCAACATTCCCACACTCTGGTCTATGAAGCCTCTATAACCATCTAGGAGGTGCCAATGACAAACCCATGGCTACCAACAAGCAAGATAAAGAAAGCAAACAAAATGGTAAAGAAAGTCTGGCATCCTCCGGAAACTAGGAGTGCTCACCAAGTAGCTGGATGTGTGTAGATCTTCAACTGTGCGCCGATTGATGATTCATGAAATAATGCAGGCCAAATAGCGTCAGTACGTGGAATGTACGAGTATGCAAAATGGCCGAATAAAAAAACATTAGAAAAGGATCAACCAACTCGGAAATCTCAACTCATAAATAAGTGACAACTCACTCTCAAGTGTCCTAAGTCTAACAAGAAAAGGTTTAGACGGGACCAAGTCACATGCCACTCAACTCAACTGACTCAGAGTACTATCACGACCTAAATAGGAGTTTCTCTTATCCGACAACCATCACTTATGAGCTAGTGATAGTACAACATTCAGACGTTGTTGCCACGTCCGTCCATACCTTGCCAGGGCATGAACGCCTCCCTAATCATGGATTCCATCGATTAGTCAAGTCCTATCATTTCAGGATAATAAAATAGGAAACATCCGACTTTAACGGTTCGATCCCACGGAAAGCATCTGACTTTAACGGTTCCATCCCTACCTATGTTGGCGGCGTAGTTTTTGGGGTTCGAGTATGGACTATACTCTCACCCGCTTCGGTGCTCGATACTCCTCCCATGACTCCATGCTTATAAGATTCCATCCAATTATCTCAAACAAGCCCTCACGGCTAGTTTCATTTAGAACCTTGCCGACTCATTAACTCTATCCTCGATTCAACTCAATCGAGTCATAATGGCAAGTCTCATTTAGGACCTTGTCCACTCATCAATTCTATCCTCCAATCAACTCAATCAAGCCTAAATTAGATATTCATTTATAACATCCCACAAACATAACAAACCATTCATCTCCTCATTTGTCACCTCTTTAGGACTCATCACAACTCTAAGAATTTTAAAGCAACAATTCAAGAGGAGTAACACGTTTAAGGAAATTGACATATCCAACATAATCATATGATTAAGGAAATCAACAAAGCATATTAACGACCCATTTCCATCAACTCATGCTAATATGAAGGTTTTAGAAATTTCTAAGATCAACAACATCAACACAACAAGAATCAAAGTAATCAGAGGCAAGGCTCATTCAAACATAAACCTATCAAGAAACTCCATTTTTATGGACATCTAACCTGGAAAAAAAAGTAGGGCACTTGGGTGGACTCAACCCATGCTTTGAATAGCGTTACATCCCTTAAAATAGATTCTTGAAGAAACCTTGTTGTTGGGTCTTCAATGGCAACTTGAAGTCCTGAAGCTCTTGGAGACAAATCTTGTTGAAGAAGGATTTGAAGAAGAAGAGAGGGGCTTCTAGGGCTTTTTAGAGAGAGAGGGAGAGGCTGAAAAATAATCCAAAACGTTCAAGGCTTGATACATATATAATTTGGGACAATTCCCAAATTGCCCTTTCTCCAAATTCTGAAAAATAGGCTAAAAATGTTCTTGGCGCGATAGTGGCGCGTCGTGCCCTTACAGCGCCAAGCCCAAGTTTTCTGAGTTCTGGGAAAATAGGCTTGAAAACCCTGCACACCTCGTAGTGGCGCGCCGCGCCAGTGGCCAAACTACTGAGGCTTGTTCTTGGCGCGATAGTGGCGCATCGCGCCCTTACAGCGCCAAGCCCAGATTTCCAGCAGTTGCACCCTAGGCCTGAAATTTCTGCCGTGCTAGTTCATCTTAGGATCGTCGTTTCTTTTGACTCCGAACTCCAAAAATTACATTCTTAGTGGCGTTGGAAAGAAGACTCGACGACCTTTAATTTGGTAGGTCGTGGGCCACCCAGATTATCGTCTTTCAAAAGATAGGATCGTTAGAAGTCGACCCCTTAAATGAACCAATCCTAAAACTTAGCCACGACGAACCTTTTGGACTTAGTTTGGTCCTAGGGGTCCTTTGTGAACCCACATCACCTCCAACAGTCTTCAATTACTCAAGGACTCATCTCAACTCAAGCATATACTTCATAATAAATGAGTTCGACCCTACACGTATACAAGAAAGATCCGAATCTTAGGGGGGAAAATTTGGGGGGTGTTACATATACTTATGAAATATATTTAGTAGAAAAATGACTTTAATATATTGATAACAAAATGAGGTAGCAGCCACAAGTGAAACCAAAATAAGCTTAATTATTCAGAATCAAACTAAAATAAATAGTCACTACACAGACTTTAACTAATTAGTTATAATCTTGTCGCTACTATCACACTCTAAACATGCCCTATTAATTTTAGGCGGTGCTTCACTATCACTCATGGCTCTGGCTTCAATCTTCTGCTGATCCTAATTCCAAAGAAGGGTAGCATATCTTGTACGTAAGTATTGTGAATCAAAACTGTCCACGGGAATGCCTTGGCCATAACTCAAGTATTCCGCAAATGCAAGCATAAAAATTCCACAATCCCTACACAATAATTAAATTATCAATAAACTACCAAAAAAATAATCTATTCAATTTTTACCAGTTTGTTATAGAAGAAGTGGAAAGAAATGAATACATATTAACAAGTTATCAATAAGATATAAAAGAAAAAAATAAATTATATTAACTTACTTGCTACCAGATTCTTGTTGAGGTATATCTTTCATGAAAATCACATCAAAAAAGTCTGATTCGTCGAACGGTGCTTCGATTCCTTCCTTGGTATAGAAACCATACATTATTAGATATAAAGGAATGAGCTGAGAAAACTTTTGTATTTCAAATTTAATGGTTGCATCATGGCCTGCTGCTCTATATGAGTCATAAACATCAATACATTTATCATTAAGCGATACAACAGCCAATACCCAGTACACTTTGTATCCGTTGATATAATCACCTATGAGGCGCTCTTCATCATCACAACTTTCAACTCTTTCTAAATCAACATACTTGTCCAAAAGCAATGCAATCTTGGACTTAAACACACAATCTACAGTTGTGTATTTAAATGAGTTGCCAACATTGTACTTGGCTTTCTTTCGCAGGTAATATAGGATCACATCAATATGCTGCAACATATATCATGGAATAGACCATAAAATTACAAAGATAATAAAATGATGCTCTTTTATTTATAATACAATTGAAGATATAATACTTACCGAATCGTTCATCAACAGTCCTTCGAAGAATCACTTGTGGAACCAATTCTTGTCACTAATCAAGTCAACACCAAAATTCATGGAGACGGATATATTGGATTTGTTCTTCTTGTAATGGTCTTGATGATTCAGCCTAAAAAAATTAAAAGATTGGACAATATTTAGAGAAATACAAAAAGAGCTTAACATTAAAATATGTATGATTCCTACTTATGCTCATGCCTCACAAGAAGTCCTTCCCGAACCCAATTAAGGAATGCTTCGAATAAAGAGGTATCCTGCTGGTCATATATAAGATCAGAAGTAAACGGATGTTTCATTTCAAAAATGGAAGGGTATACTGATGAACTACCTGTAAAGAACAGAACGTGATGAATTAATACTTGATTTACAATCAAAATTTGTCCATACGCGAAACAAACATAAAATAATGAAAAAATTGAAACATAAAAAGAATAAGGGGGAAATACAACACCAGTAGATGATCCAAAAGTTGTTAAATAAGGAGACGTATTAAAAGTACATAGACGTCTGATTCTCTACATAGGTAATAGTGTCTGATCTTCAATATTGGTGACTGAATGCGGAATGATGCTTTTTCCTAGATTTAAACTTGGTAACAGCTCATCTGGAAGCCATTGTGATTGCGATATTTGATTTGTGGGAATCAACAATCAAATAGGAGTTGGACATATCACCTGATCATCAGAAAGTTCGTTCTGAACTTCAATGGGCGTTTCATGTGCTTCTTTCTGCCCTAATTTACTAGGTATCTCAGCTTTGAAGTTAGAATGATGTACCTACTCATATAAAACATGTAAATTATATTAAAATAAAGACATTCTTAAACTAAACAGATAATTATTGTATTCATGTGAGAAATGAATATACTTGTTCTAAAGTTGGTTACAAATATTGAAGCAATAACAACAAAATCATACAAATAAACCTCAAAATTCATAGTTGATTATTAATCAGATACATCATATCAATCAATCACCTAAAAACTCTATGAAAATAAAAAGTAACTTCCTTAACAAACAGAAAACCAAACCACCTGCACATCTCAATGGAAATGATAATATGACAACTCATTCATTGTGATTGCGATATTTGATTTGTGGGAATCAACAATCGAATAGGAGCTGGACATATCACCTGATCATCAGAAAGTTCATTCTGAACTTCAATGGGCGTTTCATGTGCTTTTTTCTTCCCTAATTGTCACGACCCGAATCTAGGCCATGATGGCGTCTCCTATAACCCCCGAGTATACAAGCCAAACCCAATTTATGCGGAAGTCAAACTCCAATATAATTAAATAATAAATAACATAAGAAGCGGAAGCAAATAAAATATAACAAAAGAATAGTCGGGTCAAAACATAGATATTTAAATACAATACAAAATATACAGATGGCCTGATAGTAACCAAAAATGACAAACTGACACTAGACCAAATCCCGGACCTAGTTCACCTATACAGGAACTACTAAGTACAAAAGCTGACAAAATGTATAAATATACAATACAGATCTGACTATCCAAAATACAAAATACAAGTCAGAGCAAAAGAGGAAATGTAGCAAATCTCTAAACTTCGGGAGCTCACCACAATCCGAATCTGGAACCGCTAAGAATGATCAAGCACGCGCTGGAGGTGGCTCAAACTAGGAGCTGCATCAAAATGATACAGAATTGCAGTATGAGTACCAAAATACAGGGTACCCAGTACGTATCATAGGCCGATCGAGCTTAGAAAAGATGAATATATAATAAGTAGCACGATGATACTAATAATAATAATAATAAGAGACGATCACAAACTACATATACGAGGAAAGAGGGCACAAGAATAATCATTAGGTAGTCAAATAAATCCGACCAATTATGTAAGCACGTCAATAATTCCAACTGGTAAAATACCGAAAGAATAATCAAATGAAAACTCGTAGCTAAGGCTCAAAATCCTCAAAAATATCATGAAACACCCGGAATTCACGCCTCGAGCTTTTTTAAAATAGTAATAATAATAGTAACCCAAGATATGTATCAACGGGTCGCCCAAAATTCACGCCTCGAGCTTCTCAATAATCATAATAATAATAACCCAAAATATGTATTAACGGGTGCCAGAAATTCAGGTCTCGAGCTTCTCGATAAGAAATACCATGATTAAGATATCACCAGTATTTTCTTAAAATCATTACACTTATTCATCATCCAAAAATTGTGAAATTTTGATTTTTATTCTTTCTTTAAAAGGGACTTTAACATCGGTGTGGGAAATCAATACAAGTAGTACGTCAAAATCATATATTACTCACCTGAGACTCTGGTATGCCGAAAGCACAGCCTCGGGCCCATCCTATCAATATCATAATCAACCAAGGCATAAACATAATTCAAAAATCACAAAGAATGACAAACCGATACAAACAAGTCAAGCAAGCGGCATCCTAAGTTCAAATCACATACGAGCAAATTCTAAGGATCCTAAACTATATAAACAAGTCAAGAAAGGACTTACACTAAGGATCCAACAACTAAAATCCCAAACTAGTCACTAACAATGATCATCATTTTCAAAACTCCCAATGGAAAATCAACACCTAAATTTTCAACCTAATCATGCGTTAATACTCAAAATCTACCAATTCTAGCCAAGCCAAGTCTAAAAACAGTAAGCCATAGCCTACTTCAAACCCAAAATCGCACCCGAGCAGTTAAATTTGAGTCTTTCCTTTTCGGATCACCTCCAAACGATGTCACTCTATCAAATTATCAAAGAACACATCACAACAAGGCCAACGATACCCATATTGCTATAATTACAAACGGAACTAAAATCGGGTAAAAATTCGACATTGAGACCCGCGCACGGAATCGAAAAACCAACTCCGTCACAAGGTCCCAAACAATTCAAGAAACTTCTAGCCCGAAAATGGGCGCATTCCGAACAGCAGAAAAGCTCAAACAAACCCACAAAATTAAAGCCCTAGAATAGTTCAAAAATGCAAGACATAAAAAAATCTACGCGAAACTTACAAGGTTTTTAGGACGGAAAAAGGTCCCAGAACGTCCCCGCAGAAATTCCCAACACACCAGAACAAGAATGATCAAAAATGACCAAGAATTGCTCTCCAAATCACTCTTTTCTAAGTTCCAAAATGGGACTTAGACTACTGAAAACGGACATTTAATTCACTGGATTCAGTTATTTTATTCATCGCGATCGCAAGGTCTGCTCCAGCTAACCCATCACAGTCACGATGGACAATTACGCGATCGCAATACCTAGTGTCTCAGACCTTTGCGATCGCGGACCCCTAGGTCGCGAACGCAAAGATTAAAAGTTTCTACACTAGCAGTTCAACTGGTGCTGAACTTTGGGGAATGAGATTTCTCTCTAATGGGAGTCCGAAATTCATTCGGAACCTCGCGAACTCAACGGACTATGCTAACCAACTGGAAAAGGCATTCCAGACTCAATGGAATTGACGAATTTTCCAATAGAGGTCGTTTCGTTGAAAAGTTGACCAAAGTCAACACTTTTCAAAGAAAACTTCCAAAACGTACAAACAGCCAAAATCTCACTCTGAGCACCTCGGGAATCGAAACAAAGGTCATTTTAGACCAAACTCGATATTTCAGAGCTAATCGCACTGGTATAATTTTCATCCGACCGCGTTTACTTAATATATTGACCGAAGTCAAACTTGGCCAAACTTTAAAGTTAAAACGGTAAAACCACATAAACTCAAAACAAAGACTCCAAAACCAAAACCAACCTTCCTTCTAGAGTAAAATGGACCTTCCGGAGTTGATAGAACCGTCAGAACTCTCATACGATGCCCGAATCTCCGTATGTTGACTAAGGTCAACTCTTTCAAACCTTAAGTCTCAAAAATGGCCAAACCACCTAAAAAATCAACCGGATACCTTGGGAAGCGTGCCACCCATCCCAACACTACATATAAGCTATAAACAAGCTACGAAAAGGGGGTAAAACAGTAAAGTCACGTAAAAACCGAAAATAACCTCGAAGGTCATTACACTAATTTACGAGGTATCTCAGCTTTGAAGTTAGAATGATATACCTACTCATATAAAACATGTAAATTATATTAAAATAATGACATTCTTTAATTAAATAGATAATTATTTTATCCATGTGAGAAATGAGTATCTGTTCTAAAGTTGGTTACAAATATTGAAGCAATAACAACAAAATCATGCAAATAAACCTCAAAATTCATACTTGATTATTAATCAAATACATCATATCAATCAATCGCTTAAAAACTCTATGAAAATAGAAAATAACTTCCTTGAAAACAGAAAACCAAGCCACCTACAAATCTCAATGGAAATGATAATATGACAACTAACTTTCTACTTGGGTCAAGTAAAATCCATGCTTCAATCTACAAATTTCATCGCAAAATTAAGACCAACTGGAGCATCATTACTCTCTAAGCTTCTAATTACACAAGTACTTTGTATGCAATTTATGGTATGCATATTCACGACAGGGGACTTAACCAAATTCTCTGTGTTAAAAAATGCAAGAAATTCAATAGCATGCAAGTAATAAACATACTTGTTCCTCTATATGTATTGCATCACTTTGAATGATATCTGTGTTCAAAAAATTGACAACCGAAGACTCAACATCGACGCCCTGTAATATAAAAATACATTATTTAAACTGAGTAGAATATAATGAATAAGTAAAGGGGAAGCTAACCATCAATTTACAAGTAATGAGCATACTTGAGGTTGCAAAATTTTTCCATCGATGGTAAGTCGTTCAAGTTCATCAGATTCTCATCTGAATAATTTCCACCCAAACTCTAGAAAAAAAAATAAACAGATAAAATGATGCATTGGATGTAATTATTGAGTTTTGTGCATTAGAGTGTAATTGTAATCTAATGAATTAGTATGAATCAATAAATGACAGCAGCACTTTGTATGTCATCTGAGTTCTCAACAGGGAAAGTAATACCAACACTGAAAAAAATTAAAATTCATAAAAGACTAATATGCACTGAATTCGTATATATATATAAAAAAAAACAATCATACCTTATCAGCCACCTAAATGTTGTACAAAATTTGCAAACACATTGATATGAATTGAGTACACACAAAATACAAAATAATAGGTAAATACAGAATACAAAAAAAGATAAGTAAATACAAATACAATATAAAGTGATACAAAAATAAGGACTGTACATAAAGAATACAAAATAATAAGTAAAATAAAGAATACAAATTAGTAATTAAATACAAATACAAAAATAATGTGATAGAAATAATTAATTGGAGCCAATTAAACATATTAAATGAATACTTAAAATAGGTTATAAATGAATACCTTTGTCGCCTCAAACCGATTTTTGTCTACCTATACTTTTATACTTGTGGATCGTTGAATGGTAGTTGGTGGTGCTCTTTTCAAACTATCTTTCGGGTGTTAGCTGGAATAACTAGATCTTCACTTTAGTGGCCTGTATAAAAAAATTAAAAAAAAATATAGTCATTGTTTGATACATTCAGAAAACAGTACATTATGAATGGTATTGGCATACCTTTTGGACAGCATCATTACATTTCATAGCATCAAGAACGAGTTTGAAGTTATTGTTAATTAATTTATGGATATCTTGAAACTCTTGTTTGACCCGATTCTCAAATAACAAATTATACCTTCACGTAATACCAAATGTATATAAATGAATAAAACAAATACAATATATCCTACGTACCTCATTTCTTAGAGATGAAATTTCTTGCCTTAATGATTGTTGTTCCGATTCACTTGCTTTTGGGATACCGAATTTGTCAGATGATGGTCTTTTTGGAACATAAATATGAGTGATAGTCTTCTTTTTAGCCACGTCTGATTGCTTGTGCACACTCTTTGATGGTTGAATCTTTTTCCCTAACTGTTTTATGGCAGGACATACCCCAGTCTTATGAACAGGCTGTTTTTCAACATGAGACAAAAGCTGCTTCATCCTCTTTTTAGCCGATGACAATGAAGGACCAACTTTGCCTTTTCTTTTATCCTTTGCTGTTGGTGGCGGTACATCCTGAAAGTCGTCATCTGAATTTTTGTCAAATTCTGGTGTGGAATCAGAATCAGATGAATCTGGTATCTTATCTTCCATTTGTTTTTCAACACCCTCCAGTGGCAACTAGAGTACTGCAACCTCTCTTGGAGATGGAGTTATATTCTTGAAATTCAACTACCAAATAAAATGAATAATCAATTCATTTGCTAATAAGATCACAAAAAAGAAAGTATATTTTTTAAAAGAATTAACATCTTACTTACCTGATTGTTAAGGTCACTGAATATTTCTCTCATTAATGGCTTATACAGAGGATGCGCTTCTAAAGTCTTCCAGTTGAGCAATCGTGGTATGCGGCTGCCTTGCTTTTGGACAATCTTTAAATCACCACTGGAACTGCACTCATAAAGCCACACTTGCATAACAAGTGGCATACTATGAATTCTATAATACTTCTTCGAAAAGTTCATCTTCTTACTTATACTTTTAAGCAACACATAGAAGGCTCTCTTACCCCATGGGTAATCCTTGTACTGTCCACTCTCAACTAAATCAAAATTCTTTCTAGGGACTGATTTGCAATTCTTTTCACCAGAGTAAACAAACGTATGAATTAAATAAAGGATAGCGAACTTAAGAGCATCCTCATCATTGTCCCCCCAAACTCTCCCTTTAAAGCTCTCGATCAGGTCTCTTTTCTTCACTGGCACTATACCTTGAAAATATTTTTTCATTAACCTATTCAGTTCTTGTGTGTTGAATTCAAAATCATCTTCATCACCCACACAATTTAAACCGCTTGTTAATGCCAATTCCCTAATAGTGAATCTCAAAGTAGTTCCATTCGAGAACTATAATTCAGTTCCAAGAACCATAAAACATCGAAAGATTTGTGGTTGAACATAGCATTCGTGCATTCTCATGAAATGACCAAAACATGAATTTTCACAAAACATCTCATATTGATGCTCGTTCAGAACCTCCATCAAATCTTTTTGTATGTCATTATTGTTGTAGCATTGCATGTGGGGAGCATGCTTGGGTGGATTTTTCACAAAAAAATCAGTATCCTGAAAAACATTAAGTATACAAAGACTAGTATGAATATAATTTAAAAAGTGTAAAAATGGGATACAAAATAATGAAGAATAAAAAATATAGCATACACTAACATACTTATTGTGAATAGGATACAAATTAGTGAATAATACAATGTATGTAGATAATTTAGAATTGCAATCAAACAAACTCAAGGGAAACAGAGTTTAAAAAAATACAGTATGCATATGATAGCATACAACTTTGGAATATCAATATCATTCACTTTTTTATTGTGAATGTAAATTGTGAAAATACAATATAAGAGTGAATACAAATTAAAAAAGAAATATAAACTGTGTATAACTTAAAAAATCAGTCAAACAAATCAACAGGACAACATAATGCATAGTTTAAAATACCTCTTGTTATTCTCCCTTCGCCAGTCATGGAGAAAAAAATTGGGAGTTTCTTTTAGCTCTGCCCTAATTGAAATCTGGGACTTGTATAAAACACCAAAATGAAGAAAGTATAAATGAATCAGATATGGAAAACAAAACGAAGACTAAACAAAAATCGTAATTAACGGAAATATACATATACCTATACATTAAAATAATTAAAAGATGCAAAAAGTGATAAATCAAACTTATAAAATATCGAAAAAATCTCAAAAGATACATACCCACAAATGTAGACACCTGATATAGTGGGATCTTTGTATGACTTTTTCCGATTTGAGAAAAAAAGAGAGAGAGAAGATGTGAGTGAGAGATATCGGCTAAAGGGATATGCGAGAAAGGGAAAGGAAATATTGAGAAGAGAGAGAAATAGAATTGTTTAGAAAGAGAGAGTGGAAATGAGGAGGAGGATTAATTTTAGGAGATAATTAAAAACATAAAATTTGCTATAAAAATAAAATATAATTGTATTTAATAATTTTTTTAAAACTATGGGATTTTTGCTTAGTTGTATAATTTATGACATGTAGCTTCTTCTATTTTTTCTACTCGTTACGTGCACATAAGGTATATGTATTTTTTTCTTGCTAACTCAAAAAGAAATAAATTTCAATTATACCTTAATACACTTTATTAATTATTTTAGCTTTAAGTCATCTCAGATTTCAGTGGAGGGCCAGTATAATAGTTTTGAAAAGAAACAATAGAATAAATTCTTTGAAATCCATTTTTATCATGTGCAGAGAGAAAAGAAGTCCAACATATATCTGGCAATGCACTTAATATTAATTTTCCAGCAGACTGAAGTTTTCTTTACCCATAACTTGCTACAAGCAATGACCTTGAAATCCCACTGGAAAAGTGTATTTAGCTGAACGAAATATATGACGTTGAATGGGATAACATAAAGTGTGTCCAAGTAGAGCATCTGTGTATGCTATAATCCACCAGTTACATGTATAAATGCTGAATGTAAGCAATGATGGACAAAAGTTAAAACAGAAAAAGTTGTTATTATCTCCGAGCTTTGAGAGTTACAGTGGCGACCATACAAGATAAAAACTACTAATGCCAGGTGCAATGACAACTTATAATAACGAGAGATTCAAGTAGCAAAGTTCTGGTATTGCTCCATCTGCTTGCAGAAGAGGATTTCGTCCCCCATATGAAATTGATGATATGCCCAAATGACCCGAGCCACTTCCTTGGAGTTTAGGGGGCTTGATTCCCCTTGACGAGGTCAAAAAGCATACTTGATCGAGTCTTTGATGGAACGTCAACTGGCTTGGATTGGAGTTGGTGCCGAAAGAAAATTCAAGATTCACCACGAAGACAGTCCTAATTTCCAGTTCCCCCTCAATTCAGAAAAGAAGTGTCATTGATAATTTAGTCATTCTTGTCATTGCATACCGGACACTACAGAGAAACATATATATATCAACAACAGCGAGGCCAACAAGTGAAACATGAACACCAAGTTTTCGCTGCTACTTTAGGCTGTGATTCTGATTGTTTTTGTTGTGGCTGTTTTTCAGGTTGGAACTCTGGTTGAGGTCGAGGTTGAGATTTTTCTACTTTCTCAGATGCACCTTTCAGCGAGTTGCTTTTCCCACCATCATTTACTAGTCTGGAATGTAGAAAAACAAATCATGTTATCCTCATTTAGCAGAACACTAAAATGACAGTGTCAAGATCCAAAAACGAATAAAAGGTTAAATCCATTTCTCAGAAGATTTTATAACTTTCTTGGAGAGAAGTGAGCTAATTTACATATTTCTCGAATTGTTAAACAACATTAAGAGGGTTACTACATCAAAATCCCCTCAATTAACAAGGCATAGACAAACATGCTAAACCTAATCTGTCTAATGAAAACAGTTGGCAAAATTCTAAAGTTGATCAAATTATTTGGGACAAAAGTTTAGTTCTTTAATAAAAAAGTTGATCCTGAAAGGAGAGCTTACACTGGGAAAACAAAGGATTTGCTGCTGTTTCCACTCGCCTCGGAGTAGCAAGGTGAAGAAGCATGAGCAGGTGATGAAATACGAGTTTCCTCAATTGGAGGAGCCACTCTATCATCAGGCCTGTTGGAGGTGGTAGCAGTAGGCTCTTCAATGATATTAGTAGTTGTTTTTTGTTTGATATTATTCACAGTTATTTCCTCTGGTACCACTTTGAGGTTCTCGACATTCTTCTCTTGTATACCGGGACCTTCCAAAGCTCTTCCAACTTTTTCATCATTATCTCTACTAACTTCGATAAGTGGGGGAAGAGGGGAATTTAAGCTCTTACTTTCATTGTATTTAACTTCAGACGTGTAATATGGATTGGCTGTTGAATTTTCCCATTCCTCAGGGATTTCTCCTGATTTAGGTAGCATGTAAGAATAATCTGTAGAGAAATTATTGGCTCCCATCTGAATGCTAAATAACGACTCGTTTGAAGCAGTACTCCATTCCGTAGTGGTAGGTTTGCTCGAAAAAATGGATTTTGGAATACGATTAGGATCATAACCTGGAGGTTGATCCATAGTATGTAAAGGAGGGGATTTCATTGGCTCAACATTCTGAGGAAAAGCATCAGGAGATAACGGATTTCCTGTTTCAGCACGCGGAGATGAACTCATCATGCTCCATTGAGGCGTCTGAGAAGAAACATCAGGAATAGACGAGGCTGCTGGACTCGGAGCATCTTCTTCAGGCTTGGTATATATATCTCCAAGAGACTCCTTTGGATGTGTACTTAGTTCTAGAGATGAATCAGAGGACGAAGAAGCTGATAAATGAGAATTCGAATGCTGCATTACTGGCTTCTTATTCTCCATTCTTATTTCCCTTTGATCAAACACAACTCTTCAATGGTATCGACAAGTCAAGCAAATATTTCTCCTGCAAAATGAGGAAGATTCAACAAACATGTACGATTAGTCAATGCTATTTTCCTAGTTCAATCATAATTATGGTGTCCATGTCAGCTTAAATGCACCACAACTATTCACCGGATAATTGTTACCTCCCACCAACACATGTATAGAATAACTCTATCCATCCAGACTTAAGAAGATGAGCAAATATCACTTGTCTAGACTTGAACCCTGGTTTCTAAAAGGATTTTCACTCAATACATCGACTACTAGGCCACATCTTTGGGTGTACCGGTTTCATACTAAGTCCCATGAAACGTACCAATTTCATTTCACCAAAATGGAAATGAGAAGGCCACTTTTTTAACATTATGATTTAAAATTAGACAAAAAGTTAACATTTGCATGGTTTCCCCTTGTTCGTTGAAGATTCGTACAACAACAATCAATCAATCTATTACACTTCAATCTCAAACCAGTTCTGGTCGACTATATGAATTCTTTGATTATCCTTTCTTTCACCGTATGATGCTAGACCAACAAATTTATTTTCAAACCCTGAATTTGCAAATCCAAATTAACTTCCATAAAGCTTTTAGACTGAAATTATGCATAACATAAACCATCATTATGTAAACAATTATAGAGGCATAATTCTTTGCACATAAGTTCGCTTGTGCACCACGATTATTAAAAAAAATAATCAAAATCTACTCAGCTCCAAATCAAATGGGCATGTGAGAGACAGAAAAACAACATAATATGATTGGATGCAAAATTTATATTTCAAATGAGCTTTAAGAGAAAAAAGAAATATGAAAGTACCTAATATATCCGTAGCACCTTCATTGGAATCTTAGTAACTAGCTTTTTCATATTTGAAAGTAAGTGCAAATTACCAACATAGAAGTGGAATTTCTGCAAAACAAAAAAGCTAAAGATTGAAAATCAACAATTTGAATATGTAAAAAGGACAAAAGGATAAATGCAAAACCAAAATGGATTTAGGTAGGGTAGGTAGGAAAAAAAAGAATAAAAAAGGAAAACAATTTTATATTTAGGGTAAAAATATTTGCATAAAAAACGAAGGGACAAGCGGCCATTTCGGTAATGTCTAATTTGTAACCGATCATTGGCGCCATTGCCAAGAGGCCATTTCACCATATGGACTTTGTTGAGGTAACTACTTACTATTTAAATTTTGCCACACTTTGGGTTAAATTTTTCCCAATTTTTTTGAAGTCCCTTGTAGGTTTGATATATTTAATTTTTATTTTCATTTTTCTATATTTTACCAAAAAAATAATAAGTGTATTTTGTTTTACGAGCGCAATAAATGACATATATCCCTCTGATATAACCGGTGTGTCGAATAATTATAGTGGTCTGGTATAATTTGTGAATGATTCAACAAAATAATTATATTGAATGTAGCATGTAGTTATATCGAGCTATCATATTTTGTATTGTCTTCCACGTTTTTTTGTTATAAATGAGTATCTGATATAATTTGTGAGAAATTCAAAAAACAACTAGGTTCAGTCAGGGGCAGAGCTATAATATATTGTTTCCCTTCCAACATACACGCAAGTGTATGTGGTCACAAGTAATAAGTGATTACTTTTGAAATGGGGTTTATTGATCCCTAAGAGACTTAGTCATTGACAAGCTATTTGTTTTCCGATTGTAATTATTAGAGCCAGTCTTGTTTGATTTCAGAGAAGTTGCTTTGGTGATTGCTATACTAACTATTACTTCTATTGACTATAAAGTCAAAAGATTGTGTGTCAGGTCTACTTACAAAAGGATCTAATTAGAGAGGCGATTGATAAATCATCAAAGAAAATGACAATATGACCGAGATCACACTACTAAAAATGCAGAAAAACGATGAAATAAAAAACAACAGACGGTGTCAATATTGAAAAGTGATGGCAAAAGCAATGTTGTCTGTCATTTTTTTATTTTTTTTACAAAAGCGACGGACAGTGACTTTATGTCCGTCGTTTATTTTGGCAGATTTTTATGATAAATATTTATGTAATTAATAATTATTTATTTAATATATGCGGCGACGCTGTCCGGCGCTTTTAATAAATAATAATAATTTATAAATTAATTATTTATGATGTCGTCCGTCGCTTTTAATAAATCATAATTTATATTATTTTTGTATAATTAGCGATGGACGACGTCGATTAGTCCGTCGCTTTTGATCAAAATGTTTGGTCAAACATTTTAAAATAGCGGCGGATGAAGCGACACTGTCATTCGCTTTTCTATAAAATATCCTAGACCAGAGACGGGAATTTTCCCATTTTTCCTCTCTCTCTTTTTCTCTCTTCCTTCTCTCTAAACCCCCGCCTAGCCTCCAGCTCCACCACCGCCCCCGCCTCCAACTCACCACCGTTCATTGTCCCCCTTCTGTTGCTGCTGCGCCGCCTGCCGCCACCCTTCCCCCTCCGCCCCTGCCCCTCTCTCTCTTATTATTAAGGTTAGGATTTTGAAATTTTTTAGTTTTTTTTTGCAAATTGATTAATTTTTTATTTGTTAGTTTGTTTATTCTATTTAGTTTGTTGAATCTATGTTATTAATATAGTTAGTCTGTATATTTGATTGTGAATTAGTGCATGAAGTTTCAATTTTGATTTTAGGGCTTTAGTTTGAATTGGAATTTTTTAAATTAGATGTTGAATTGGGTATTTTTGAGTAGGAATTGAAGTGCTTTTGAAATTAGAAGTTAGAATTAAGAACTAATTAGAAATTAGATGTAACACCCCCAAAATATTTTCGCTAAGATTCAAACATTTCTTCACGTGAGTGTAGACTCGGACTGGAGGACTTGTAATTTTACACATGAGTTAGGATCAATTCCTAAGTAATTGAAGTGTGTTAGATGTGTTTAGGGGTCATAAGGGATCTCTAACACCAAATCGAGTCCAAAGAACTCCAATCGATTAAGTTTTCGGGTGAGTTAGTATTAGGGTCAACTTCAAACGAGCATCTCTCCTAGAATATAAAGAACTGGGTGTCCCACCACCTACCAAATTAAAGGTCTTTGAGTCTTCTTTCCAACGCCACCAAGATTGTAATTTTTTGAGTTCGGAGTCAAAAGTTATGGTAATTTTACTACAGACTAGTACTGCAGGAATTTCAGGCCTGGGCGAAAATTTAGGCTTGGCGCTCCAGTGGCGCCCGACGCCACTATAGCGCCAGAAAATGACCTCAGTAGTTTGGTCCTTGGTGCGATGCGCCACTATTAGATATGCAGGGTTTTAAGCCTATTTTGGCTTGGCGCTGTAGTGGCGCGACGCGCCACTATAGCGCCAGCAAGATTTTTGCCCAGTTTTCCAAATTTTTGAAAAGGGGCAACTTGGACTTTTTCCTAATTATATATACACCATCCTTGGACGTTTTTGGACCATTTTTCAGTCCTCCCTCTCTCTCTAAAAAGCCCTAATATTTTCTCTCTCTTCTTCTTCTTCTTCTTCAAATCCTTCTCTAATAAAGATTGCCTTCAAGAGTTTCAAGAATTCAAGCCTCCCATTGAAGGCCTAACATCAAGGTCTCTTCAAAGTCTTCAAACAAGGTATGTAAGGCTAACCTAAAATATGAATTGAGTTCTTCCATATGCCCATAGATGTGTTGAATAGGAGTTGTGAAAGAGTTGAACCTTCTAGGAAGGTTTTCTTGAAAGTTTCCCTAAACTATAGAATGTCTTTAGATAATATTGGTTGATTGATGATTTTAATGACTTGAGTTACTAAATAGTTATCTTTTATATTATTGACTACAAATGGATCTTTGCATATAAATTAATATGTGTTGATGGTATCCTTGAGTTGAGTTTTGTTGAGAGTATGGATTCATATTTCCTTCACATGAACCCAAGATAAGATTTCTTTTGGTCATAATGTGTCTTGAGTTTGAGATGGATGGTTTTGTATATATGTGTAAAGAATGACTTGGATAGTTAGGAATGTCCTTTCACTTCTATAAATTGAACATAGGACTAAAATAAGGATTTTGGAGTAGATATTTAATTGTGATGTGATGATAATGTTTGGTGATGATGTGAATGATGATATATGATGATGATGTGATGATTATGTTTGATGATGATGTGAATGATCACATTTGACGATGATGTGAATGAAGAGGTTATGTTGATGAGGATGTTATGTGATGAAGTGGATTGGAGTCTAATGTGATTATGTGATATGTGAATTGCATAATTTGAGTTGATTGGAGTTATATGAATATTTTGAAAATAAATGATCTTTTGAGAAGGAGCTTTAAATAAATGATTTGTGAACCTTTTAGCATAAACTACTTATACACTATTTTGAGTCTAAAGAATGATTATTTTCATCTTTGACTTAAAAAGGAGTTTAAGTATGAGTTGAGTTTGAGGAGCCTCTAAATTATCATTTTTGAACATGAATATTTTGAGTATAAATGAGTTGAGTATTTTTACATTAAAATATCTATTTTGAGTTTGAGTTGAGGAGTTGAAATTATATTTTTAATGTACAAAATATTTTCTGCATTTATTGAGTTGAGATTGTATAAATTTTAAAGAGAAGAGTTTGATGATTTGAGATGAGTCGATTTGAAAGAAGGTCCAATGAGGCCGAATTTGAGTTGAGTTTTGAAAAGAGTGCAATGAGACTTGCCATTATGACTCGATTGAGTTGAATTGAGGATAGAGTTGATGAGTTGGCAAGATTCTAAATAAAACTAGCCGTGAGGGCTTGTTTGAGATGATTGGATGGAGTCTTATGAGCATGGAGTCATGGGAGGAGTATCGAGCACCGAAGAGGGTGAGAGTATAGTCCATACTTGAACTCCAGAAACTACGTCGCCAATATAGGTAGGGATGGAACCGCTAAAGTCGGATGCTTCCCATGGAATCGAACCGTTAAAGTCGGATATTTCCTATTTTATTGTCTTGAAATGATAGGACTTGACTAATCGATGGAATCCATGATTAGGGAGGCGTTCATGCCCTGGCAAGGTATGGACGGACATGGCAATAATGTCTGATTGTTGTACTACCACTGGCTCATAAGTGATGGTTGTCGGATAAGAGAAACTCCCATTTAGGTCTTGATAGTACTCTGAGTCAGTTTGAGTTGAGTGGCATGTGATTTGGCCCCGTCTAAACCATTTCTTGTTAGACTTAGGACACTTAAGTGAGTTGTTACATATTTATTGAGTTGAGTCCTTTGAGTTGATTGTTGAGTTGAGGGTATATGATCGGATTGGGTTAGACGAGTTGTGATTGGATTGTACATGATTTGGTTGGATATGTGAATTGATTGGATTAGATGATATGTGATTGACTTCGAGTTAACAGTATATGATTGAATTGGATTGAATGATTTAATTGCACTGTATTGTACATGATTGGATTGGATTGTATGGTATATGATTGGTCTTTGTCTAAAAATGTATTCTTACTTTAGACTTATGACGCCTTATTTGAGTCTCTTTTATCTTTCTGATTTGAGATATTTGGACCGATGATATTCTTCCTTGAGGTATGTTTCATTATGCCATATTACATACTCGTATATTCCATGTACTGACGTCCATTTGGACCTGCATCATTTCATGATGCAGAGGCAGGTTTAAGAGATCGTCAATAGGAGCATCATTGACGATCTACACACACTCAACGTATTGGTGAGTCCTTCCCTTCATTAGGAGGACACCGCTTATGTATTCTTGCGTTGAGTTAGCCCTTTTATTTTGATTTAAGGTAGCCATGAACATGTCATTGGCACCAATTAGATAGTAGTGATAGAGGCTTCATAGACTAGATAGTGAAGGGTCGATTGAGTATTTTTTTCCTTAAATTATTCTTGTCAAAGTATTTTTAATGAAAAATATTAGAGTTGATTTGTTGGCCCATGGCCTTTATTCTTTGAGTTAGATTGATGTTTTGAGTTGCCCACCGAATATTCTCTTTATTATTTTGTCTCCCGCTGATTGAATGAATGAACGGATGTGTGATCAGGCTATGTGGTTCTCTTGGGAGCCAGAAATGGTTTTTGAGTGCCGGTTACGTCTAGGGTATCCTCCCAGGGTGTGACATTAGAAATACTTGAATATAGGATGATCGAAAGTTGAGCTTAGAAAAATATTGAATTGTATGGTTTTTTATGTTTAGTACTAATTAGAAATTAGATATTCAATGTCATGAACTTGAATTTTTTGACTTTTGAAGTTGAACTTAGAAATTATTTTGATTTTTATGAATTTGAACTTTAGACTTTAGAACTAATTAGAACTTAGTTGGATGAACTTGAACTTTAGATGCTTGAATTTTAGGATTTTAGAACTTTATACTTGAAATTTGAAATTTTGTATTTTAACTTAGAAAAATTCAACTTAAATGCCATGAACTTAGAACTTAATTAAAACTTATAATTAAAACTTAGAACTTAATTATAACTCAAATTTATAAGAACTTGAACTTACAACTTTGAACTTGTAATGTTGTTGACCTTAGAAAGCTTGATGAATTCATGTAATACATATGATCGAATTAAGTTAATTAGAGTTTAGAAATCTTGAATTATAGGATTTATTTGAACTTTAGGTTGTGAACTTTAAAATTTTGAATTGTTGATGAATTTATGAATTTAGGTTTGAACTTTAGAAATCTTGATGAATTGTAGTCTTGATATACTAATTAAACTTAAACTTTATAAATCTTGAATAATTGTAAAATTTAAGAACCTTAGGTTGTGAACTTTAGAAATCTTGAATTGTAAAATTTATGAACTTAGATTGTGAACTTTATAAATCTTAATGAATTGTAGTTTTTATGAACTAATTAAGCTTAAACTTTAGAAATCTTGAATTATTGTTATAGGATTTATGAACTTTAGGTTGTGAACTTCAAAAATCTTGAAATGTAGAAATTGTGAACTTAGTTTGTGAACTTTAACAATCTTGATGAATTATAGTCTTTATGAACTAATTAAGCTTAAACTTTAGAAATCTTGAATTATTGTTATATGATTTATGAACTTTAGATTGTAAACTTTAGAAATCTTGAAATGTAGAATTTATGAACTTAGGTTATGAACTTTAGAAATCTTGATGAATTGTAGTCTTTATGAATTGTAGTTTTTATGTACTATTAAACTTTAACTTGAGAAATCTTGAATTATTGTAGATTTATGAACTTTAAGTTGTGAACTTTAGAAACCTTGATGAATTATAGTCTTTATGAAATAATTAATCTTGAATATCTATAATTTTGTAGATGGATCATCGTTTGTGGATGTATAACATGATTATGAAATTGGTGGTGGTTTGAAACCTGAGTTTATTGACTATGTAAGAGGTTTTATTGATCATGAACTGACACCAGATATAGTTATGGTTCATTTGTATGGTAATGGATTTAAACCTAGATATTTTATATGGGTTGATCACGGAGAAATAGATGGATTGAATGGTATATTTTATAATTTTTTGCCCGTGGATGAATATAATATGGTTGCACCATGGTCAAATTAGGATTGAACATGATAGGACTCCACATGATATGATTCAGCATAACACATTTCAACATGATAGAGTTCATGAAATAGTCAATGATGTTTTTGGGGTTCAAGGTGGGATGAAACTCGAACAATATTTTGATGAAACTGCTAATGAAGAAGCAATATGCTTCTATCAATAATTAGAAAAGGCGAGTCGTCCACTATGTGAAGGGAGTACGCATTTTGCTTTGTCAGTTGCAGTTAGATTAATGAATATTAAATTAGATTGAAGTATTCCTCATGCGTCCTCTTGACATGACATGACATATCAAGTGAAGAGGGCGAGGCTCCTAGCAATGGGAGAAATGGGAGTGGGTAAGTGGGCTCCTTTCACAAAGTCCGCCCAATCATGATAGAACAAAGAAGCGCCCTGTGTATTGCAGCCTAATAGAAATTTTTGAGTTGACTCCCGGCATTTTATATTATTTCTAGCCCAAATGAGGTAGTGCCTAATGTCATCGGGAGCGAGTTGGTAGGGAGGCCTGAGATCTTGAGGTTGGATGAAGGAAATCCTGATGCTCCGCCAGTCACTTCTCATGCTGAACAGGCTATGGGGGATCTGGATCTAGCCTTGCGATTGGGGCTCGAGCTATGGACTCAGTAGTTGATCTGTTGGGCAAACTGGTTAATTCGGAGTTTAACATATGTAGGAACTTCTATCAGGCACAGATATTGATTTTCAAGTTAGGATTATCGTGGATTATCGTATGATAGAATTCATTGTTGTGTTAATAGTTGCATGATGTTCTACAAGACTGATAGTGAATTAGAAAATTGTAAGTTTTGTGGACATGCTTGTTATTAGAGAAATCTTGTTGGAAAGATGGTCTCAATTAAGGCGATGCACTATTTATCTTTTATTTCTAGATTAAAGAGGTTGTATGCATAGATGAGGTCTGTCCCACATATAATATAGCATCGTGAATATAGAAGGTTGTCGGGTATCTTGTCACACCATCTAATGGGAAATCATGGAAGCATTTTGATAACATATATCCTAATTTTGCGAGTGAACTAACAAATTTTAGATTGGGGTTGTGTGCAGATGGCTTCACACCATTCTCTAATTTTGCCTCACCTTATTCTAGTTGTCCTGTATTTCTTGCTCCATAATATCTTCCTCCTAAAATGTGCATGTCACGGCCCAAGCTAGGGCCTAAGTGTGACACGGTCATCAGAATTTTTAGGTACCCCAACCAAGCATCTTAGTTTATAATACATGAGCATACATAATGTAATTTAAGCAATAAGACTAAATCATGAAAGCGGAAGTAAAGTCTCAACTCAAGATAGAAGGACAACATAGACTCCATGAAATTCCAACATGTCTCTACTAATCTAGATGGGGGCGTACGATAAGCTCCTAGCTCACCCATAATAAAATATAAAATTCATAATAATGATGAAAAGGTAAATGTCTTGTCCTCAAATCATGAGGACTCGCCACTATAAGAAAGTAAAGGTCAACAATAGCCATGAGTAGGAGGTGCGTGAGGATCATCGGTTCCTACATTATAATACAGTGTAGGCAAAAATATATGTAGGACAAGGAATGCACTAAGTATGTGAGAAAAATGCATGAACAATAATAATAGGACATGCGCAATATGAACATGGGATGCATGACCAGTATCTTAAATACATGAGTAAAACTTGAAAAACATTTTAAAATCCCATCATAATTATGTGGTCAATGCATCAAAAATATCATGAGAAAGCTTTATCATATCATAAACCTTTGTGTGGGATAAGACCTTTAACCGACATATAAGACCATGCAAGCTATAACATGAAATTTGATATAACTCCCACATCAAGAAGAGAGAGGCTACTTTGCGAAGGTAGACTCCGTGAGAACCTTTCTTTAACATCAAGCTATTTGTGAATCCACTATCTAGGCCATATTGGCATAATAAATCTATGCGGACAACGTAGTTAGAGACTAAAGGTTGCTACTAGGATTTTCTTGGATAGCTACTTAAGCTATCAGATCGAACCCCACCTTAGAGTCCTCTCGGTACTTAGTCATTATCCCAATGGAAGAATCATAAAATATAGTCATTAACATAATTAGGAAAGACAATAATAAATATCAATCCTCATCATAAAATAATATAAGAGTAGCTAATTAACATGATTGATTCATAAGAATCCATGAGTCTGTGAGAGAATCATTCACCATCTTTAACATGAGTGTGTGAGAAAAACCCATCACAACCTTTATACTTTGCTTGAAATATCATTGAGTTCATAATTCATATCATTCACTACTTTCATTAGTCATTCATAAGCCTTGATAAACAGTCATAGATCATTCGCAGAAATCTCTTTATAAATCATGATCATAAATCCTTGAAAATAGCATATAGCATGGGTCCATGAAAATCAACTTGAAATCATGCAATGTAACTTGAATTATGCATAATTTGATCAATAATAATGAGATAAATCATAATTTAGATAATCCAATGCAATTTCTTAAAAATTAGGGCTTAGAAGAAGAATTCATAAAGAGAATTTTGAGAAGAACCTTGGGACTCAATGGATGAAAAGATCTATGGATGAATTCTCATATACCTTGATCAATTTGAAACCCTAAATGCAATGAATAAGGAGACTTGAACTTGAAATCCTTGAAATTCCTTGCTTGAGAACGAAGAAGACCTTTGGAAAAACTTTTAGAGAGAGGATTTTGTGATCTGGATGTTAGGTAGTGAATGAGAGAGTTATGAGGGTTTAGGGTAGTTAATAGAAAAGGAATTTTTACCCAAAAACTGTCCAAATACATTAATGAGATAATTAAAAAAACCAAAATACCCCTAACTTAACTGAATGAAGGCACCTGGATGGGAGGTCACCACAGCCCGTGAAGCTCACCACGGTCCGTGGTGAGGGTTGTGAACTAGAGGGTCAAATGTGCCTCAGAAAGGTTTGCTTCCACGGGCTCCTTCATGGCCCGTGTAGGGCACCATAGGTCGTAGAGAGCCTCATGAAGGATATCCCTTACTTGGTTCTGAGGGTTGAGCTTCCACGATCCTTTCCATGGTCCGTGGAGTGGCCTACGAGTCGTGGAACCTTTCGTGCAAATGGTCCTTGGTCCAAATTTGAGGAGGGAGGCCTACGGGTGAGCTCAATGGTCCGTGGAGCCTTTCATGAGCCGTGGAACCATACGTGAACTTCCACTCCTTTTTTCCAACTTCCCAGTGCTCCACACGGGGCCATTCCATGGCCAATGGTCCTTTTCACGGCCCATGATGGGCTTCGTGATGAGGCAAAAGCTGCAACTTTTCTTTGATTTTTCCTTAAAGCTCCATTTTCTTTCTTTTAAACTTTTGGGTCTTATAATATCTCCCCCTTAGAAATATTTGTCCTTAAATGAGACTCAAGCTAACATGAATGGATTAGGAGAGAGACATACCACCCAACATGAATGCAAAATATATCAAAAATATATAAAAATATGGAATATTCAATATCAAACTAAAATGTGACTTAAAAATTCATTTCATGAGCATGAATGCATATGAAACATGAGAATTCCTAAAACAAATGGATTTGACGAAGTGAATCATGAAAGAACTAAATACCTCAACTAGGAACGGAAGGAAAGAAATGAGGATATCATGACATCATATCAGCTTCAACCTCCCATGTAGCACCTTCAACCTCGTGATTCCTCCATAACACTCTATATACTGCATAAATTAAGAATGATTTATTACACAATCTTCTTAGATGAAATTTTTTTAATTACTATATTAAAGCTAGTTAAAGTAAACAGAGATTTACAAGAAGAAATTCTTAATAAAATCATAGATGATATACGAGAAGACATTATCATGCCAGACATAGCTAATCATAACCATGGCTATAATGACTACAGAGATGATATGCTTGACTATTATTTCTCTGAATAATAAATAACGGTTTAAGTTATGAATTCTGCATTTATTTCGCATTCACCCTATTTGCGGAGATACATCAATCTTAGAAGATCGTCCAGTTTCTGAAATATTATTTCTTAGAAACATCAATCTTAGAAGATCGTCCAGTTTCTGAAGTATAATTTCTTCCATTAACTGACTTTATAAATCGTGTTGAGATTTATATTCATAGCTTTGAATTTTTATTTCTAAATAAAAAATGGTTTTTCTTTGTGCTAACAAACATTTTTGTCAAACTCCTGCCAGTTAATTATATTTGAGTCTAGTTTTTCTGAAACTAAATTATTTTCTTTTTTTAGAGATTATCTCTAAAATTTTTGTTTGTATTGATGTTTGTCCATTTGGATTTTATAATCTTGTATTGGCTCTGATACCAATAAGGTGTTGTTGCATACTCAAAGTATCATGTAGTATATATGCTTATACTTAGTTAAACATGAAAACAGATTTTCATTATGATAGTACTGTTATGAAATATTAAGTTTAAGTGTGTATACCTCTCGAGTTCTTCCTAGTGTAACAATATCACTACCTCGATAGTTCTCCTTTGGGCAATAAAAAATTATTTCTCCTGTAACGACCTAAGGATACTTCCTCAATCCTTCCTCCTTCAAGGTTGTAGATCGCAACCCACACTTTTTGCTATACTTTGAAGAGAACGAGAGTTATTCCAACATAAACTTTTTATTTCATAATAATACTACATAAGAAAAATCTTTAATCAAATTTTTCTAAGTATTTACATACAAACTATTATGATACTTTTTCATGGCGGGAGAGTTCTTACTCACTCAGAAAGATATCTAACATTGTTCTAAGATTGATGTTTCTGAGAAAAAATGTAGTTTGTTTTTCTTAAGTTCTAACGCTTCTTTTATAGATGTAAGGAGAGTCAGAATTACAATTTCTAATTTTCTAAGGATATCCCTTAGAAATGTTTAAATTATTTCATAGGTCCCTATTATGATAAGATTGGCCCGCTATACTCCTACAAATGAAGAAAATGCTACAAAGGAAGAATGAATGACCTAGATTAAATAGTATATGCCTTAAAAGATCTCAAAATAAAAGATCTAAATACAAAAGAACAAAATTATAAAATCTTTATGAATCCAGGAGATACTGGAGGACCATAGGAAAACTTTAGAGACCCTCAATCTTCGATTTTGATAAAAATGGAAAGAAACATTCCTAAGAAAAATTTCCTACATAAATCTAACAAAAGAAAAAATTATATTAGTCAATACCATGATAACATTAAGGCTAAATACATACCTACAGAATACCATCAGGAGATGCAGGATCTATCCAGATGTTAAATCTAGACTGTAAAAGAAATTCAATAGAACTCTTAGAATTATGGGGACAAAATCTAAAATTATTTTTCTATATGGGAAAAGGAATAACCTATACCTCAGAAGAAAATTTTACTATTGCTACCAATACTTTTACAAGAAAAGTAAATAATTGGTATAGTGATTTATTAGAGGAAGCTTTGCAAATCTTTAAAATAAGGGTTATCAACCAATTTGAAAGATCTGTCCAAGAAGGAATAGATCTTATAATAAGCTTCACAGGATTAGAATTCTTAGGAAACGAAACAAATTTTAGAAAAACTCCCGATTTGCAAGATGAGTTTTATTCAAGAATACACTTGTGAATTTGAAAAACTCCTACACAATATTTGACAGTGGAGTAGATATGATTCCATATATATATTAGCTTGTATTTAGATCCCCAAGTTTTAAATTTTTATTTTTTAAATTATATTTTAAATCAAACAATATCACATAACTTGAGATATAGAATATATACATTTTTTCCTTCTTCCTTTTTGTAATGAGTGTACCATTTATGACTTGTCAAAATTCAAATGTCCTAGTGTGAAAATTTTAGAGGACCAAAAAGTCAAGGCTGCATTAAGTTCTACTTGTATCTGAACTCTCAAGTCGTGGGGCGTTTTAAATAAAAAAACACTATATTAATTTTTAATTCACCACCAAGTTTGAACTTTGAACCTCCAAAAATATTCTAGGATATTTCATGTTTTAAGTTCAGTTTGCTCCCCATGGTGAGTTATTTATGGTGGAGCCAAAAATTTTAATAAGAAATTTTAAAAATATTAAAAAATAAATACACAAAAAAAGTCAAATAAAGTTATAACATCTCATGTGTATATATATAAAATAATTATAATTATATATAAATAATATATTTTTTTGCCATTCAAATAACTCCCTATTTCCTGGGCCGGTGTTAGCTCTGCTGTCAGAGTTATATATCATAGTTAATAAGCTGCAAATAATTGGGTGGTCCAACACCATTTATTCTCCACCTAATATTACTAAACGACATTTTGTACTCTCTTCCGTTAATATTATCCGTTTATTTTTGGATTTTGTATATTTTTCATAAAATATATTTTCTCCGTTTTTATTTACTTATCAAATATTTTTTGTTTAATTTTTTTTTACTTGTTAATTTTGACAAATCAAGAAAGGATAATTTTTTTCTTTTTATTATACCCTCAATTTATTAACATTAAGTTAATATCTTTGAAATATGTAGTGGGTAAATATATTTAAAACTTTATTAATTAATAGTGATAAAATGGTAAATTCACTATATCAATCATTATTTTTTTAGTATTGTGTCAAGTCAAAATTTAATAAGTAAAAAGGAAAGAAGGGAGTATCTAATATTAATATCTTTAAAATATGTAGTGAGTAAATATATTTAAAATTTTATTAATTAATAAGAATAAAATAATAAACTCATTATATAAATTATTTTTTTAATAGATATATCAAATTAAAATTTAATAAGTAAAAAAGAACGAAGGAGGATCTAATAATATTAATCATTAGATTGTTTGTCTAAAGTACCTTTTTCTGTCTCTTAAATGTCTTATAATTGTGTGTCATATGGAGTTCTGGTTCATCTTCTGTGTTATTTTAACTTTTATATTTAGTCTTAAATAAATAATTTAATTACATTATCAAGAAGATATTACTTTCTTCATTCCATTTTAGTTGTTATGATAAGATTTTGTATAATTTTTAAGAAAATATTAATTAAGAATATTATTTGACTAATATGCTCCTTATTAATTTTTTAATTTTTATTTATTTATGTGTTTTTAAGTCTAGAATAATTAATATTAAAGATAAAATTAAAAAAATATAATTAATTCTCTTTTAATTATTTTTAATATATATGACAATTAATACGAGACGGATGAAGTAATTATGTTTCTCAACGTAATTTCCCATAACTAGTAGCTGTCCAAGCAATAAATAAGCAGCCCCAAGAAGATAAATGTAAAAGGGGTCAAAGTCACCATTAAAAACATTTCCCCACCCACTTGGTGGTCATGTATCGATTACGGTACGGGTGTTCATGCTTTGAATTGATTATTGATTAAAATTAATATTAAATTAATTTAATTAGTTTTTAAATTTTTAAAATTAAATTAAATCAAATTAAAAAAATAATTATTAGTTTAGTTATTGTTGATTTGATTTAATTTAATTTAATTTTTTGGATTTGAAAATAATAAATTTGTTGAAGGCATACAAATCTCGATATACACTAACACTTAGTACATAAATGATCTACAGAAAAAACTATTGTGAATTCAATTAACAATATTAAAGTTATTATTACACAAAAAAAAAGTGATTCAGTTAATCAATACTAAAGTTATTATATATCAAAAATCAAAAAATTAAATCTTTATAGAAGAAAATAACTCCAAACTCAACAGTTGAGGAACAATCCAGGGGAGGGGGATAAGAAAATTATATATCAAAATTTTAAGTGTTAGGCTTGACAAAATGGTAAAGTTAAAGACCTAAGTTAATTAAAATTTAATAAAATATTTATATTTTATTTATGAATAACATATAAATAATCATGAAATTTATATATACAATTTCTCGATTCGGTCTGGTTATTTTTGTTGTTCATTTTTAATAAAATCAAATCAAACTAAATAGTATCAGTTTGCAAAATTTAAAACTAAATCTAACCAAATCAAATTATTTATCAGTTTGATTTGGATTACGGGTTGGTTTGATTTTTTAACCATAACGATGAACAACCCTAATTACGGGTTCGATCAAATTTAGTGATTTTGACTCAATTTTTTTTTAAAATCCACAGTAAAAAATTCATTGAATATGTATAGATTATTAATTTAAAATACAATAACAAAAAAAATTAAAATTTCAAATTCATAAACTTTAAATTTTAGTTGATCTACACTCAACCCCACTTGGATCAACATGTAGAAGTTAGTTGTAACTTATACGTCCTTGTCTCTCTGTGTGATGAAAGGTTCATTACTTCATCTTTGCAACTTGTTGCTCCTCGTCACGTTCTACTTCCACCCATCTTTTGTTCCATTTGCATTTCAATAATCAACCAATTTAAACGCCAACGTAAGTA
This sequence comes from Solanum dulcamara, assembly GCF_947179165.1. Classification (NCBI taxonomy): domain Eukaryota; kingdom Viridiplantae; phylum Streptophyta; class Magnoliopsida; order Solanales; family Solanaceae; genus Solanum; species Solanum dulcamara. The sequence continues at coordinate 63,262,189 of NC_077243.1, forward strand.
ATGACTAATACTTGCGATTATAAACCAATCAAATATATTGTTCTTATTAATTAAAGTTTACATCGGCTAGCTAGCTAAGCACATACACGATATTTGAAATAATTTTTAATAATAATAAATATGCATATTAATAAAGAATATTAAATTTTTTATTGAAATTAATTAATTGTCACTAAATTCAATATTGATGTTTAGCGTCATTTATAAAAAATGCTAAAATATAATTTTTATTAGAAAAATATATTTAGCGATAATTAAATTATTTTCAATTGCGCTAAAATTATTTTTGGTGTAGTGATGAGGAAGTAGAGTTCTCTTTGTTGAAAATTTTTTAATTCATTGAACAGATAGAACGCTCTCTATTAAAGATTATTCATATTATACCTAAAACATCTATGTAATTAGTATAAATGGAGAGATTCTAACTATATCATGCGGTATTATTCAGTATTGATCTTATCAATGCATTCGAGTTTATGTGTTTTTATTTTATTTTTATTATATATTTATAACCAATGAAGGAAAGGGACGAATGAGTTGACTGTTACTACTCACTATTTTACCAAAGGATTTTTCTTCATCTGTTGTACATGTGTAAACAATCAATATAAATATGTATACACAACTTGACCAAAAAAAAAAAAAGCTTATACACACCAATTTTGGGCTGTTTTAGCTTTTCTTTATCTATCTTTAAACTGTTTATCAATTTGAAAATTCAAGAATAGACAGAATATATAGACAATCAACCTTCATCCTAAAAGATATTTTAATTAGTTCAAAAAAAATAATAGTAACTTATAAGTTTGTTGTATATTCTTTTTTTTAATATTTATAATTTGTTGAATATTTGTTAAATCATTTGGAATGACTAGTTCTCTATTCGGAAAAGAAAGAATAGTCAAATACTCCCCACTCACACATTTTTAATTCCTTGGTGGTCTTCACCTTTCCTTTTCTCTAATCATCCATTCAAATTTTAGTATGACATTAATTTAAATTTCCCTGAATTATTATTATTTTTTTTAAAAAGTGCTCCCGAACAAACATTTTTAAAGATCAAATTTGAGATGTTTGATTATATAAGCAAAACTCTGATTCCAATTTTTTTTTTCTATTTTCAACTACTTTCATTTTTTTCTATTACAAATAAGAAGTCAGGCAAGTAATACATGTATGTATTATTCTATTAGAATAATAGGTAGCGCAATAAACCAGTAAATAAAACAAAAATTACCTGATAGTTTTATTTTCAAATTAAAGACTATTTCCACTGTTTTCTTAAAAGACAAATGGTCAAAACCAAAACCAGTTCAAAGAAAGTCATCAGAAAGAAGCTACAACCTTCACATTCACATATATATATTTTGGAAACTCAGAAATATATATATTTCCAGTCTTTAATCTCATCATTTCTCTAGAAGGGTCAGTTTCTTTTTTCATCAAATTAAACTTATCTGAATATATATATAGTTTCATATCTTACTTTCTCATCAACATTATATTTCAGCTTTCCTTCTAATTCTTCCATATTTCTTCTACCTATACCCTTTTAATTTTCTTGCTACATATTTCTGTTTTTTTCTTCTTCCATATTTGGACAATCCTGATTTTCTATTAAGGCTTATTCAAAAAAAAAAAAAATCTTGAAACCAAGACCTCTGGATCGAAGAAATCTCTCTCTCATCCATTCCAATCCCACCTCCTTTTGTTCATTTTTATGATATGGGAGACTCTGAAGCTAATCTTCTTCCTGTACTGGAGGGAGAAGAAAAACTGATTGCTGCTGCACAGCAGATTGTTAAAGCATTGCAAAATAAAAAGGATTTAACACATGATGCAAGAAAAATCCTGGCTGATTTAGGCTCTCAATTAATGTCTTCCATTACCAAAGTAGAAGATGACAAACTTTGTAGTACTGAAGACACTACAGAGAAATCGAAATCGAAATTGGATGAGCTTGAGGAGCAGCTTAACATACTGCAGAATAAGGTGATGAGTTGGGAGGAGGTAAATCATGAATCAGTTATATGGGATTGTGGTCAAGAATATGTAATTGATTATTTAAGATCTGTCGATGAAGCTCGAAAATTGACTGAACAGTTAGAGAGTACTTTGGAGGTTGATAAAGATAGTAAAGAGGAAGAGCTTTTATGCAGGGCTCAGGAAGTTGTTCGAATAGCAATGAATTGGCTTGAAGAGGAGTTTAGGCATTTGCTTGTTCAGAACAAGCAGCCTTTCGAGCCTGAGCATATGTCTTTTCGTTCAAACGAAGATGATGAGGGTTCTATTGCTTCATTTGGAGATGATTCAGTAGAGGATGTGGTTCAAAGGGATAGCATGAGTAGACGTTCGGAGGAATATGTCGTTGAACTTGTACATCCTGATGTGATTCCTGATTTAAGGTGTATCGCGAATTTGATGTTCAATTCGAATTATAGTAGTGAGTGTTCTCAAGCATTTGTTAATGTTAGGAAAGATGCATTGGATGATTTCTTATTCATTCTTGAAGTGGATAAGTTGAGTATTGATGATGTGGTGAAGATGGAATGGAACTCATTGAACTCGAAAATCAGGAGGTGGATAAGGTGTATGAAGATCTTTGTGCGCGTTTATCTTGTTAGTGAGAAATGGTTAAGTGATCAAATTTTTGGTGAACTAGAACATTCAGTCAGTTCAATATGCTTTGTTGAGTCTTCAAAAGGTTCAATATTGCATCTTTTGAAATTTGCTGAATCAGTAGCTGTTGGACCTCATCAACCAGAGAAATTGATTCGGATTCTTGACATGTATGAGGTTCTTTCAGATCTCATCCCGGATATTGATGTTATGTTCTCTGATGATCATGCTGGATTATGTGTTAGAACAGAATGCCAAGACATTCTCAGAAGCTTGGCTGGTTGTGCAAGGACAACTTTTCTTGAATTTGAAAATGCTATTGCTTCAAGCGTATCAGAAAAACCTTTTCGTGGTGGTGGAATACACCACCTCACGAGGTACGTTATGAACTACATGAAAACTTTAACAGATTATAGCAAGATCCTCAATGAGCTACTGAAGGGAGACGAGGAAGATTCATCAGAAGATCACATGACGCAGGATAGGGAAGAAGAAGAAGAAGAAGAAGATAACAGTAACAGATCAAGTTGTTACATTTCTCCGTTGGCTCAATATTTTAGATCCTTCACTTCAATTTTGGAATGCAACCTTGATGACAAGTCCAAGTTATACAAGGATGAATCATTAGGTCACCTTTTCTTGATGAATAATATTCATTACATGGCTGAAAAGGTGAAGAATTCTCATGATCTAAGAACAATACTAGGCGATGATTGGATTCGTAAACATAATTGGAGATTCCAACAGCATGCAATGAACTATGAGAGAGCTACTTGGAGTTCCATCCTCTCGTTACTTAGGGATGAAGGGCTTCATAATCCAGGATCTAATTCTATATCAAAAACTCTGCTGAAAGAGAGACTGCAATGCTTTTATGTTGCATTTGATGAAGTTTACAAGAGCCAGACAGGTTGGTCGATTCAAGATAGCCAACTTCGTGATGATCTACGAATCTCAACGTCTCTCAAGGTTATCCAAGCATATAGGACTTTTGTTGGAAGGCACAGTAATCATATTAGTGATAAACATATTAAGTACAGCGCCGATGATATGGAAAATTTCTTGATGGATCTGTTTGAGGGATCTCCAAGATCATTACATGCTTCTTCTCATAGGGGAAAATGAGATTTGAAGGTTTCTTCATTCTCAATTTCTCTTGTACATTTGTAAAACATGTCCATTTTATATTAGGTTGATTGTTTCATTCTTGTAGAGTACCTCTTTCCCTAATGTATTTATTACTAGTAAAAACGTTTTGATACTGGAATTCTGTATTTCATGTTTTTCTTATCGAATGCTTATATTTGGCATTTATAATTTACAGTTTGTTTGTGTGGTTTGGAGGGTGGTCATCCACCCGGGATCGATTCCTCTCAATGCCTCTGAGTCGAGCCTGTTGCACAGGACTTGACTAACTAGTGCGGTTTATATTTTCTGTGTAGTTTGCAGACAATTATACAGTGAAGGATTTGCATATAAAGTGTTCACTCAAAGAATAGAGGTTATTGTTTCAAAAAAAAAATTACAGTTTGCCACTTGCTTGAAAGATGAACAGCCTACTGTCAAAAGTTACTTCAGACAAAAATAGGGGAGTGAGCATCATAACTTCCATACTGATATTTAGAAAGCAGTTTGTATGAGGTGGGTGAGTTAATACACAACTTGGCCATTTAAACCAGTCTAAGTTGGAGGGGAAGTGTGGAAACACTATAAATCCTCCAAAATGGGGGGTAAAAAAAAAAAAAAAAAAAAAAAAAAAAGTAAAAAAAAAAAAAAAAAAAAAAAAAACCAGTCTAAGTTCAAGATTTTTTTATAAAAGGAAAAAAGGTTTCTCTAGCAAACATGTACCCAACTAATATGTTGCCAACAAGAAATATAAATTTAAGTTGGACTTTTGCCTGCTTCTGCCCGAGGCGGCTTATATGCATTGGAAAAGTACTTGCATTAGCTTCCAAATTTGAGGGTATCCGCTTTTTAGTAATAACAAAATTATTATAAGTATTTTTAAATATAAAAAAATAAAAATTGGATTATGTTATGAAAATAACTACTTGGCAAAATTAATTAGAGAGAGATAATGAGGAAAAGAGGAAAAAAAAGGAATTGTGCGTGTTTTTCTGTCTATGTATTTTTCTTCCTCTGCCATTGCACATATATATATAGGCAAAGAATTTGATTATGTAACACCCCTCAAAATTCTTTCTAAGATTCGGACCTTTTTTGTACACGTGTAAGGTCGAACTCGGTTATTGTGAGGCAATTTCATGAGTAAGGTGAGTCTTTGAAAAATTGAGCAGCGTTAGAGGTGATGTGGGGTCACGAAGGACCCATAGGACCAAGCTGAGTCCAAAGGATCCGTCGTGGCTAAGCTTTAGGACGAGTTCGAAAAAGGAATCGACTTCTAACAACCTTATCTTTTGAAATACGACAATTTGGGTGGGCCACGACCTATCAATTAAAGGTCGTCGAGTCTTCTTTTCAACGCCACCAAGAATGTAATTTTTGGGGTTCGAAATCGAAAGATATGACGATCCAAAGATGAACTAGCGCAGCAGGAATTTCAGGCCTAGGGTTCAAATACTGGGAATCTGGGCTTGGCGCCGCAGTGGCGCGACGCGCCACTATCGCGCAAGAAACATGCCTCAGTAGTTTGGGCTCTGGCGCGGCGCGCCACTAAAAGGTGTGCAGGGTTTTTCAAGCCAAATTTCCAGAACCCAAAACCTTTGGCCTTGGCGCTATAAGGGCGCGACGCGCCACTATCGCGCCAAGAATGTACCTCAGTAGTTTGGTCCTTGGCGCGGCGCGCCACTACGACGTGTGCAGGTTTTAGGCGTAATCAGCCTAGCGCTGCAATGGCGCGACGTGCCACTATCGCGCCAGGTGCATTTTTGCCTATTTTCAGAACTTTTGAGTAGGGTAATTTGGGAACTTACCCAAGTTATATATGTATTCCCCTTGGTCATTTGGGAACACATTTTTTAGCCCCACTCTCTCTCTAGAAAAGCCCTAGGAGTCCCTCTCTCTCTCTCTCTTCTTCTTCTTCTCCATTTCCAACAAGAAGAGTTCCAAGAGCTTCAAGGTTTGAGTTCTCCATTGAAGACCCAACCACAAGGTTTTCTTCAAGTCTTCACTAAGGTATGTAAGGCTATCTAAAATATGGGTTGAGTCCACCCATGTGCCCTACTCTTGCTTTGAGGTTAGATGTTCATGAAAATAGAGTTTCTTGGTATAGTTTACATTTGTATGAACTTTGTCCCCTATTTATTTGACCCTATATGTGTTGATGTTGTTGAGCCAAGGAGTTCCCAAAGTGAGCCTATATATGAATATGAGTTGATGAAGATGAGTTGTTAAATATGTTTTATTGATCTCCTTAACTATGTGGATTATGATAAAAGAAGTTATTTTCCTAAGAAATGTTGCCTATTTTAGAGTGTGATTTAGAGTCTTGAGTTGTGATGAGTCTCAAGGATTTCTCAAATAGATAGAGTAAATGATTGGTTATGTCTATATGTTGCTATAATTATGCATTTAAATTTCTTTTGAAGAGATGATTGAGATTGATCGGATAGTACGATTGGAAGAGATTCGATTGTGATAGAGTTTATGAGTTGACAAGGTTGTAATTAGACTTGTCGATATGAGTTGATTGAGTTGACTGGATGGAGTTTTATGAGCATTGAGTCTTGGGAGGAGTATCGAGCACCGAATTGGGCAAGAGTATAGTCCATACTCAAACCCAATACCTGTGTTGCCAAACGTAGGGGGGATTGAACCGTTAAAGTCGGATGCTTTCCCGAGAGTTTTGTCCTGACATTATAGGACTTGGTTGGATTGGATCTATGATTGATTGACTGACTCGTTCATGCCCTGGCAAAGTATGAACAGACGCGACAACAACATCGGCTTGTTGTACTGTCACTGGCTCATAAGTGATGGTTATCGGTTAAGAGAAACTCCCAAATAGGTCTTTATAGTACTCTGAGTCAGTTGAGTTGAGCGAGTTGCTATATGCTTATAAGTTAGTCCTGTCTAAACTATTTCTTGTTTAGACTTAGGACATTTGAGTGAGTTGTCCTGTATGTATATATATATGAGTTGAGATTCTGAGTTGACTGATTCTTCCTTGATGTTTATTGCATTCGGCTATTTTACATACTCGTACATTCCATGTACTGACGTCATTTGGCCTGCATCGTTTTATGATGCAGAGACAGGTACTAGAGATCATCGACCAGCGCTCCGTTGAAGATCCACATACACTCTCAGCTAGTTGGTGAGTCCTCCAAGTTTCCGGAGGATGTTGAACCTTATTGTATAGTTTTATTGTAGCTTCCTTTACTTTGATTTCTTGGTAGCCATGGGCTTGTCATTGAAACCTTTTAGACTTTGATAGAGGCTTTATAGACTGGAGTGTGGGGAGATTGAATGGTTATTGGAAGGAGTTTTATTATATTTATTTTCTCGAGTTAAACATGTATGGCCTTCGGCCCCTATATTATGAATAGTATTTCATTAATTGAGTTCCGCTAAGAGATTGTGATAGAACGAATGTGTGACTGGACCAGGTGGTTCGTTCGGAGGTCAAAAATGGCCTTCGGGTGCCAGTTACGTCTAGGGTACCCTCTCGGAGCATGACAGATTACATACCAAGTGGGCAAGTTGCCTACTTACAAGTGGGGCCTACTTGGAAAGCATCCAATACCTAACACCCCCTTGGATGTCTATGTATAATGTGCCTCCATAAAAACTCTATAAGAAATAATATACATATTTGGTAATACGCTTTGAGTGCTGCCTCATTAAAAATCTAACCAGGAAAAATTCAGTTGATGTGTTGATGTTGTTGAGCCAAGGAGTTCCCAAAATGAGCCTAATGTGAATATGAGTTGATGAAGATGAGTTGTTAAATATGTTTTATTTATCTCCTTAACTATGTGGATTATGATAAAAGAAGTTATTTTCCTAAGAAATGTTGCCTATTTTAGAGTGTGATTTAGAGTCTTGAGTTGTGATGAGTCTCAAGGATTTCTCAAATAGATAGAGTAAATGATTGGTTATGTCTATATGTTGCTATAATTATGCATTTAAATTTCTTTTGAAGAGATGATTGAGATTGATCGGATAGTACGATTGGAAGAGATTCGATTGTGATAGAGTTTATGAGTTGACAAGGTTGTAATTAGACTTGTCGATATGAGTTGATTGAGTTGACTGGATGGAGTTTTATGAGCATTGAGTCTTGGGAGGAGTATCGAGCACCGAATTGGGCAAGAGTATAGTCCATACTCGAAACCAATACCTGTGTTGCCAAACGTAGGGGGGATTGAACCATTAAAGTCGGATGCTTCCCCGAGAGTTTTGTCCTGACATTATAGGACTTGGTTGGATTGGATCCATGATTGATTGACTCACTCGTTCATGCCCTGGCAAAGTATGAACGGACGCGGCAACAACATCGGCTTGTTGTACTGTCACTGGCTCATAAGTGATGGTTATCGGTTAAGAGAAACTCTCAAATAGGTCTTTATAGTACTCTGAGTCAGTTGAGTTGAGCGAGTTGCTATATGCTTATAAGTTAGTCCTGTCTAAACTATTTCTTGTTTAGACTTAGGACATTTGAGTGAGTTGTCCTGTATGTATATATATATGAGTTGAGATTCTGAGTTGACTGATTCTTCCTTGATGTTTATTGCATTCGGCTATTTTACATACTCGTACATTCCATGTACTGACGTCATTTGGCCTGCATCGTTTTATGATGCAGAGACAGGTACTAGAGATCATCGACCAGCGCTACATTGAAGATCCACATACACTCCCAGCTAGTTGGTGAGTCCTCCTAGTTTCCGGAGGATGTTGAACCTTATTGTATAGTTTTGTTGTAGCTTCCTTTACTTTGATTTCTTGGTAGCCATGGGCTTGTCATTGTCACCTTTTAGACTTTAATAGAGGCTTCATAGAATGGAGTGTGGGGAGGTTGAATGGTTATTGGGAGGAGTTTTATTATATTTATTTTATCGAGTTAAACATGTATGGCCTTCGTCCCCCATATTGTGAATAGTATTTCATTAATTGAGTTCCGCTAAGATATTATGATATAACGAATGTGTGACTGGACCAGGTAGTTCGCTTGGAGGTCAGAAATGGCCTTCGGTGCCGGTTACGTCTAGGGTACCCTCCCGGGTTGTGACAAACATGGTATCAGAGCCTAGAGTTCAAGTTTCCTAGGGAGTCTATGAAGCCGTGTTTAGTAGAGTCTTGCTTGCGAGTGTGTTGTGCACCACACTTATAAGCAGGAGGCTATGAGACATTAGGAATTGTTTCCCCTCTTTCATACTCGGAGTTAGTGCGATGGAGTTAAACTCTATGAAACTTCCCTTCTAATTCATGCGTTTATACATTGCAAATAATGCCTCTAAAACGTACTGCTAGCCAGAGGAATGCCGATAATGCAGAGATGCCCCAGTCTGAGGTACGCCAGGCAAGGGCTAGAGGCCGACCTGCGAGGTATGAGGAGGCGCCCCAAGTGCCTGCTACTCCGCCTACACCCACGTCAGAGGCAGAATTTAGAGGGGTGATGGCAATGCTCACTCAACTAATGGTTGCCCGAAATGGTAACCAGAGTTCACCGACTCTTAGCTCTAGTTCCCAAAAGCCATCTGCTACCGCCAGAATTCGAGACTTTCTGAGAATGAATCCGCCGGCATTCACGGGTTCTAAGGTTGATGAAGATCCCCAAAATTTTATTGATGAGATGTGGAAAATTCTGAAAGTTATGCATGCTACGGAAATTGAGGGGGTTGAGTTGGTGTCTTATCAACTCAAGGATATGGCAAACATCTGGTATAACCAATGAGAGAAAGGTAGGGGTGAGGATGCTGAACCTGCTAGGTGGGATGAATTTGAGGGAGCCTTTCTTGACCACTTCTTTCCCCGAGAAGTGAGGGAAGCAAAGGTGGAGGAGTTTGTAAATTTGAAACAGGAAGGCATGACAGTTAAGGAGTATGGCCTGAAGTTCATCCAGCTGTCCAGGTATGCTCCAGAAATAATCCTAGATATGAGGTCAAAGATGAGGAAGTTCGTCTCTGGGTTAGGGAGGCATGTGAAGAAGGAGTGCAAAGCAGCATTACTGATCTTGGATATGGACATTTCCAGATTAATGGTGTATGCCCAACAGGTAGAGGAGGAGAAAAGAAAGGACGAGAAGAGCACTTGAGCAAGAAGGCAAAATCGGCGGGCCATGAGAATGAACAGAGGCAAAACAAGGGCAACAAGACCTTCTTCCAGAAGAGGCCTCCCAATTATGCCTCATCTACCGCAAGTGCACCTATGCCGCAGAACAGGTATGACCGGCAAGGACAGAGTCGCTAGAATTTCAGCCCCCAGGGTTCTCAATCCCAGGCCAGTATAGGTTAAGGTTCGAGGGGAAAGCCACCATGCGGCAAGTGTGGTAGGCTCCACTTGGGAGAATGCAGAGCGGGAAGGGTTGGTTGTTACAAATGCGGCCAAATAGACCATTTTCAGAAGGAGTGTCCGGCATAGGGGAATAGAGCCTAGTTCTCTACCACCGCACCACCAGCTAAGGAAAATCAGAGGGGCACTACTTCAGGTACGAGTGGAGGTACAAACTGCCTGTATGCCATGGGTAGTCGCCAAGATCAAGAGAACTCTCCAAACGTCATGACGGGTATGATTCGAGTCTCTTCTCTTGATTGTTATGTTTTGATGGATCCGGGTGCCACACTATCTTTTGTAACTCCTTATGTGGCTAGTAAGTTCAATAAAATCCCCGAATGTCTTAGCGAGCCTTTCTACGTAGCTACCCCTGTTGGTGATTCTGTCATAGCTGAGAAAGTCTATAGAGATTGCACTGTGGCAATTCATCACAGAGATACCTTGGCTGACTTGGTTGAGTTAGACATGGTTGATTTTGATGTGATCCTTGGCATAGACTGGCTTTATGTCTGTTATGCCTCCATTGAATGTAGAACACAGGTTGTCAAATTCAAATTCCCGAACGAAGCTGTCATAGAGTGGAGGGGTAGTCCTGTTATGCCTAAGGGTAAGTTTATTTCATACCTTAGGGCCAGGAAGCTAATCTCAAAAGGGTGTGTTTATCACATTGTCCTAGTGAAAGATGACAGTATTGAGTCTCCATCCCTTGAGTCAATTTCGATTGTCAACGAGTTTCCGAATGTCTTTCTTGAAGATCTGCCTGGAATCCCTCCTGATAGGGACATTGACTTTGGGATTGATATTAGATAAGGGATCTAATAGGCCGAGTGTCTCACCATGGGGAGCTCCGATCCTATTTGTTCGAAAGAAGGATGGGTCCCTTAGAATGTGTATTGACTACAGGCAGCTGAATAAGGTCACCGTAAAGAACAAATATCCTCTCCCCATAATAGATGATTTATTTGATCAACTTCAGGGTGCCACGTATTTCTCAAAGATAGACTTGAGATCCGATTACCACCAGTTGAAGGTGAGAGATTATGATATTCCGAAGACTGCTTTTCGGACTCTTTATGGCCACTTTGAATTTTTTGTCATGTCCTTTGGATTGACAAATGTCCCCGCGGCTTTTATGGATCTCATGAACCGAGTGTTTAAACCGTATCTTGATATGTTTGTGATTGTATTCATAGATGATATTCTGGTCTACTCCAAGGATGAAAAGGAGCACGCCTATCATTTTAGAGTTGTTTTACAAACTTTGAGGGACCAGGTATTGTATGCAAAGTTCTCTAAATGTGAATTTTGGCTTGCATCAGTGGCCTTCTTAGGCCATATTGTATATAGAGATGGCATTCAGGTTGAGGCCCAGAAGATTGAAGCTGTGAAGAATTGGCCCTAAACCCACATCCCCGACAGAGATAAGGAGCTTCTTGGGTTTGGCCGGCTATTATCGAAGGTTTTTAAAGGAATTCTCATCCATATCATCACCATTGACTAAGCTGACTCAAAATAAGGCTAAGTTCCAATGGTCCGATGCTTGTGAAGAGAGCTTCTAGAAATTGAAGACCAAGCTAACCACTGCTCCTGTACTGACTTTGCCCGATGGAAAAGAGAGGGCTTTGTGATCTATTGTGATGCATCTAGAATTGGGTTGGGTTGTGTACTGATGCAAAGGGGAAATGTGATATCCTATGCTTCAAGATAGCTTAAGTTTCATGAGAGGAACAACCCAACTCATGACCTCGAGCTGGCAGCTGTGGTGTTTGCACTTAAAATTTGGCGCCACTACTTGTATGGAGTGCATGTTGATGTATTCACCGATCACAAGAGCTTACAATATGTCTTCAGCCAGAAGGAACTCAACCTGAGGCAAAGAAGATGGCTTGAGCTACTCAAGGACTACGATATGAGCATCCTCTACCATTCAGGTAAAGCTAATGTTGTTGCTAATGCTCTTAGCAGGTTGTCCATGGGTAGCACTGGCCATGTGGAAAAAGGAAGGAGGGAATTGGCGAAGTAGGTACATCGATTAGCCCGATTGGGAGTTCGACTCGAAGAGAAAAATGAAGGTGGAGTAAACGTTCGAGATGGGGCTACATCCTCACTTGTAGCGGAGGTAAAGGAGAAACAAGATCAGGATCCCATCCTCCTCCGATTGAAGGAAGTTGTTCATAAACAAGGGGTGATGGTTTTCACCAAAGGGGGAGATGGTGTGTTGAGGTACCAAAGTAGATTGTGTGTACCTGATATCGATGATGTTCGAGAGAGGATTATGGCCGAAGCGCATAGTTCCAGGTACTCTATCCATCTCGGCTCCACAAAAATGTATCATGACTTGAGGGAAATCTATTGGTGGAGTGGGATGAAAAGAGACATTGCAGAATTCATTTCCAAGTGCCCGAATTGCCAACAGGTGAAGGTTGAGCATCAAAGGCCATGTGGTTTAGCCCAAAACATAGGAATTCCAGAATGGAAGTAGGAGATGATCAATATAGACTTTATTACAGTCTTGCCGAAGCCCCGAAAGCAACATGATTCCATTTGGGTGATGTCGCACCCTATTTTCGAACGGGTCGAAATAGTTCACAACATAAAAAATGGCTATGCCTCTGATTTTGAAATTGTTTGTTTAGAGTCGCCACCTAATTGTAAGGAAAATATTAGGAAAACCATTGTAAATGTACACTCTGTTTTGATTTGCGAAACCTGTGAAATTCTAAGTAAGGGTTTTAGTTACTCGAGGAAAAGGTATTAGGCATCCCTCAGAGCCTATCCGAAGATAGTCCTTAAATTTAGTTTTAGAAAAATGATTAGGGATATTTATTCATTTTGTTTGTTTTAGAAATATTAAGAAGAAGGGTTTTTATTAAATTTGAGGAAATGGTGAAAATATAAGGTATGTCATATATATACGTCTTATATATAAATGAACCAAATTTAATAATAATATATTTATTGTATAGTAAAAATAAATAATAAATAATATACTTAAAATATATAAAAATACAAATGTATATTTTAAAATCATTTGAATAAATAACTTACATAATTTATGGTAAAATGAATGTCTAGTATTAGCAATGGTTACTTTATTTGTAGCCACAATAAAAGAAAATGAATAAGATAATAGACAAGTGTAGATATATGAATATGTAATATGTTGTAAATCTAATTTGGGTGAAATCTCTAATAAGATTAAGGATGCCTAAAAATCACTGAGTTTTGAAATATTAAACTACCCCAAATATATATACAAACAAAAATATTTAAAAGTCGACAAGAAATAAAATTATCTACATTTTTATTTTTCTTCGGATCAGCGCCGGCTCATTAATCGGAAAACAAAATATGAAGATTTATCATTTTTCTGCTTGGATCGACTTCCATCATTTCCGAATGGCCTAATTATCCCTACCCCTCTTAAGTTTATTTATTATTATAATCCTAAAGCGATCTAAAAGAAATAATAAAAACTAACGTCTTAAAAGGTGTCTAACGTCCCAACTTAATATCCAAGAGGCATTGGATGTACTATTTAGGATAGGTTTTAGACCAAAGGAAATATAGGCATCCTAATTAGACACATCGTCAAACAAAACAGATAGGACAAGCAGTTAGCACATAAAATCTCAAGTAAGCCTCTAAATTAATTAATTAACATGTTTGAAAACACAGATAAGTTGTAAAGGTCATAATGATTATGTGTGTGCGTACAACCAGACACAGGTATCATAAACATAAAAACTTGAATAATATGACGGACAAACTTAATTACTAAGATGAATGTGATAAAAGAAGCATGCTTGATAATTTAATTATTAACTAATAATATTTTATAAAACCCTATTAACATGACTTTAGTTAAGAGCATGCTGAAAATTTATTGAACACTATAGATATGATCTTCTAAATCTTGATATGCTGAAATTTATTAAACTATAGACATGATTTCAAAAAAATAAAATCACATGAGAAATACTTATTAGAACTCTATGGGCATGACTTCTACATATAATGTTATGAAAAAATATATTTATGAAGACCTAATATCTATTTAATTGGCATGCTAGAATTATAACACCTATAAACGTGATTGTTATATGATAAAATATGCTAGAAATATTGTTAGAACCCACGAATACAATAGGCTCAAAATATTCTTACCGACATAATTTCTATATGCTTGAAATAATATTAAACCTATAAACAATACCTAGATGATTAGTATGTTGCAATTTATTTTAAATGTTATTTATAGATATGGTGTCTAAATGAAATGATATGTTGAAAATTGATTAAAATTGTAAGCATGGTTTTAAAATAAAATAACATGACAAATATTTATCAAATCCTATAGACATGGTCTCTATATATAAACTATGATAAACATTTTTTACAATTCTAGAGGCTTGATTTTAATATAAGGTGCTAAAATATTTATTAAGAATCTAGATGTATGATTTTTTATTAATAAATATTATGCTAAAAAATATTTTATAACGGCCTATAGACATGAATTCTACATAACAGATAAATTATTTATTAACTTAAATGCATGATTTATATATTAACCACTCTACATTAAACATGATTTCTATATGATTAACCTATTAGACATTAAATCTCATGGTCATGACTTCTAAATGACATACATATTCTAATGTAAGCTTGATTATTTCGACAATTATTTTAATAATATGGGTTGAAGATTTTAGTTTACATTAGACAAATGTAAACATGCACAAGTTAGGCAAATCATTTTTTTTTGAAATTCATGTTCGTAATATACAAGAAGACAATATTAGAAAAAAAATTATTGACATAGTAATTTAGACCATTTTCCCATTACATACACAAATACCTATGGATAATAATATTCAAACCCAAATATAAATTTAATCTAGGCATGATGGTGATGGCATGATTTTAATAATTACATACAAACCTTAACTAATTAGCCGTACCTATCTAGCACACGTACATTTAACACATGAGTTGAAAAATAAAATAAATGCAGTTAGCACGTTGGTTCCCCTCCCCTTAGACTATCCCCAATTTCATTATTATTATTATGAAGAGTAGAGTTTACAAGATTATTACAAAATTAAAACAAAAGGTAAATGAATAAATAATACAAAATGTAAACGAAATAATGACATCTTAAAACTTTCGCACTCCTCGTGTCTTGAACTTTGAAGTTCAAACCCTGCTAAATCATAAAGAAAATACAACCAATATATAAATATATATAGAAGTATATCATGATTATATAATTTTGCTACAACAAAGCAAACAAATAGAACAAGAACACATTTCAAAAATAATAAACCAATATATCAAAGAAAGTGGGAATTAACGTGGATACTTCATGTATTTATTTTGACAAGATATAATATGTAAGAACCTAGAGTAAAGACAGTACAATAAAATAGGAAAAAAAAGTACTAACCGGTTATTATGAGTTTTATGTCAACGAAAGCGGTAGCAATATCCGAGATCCAAACAAGTCGAAGTAGCAAAGAGGCAAAAGAAAGAACTTAAAAGCAATTAGGTATTTTGTTAAAAGCTTCTCTAAGTTCTAGTGTTCTTTTTGTTTTGTTTTGTTTTTGTGTTCTTGTATCTCTTTTTTTTTTCTCTGTTTTGTTCTTCCTTTTTTCTTGTGTCTTTCTGTCTGTCTTCTTTTCTGTGTGTGTGTGTCTCTTTTTATAGTGATACACCCATGGGTAAAAGATAATGAAATCAACAAAATCACTAGCTAGATTTTGAATTTCAAATCTTTTACAAATAAGTCAATGATGGTGTATTTCATTTCAAAATATGACAAGATTTTCAAAATTCTCTCCACAAAAATCAAAACCACATCTTCTTTTTAGATTTGATCAAAACTTTATTCAAAAGATGTTTAAAAAAAAGTCAAAAGTTATGCCAAAGGGACCCACCATCAATAATTGTAGAAGAAACTAATTAGAGAGAATAAATTAATTTCAATGGGAAATAAATTAAGACTACAATTATCAAATCCACATCCATCAACTTAAGGCAAGAATTATCAATTCTAACAACAAATCCTATTCACACTGCTGAAAATATTAATGTTTCAAACTGGTTGTTTCAAAATAAATCAAGGCAAAAGAAAATATCAATCTAAGTAGAGGACCAATTCAATATTAACAAAGGAAAAGAAATAAATAAATAGCTCCACACAACTCACTATAAATTCTCAAATTCAAACATTAAAAGCTATAATAATTTGAAACTCATAAAGTTATGCAATACAGTATATATTTCACAAAGTTAAAGCCCAAAAATTCGATTTTTCACTTATTGAAGAGAACATATATGATAATATGGATTCTTAAAGACATAAACCAACACATAAACATACAACTCCAAATTAAAATCAAACGATAAATAGGCATGATAGATTCGCCAAGTTATCACATATCCAAATCTTTGAGATTCCGTGAATATGAATCTGATGAACAATCAGTTTAACCACAAACTCAACATCACATACAAATGATGCAGTGAATATTAACAATCAGACGATTTGAATCTAACAGGATGCAATCATATCACATACTTTGCAATGTTAAGATTTTTCATATTAGACTCTTTGAATCATAACCATAGGCAAATTAAAAATACGTTCAAAACTATAAAAAAAAAATGAGATGACAATCAAACTTTAAAGAAACGAACCTGGACGGATCTGTTAAGATCCGTCTTCAACAAACCAAATCTCAAAGCTTCTAGCCAACTAAGATCTGACCATGGTGGTGTTGATGTTGCTGCAACTGAAGGTTGTCGTTGCTCGTCGAACTCGTCGGAGAAGAGAGAGAGACGGAGGTGTGGGTGTGTGTGAGTGGGCTGCTGGACAGTTGACTGGAGCATCGATGCTCCTTGTTGCTGCTGTTCGTCGGCTTCAACGTAGAAGAGGCTGCGACTTTAAGGAGCTGCTGCCGTCGCTGGAGAAGAAGGTCGTTTGTGGCTGTTGCAGCTGTGCGTCGCGGCTGCTGTTGGAGCTGCTGATGGCGTTGTGCTGCTGCTGGTTGCTGCCAGTTGTTGGCGGCTGCTGTCCAATGGTTGTTCGCCGGAGAGGAGAGAAAAGAGAAGGGAAAAAGGGAGATCAAGAGGAGTATAGGGGTGGCGTGAAGGTGTGAGAAGTGGTTGGCGTAGATTTCGCCGGCGACGATGGTGGTCTTCTTCTCTTTTCTTTTGGAGAAGATGAAGAGTATAGAGAGAGAGTTAGGATGAAGAAGAGGTTTTTTTTAGAGAGAGAGAGTTCTTTTGTTTTATTGGAAAGAGGAAGAATAAGATAGTTTAGGATTTTGGGGGTGTGAAAAAGATGAGAATAAATGGGAACCGTCCGATCAAATGCAATCTACGATTGAGATTGAAATTGAGATTAAAAATAGACTACATTAAAATTTGATTAGAATATAATTATAAGTAGTTATAAAAATAAAATGTTATCTAATTAATTGTCTAATACATGTTGAATAAGTAAAATCATAAATTTATAAAATCATAATAATATATATATAAAGTAAATATGCATGTACATACAATATAAATATTTGCGTATATACATATAAAATGTCACATGTATATAATACATACTAAAATAGATATGTTAACATAAACAAGTAAAAATATATAATAAACTTAAATAATAACCCCCTTTTTATATACATATGTACATAAGATCTATTAAAATAGATGTAATACGTATATATTAATATGAATGAGTAATTAACAAAATAGACTTAGTAAGTAATATATTTTTTATATAAAGAAAATACTCATGAATATATATATATATATATATATATATATGATGCATCGTATGCATACTAGAATAGATATGACATACCTATTAACTAAAATTCACAATAAACTTAATTAATTAAAAAAAAACTTTATATGCATATGCATATAAGTAGTATTAAAATAGGTATGCAATATGCACAAATTAATATGAATAAGTAAATTGGTAAAATATACTTAATTAAGTAATATTTATACAAAGAAAACACACACACACGTATAATATATACTAAATAATGTGAAAAAAATATTTGAATGTACAAAGCTTGTTATTTTCATAAACGATAAAAAAAATAATGTTAATAATATTAACAAATAAAAAATATATATATATTATAAGCTATGAAATCCAAAATATATGATTTTTTTTAAAAAAAATTATTTTATTTTTTTATTTTTTTGGTAAAAACTAAAAAATACAAATTTATACGTATATATATATATATATATATATAATACAAGAAAATAATTTTTAAAAATGCCTATCTATTAAGATAGTGATTCGAAAAAATAATTATAGGTCGGTCAAAATTGGGTGTCAACAGGTGATTGTGGATAGAATGACGAAATCAGCTCACTTCTTGGCGGTTAAGACTACTGACACCGCAGAAGATTATGCAAAGTTGTATATACAGGAGATCGTCAGATTGCATGGGGTCCCTTTGTCTATCATCTCAGACAGAGGAGCTCAATTCACTTCCCAATTTTGGAAATCCTTTCAGAAGGGATTAGGTTCGAGGGTGAACTTGAGTACAGCCTTCCATCCCCAGACAGATGGCCAAGCAGAGCGCACCATCCAGACATTGGAAGATATGTTGAGGGCATGTGTGCTCGACTTCAAGGGAAATTGGGATGATCACTTACCTCTCATAGAGTTTGCGTATAACAATAGCTATCATGCAAGCATTCAAATGGCTCCTTATGAAGCTTTGTATGGGAGGAGGTGTAGATATCCCATTGGGTGGTTTGAAGTTGGTGAAGCCGAGTTGATTGGGCCTGACCTTGTTCACCAAGCCATGAAGAAGGTGAGAGTTATCCAAGATAGGCTAAAGACAGCCCAAAGCCGCCAAAAATCTTACACCGATGTGAGGAGTAGAGACTTGGAGTTTGAGGTGGGTGATTGGGTGTACTTGAAAGTATCACCCATGAAGGGTATCATGAGGTTTGGAAGGAAAGGGAAGCTCCGTCCTCGATATATTGGTCCTTACCATATTTTGAGGCGGATTGGGAGAGTTGCTTATGAGTTGGAGTTACCCTCGGAGTTAACTTCTATTCATCCGGTATTCCACGTTTCGATGTTGAAGAAGTGCTTGGGTGATCCCTCGTTGGTAGTCCCCATTGATAGCGTTGGAATTAAGGATAGCTTGTCTTATGAAGAGGTCTCGGTCCAAATTCTTGATCGCCAAATTCGCAAATTGAGGAACAAAGAGGTCGCCTCAATCAAAGTCCTGTGGAGGAACCAATTTGTCGAGGAAGCCACATGGGAAGCGGAGGGAGCCATGAAATCTAAATATCCACATCTATTCGTGCCTACCGAGGAGAATGTTGAAGGTAATGATCATTTCCTTGACTTGAATTCATTTGTGCATTTTGAGTTTTGATTGATATTTGTTTGAGAGTGTGATTGGTTGAATGACTGAAATTTTGACAGTGATTTGTACCCCGAGTCCATTCTTGGTTGCTCGTTATTCGAGGATGAATGATCCCAAGGGAGAGATAATGTAACACCCCTCAAAATTCTTCTTAAGATTCGGACCTTTCTTGTACACGTTTAAGTTTGAACTCGGTTATTGTGAGGCAATTTCATGAGTAAGGTGAGTCTTTGAGAAATTGAGCAGCGTTAGAGGTGATGTGGGGCCATAAAGGACCCCTAGGACCAAACTGAGTCCAAAGGATCCGTCGTGGCTAAGCTTTAGGATGAGTTCAAAAAAGGGATCGACTTCTAACAACCCTATCTTTTGAAAGACGACAATTTGGGTGAGCCATGACCTATCAATTAAAGGTCGTCGAGTCTTCTTTCCAACACCACTAAGAATGTAATTTTTGGGGTTCAGAGTCGAAAGATATGACGATCCGAAGATGAACTAGCGCAGCAGGAATTTCAGGCCTGGGGTTCAACTACTGGGAATCTGGGCATGGCGCCGCAGTGGCGCGACGCGCCACTATCACGCCAGAAACATGCCTCAGCAGTTTGGGCTCTGGCGCGGCGCGCCACTAAAAGGTGTGCAGGGTTTTTCGTGCCAAGAATGTGCCTCAGTAGTTTAGTCCTTGGCGCGGCACGCCACTATGAGGTGTGCAGGTTTTAGGCTTAATCAACCTGGCGCTGCAATGGCGCTACGCGCCACTATCGCGCCAGGTATATTTTTACCTATTTTCAGAACTTTTGAGGAGGGGTAATTAGGGAACTTACCCAAGTTATATATGTATTTCCCTTGGTCATTTGGGAACACATTTTTCAGCCCCACTCTCTCTCTAGAAAAGCCCTAGGAGTCCCTCTCTCTCTTCTTCTTCTTCTCCATTTCCAACAAGAAGAGTTCCAAGAGCTTCAAGGTTTGAGTTCTCCATTGAAGACCCAACCACAAGGTTTTCTTCAAGTCTTCACTAAGGTATGTAAGGCTATCTAAAATATGGGTTGAGTCCACCCATGTGCCCTACTCTTGCTTTGAGGTTAGATGTTCATGAAAATAGAGTTTCTTGGTATAGTTTACATTTGTATGAACTTTGTCCCCTATTTATTTGACCCTATATGTGTTGATGTTGTTGAGCCAAGGAGTTCCCAAAATGAGCCTATATGTGAATATGAGTTGATGAAGATGAGTTGTTAAATATATTTTATTGATCTCCTTAACTATGTGGATTATGATAAAAGAGGTTATTTTCCTAAGAAATGTTGCCTATTTTAGAGTGTGATTTAAAGTCTTGAGTTGTGATGAGTCTCAAGGATTTCTCAAATAGATAGAGTAAATGATTGGTTATGTCTATATGTTGCTATAATTATGCATTTAAATTTCTTTTGAAGAGATGATTGAGATTGATCAGATAGTACGATTGGAGGAGATTCGATTGTGATAGAGTTTATGAGTTGACAAGGTTGTAATTAGACTTGTCGATATGAGTTGATTGAGTTGACTGGATGGAGTTTTATGAGCATTGAGTCTTGGGAGGAGTATCGAGCACCGAATTGGGCAAGAGTATAGTCCATACTCGAACCCAATACCTGTGTTGCCAAACGTAGGGGGGATTGAACCGTTAAAGTCGGATGCTTCCCCGAGAGTTTTGTCCTGACATTATAGGACTTGGTTGGATTGGATCCATGATTGATTGACTCGTTCATGCCCTGGCAAAGTATGAACGGACGCGGCAACAACGTCGGCTTGTTGTACTGTCACTGGCTCATAAGTGATGGTTATCGGTTAAGAGAAACTCCCAAATAGGTCTTTATAGTACTCTGAGTCAGTTGAGTTGAGCGAGTTTCTATATGCTTATGAGTTAGTCCTGTCTAAACTATTTCTTGTTTAGACTTAGGACATTTGAGTGAGTTATCCTGTATGTATATATATATATGAGTTGAGATTCTGAGTTGACTGATTCTTCCTTGATGTTTATTGCATTCGGCTATTTTACATACTCGTACATTCCATGTACTGACGCCATTTGGCCTGCATCATTTCATGATGCAGAGACAGGTACTAGAGATCATCGACCAGCGCTCCGTTGAAGATCCACATACACTCTCAGCTAGTTGGTGAGTCCTCCAAGTTTTCGGAGGATGTTGAACCTTATTGTATAGTTTTATTGTAGCTTCCTTTACTTTGATTTCTTGGTAGCCATGGGCTTGTCATTGACACCTTTTAGACTTTGATAGAGGCTTCATAGACTGGAGTGTGGGGAGATTGAATGGTTATTGGAAGGAGTTTTATTATATTTATTTTCTCGAGTTAAACTTGTATGGCCTTCGGCCCCCATATTGTGAATAGTATTTCATTAATTGAGTTCCGCTAAGATATTGTGATAGAACAAATGTGTGACTGGACCAGGTGGTTCGCTCGGAGGTCATAAATGACCTTCGGGTGCCGGTTACGTCTAGGGTACCCTCTCGGAGCATGACAGATTACATACCAAGTGAGCAAGTTGCCTACTTACAAGTGGGGCCCACTTGGAAAGCATCCAATACCTAACACCCCCTTAGATGTCTATGTATAATGTGCCTCCATAAAAACTCTATAAGAAATAATATACATATTTGGTAATACGCTTTGAGTGCTGCCTCATTAAAAATCTAACCAAGAAAAAATCAGTGAGACAAAAAAACCTTGGTTAAGGGAAAAAGAGTGCAGCTCGTATTTTTACTCCCTCTGATGAAAGCTTCATTTGATATTTTGAAGACGATGCAATCCAACTTTATATCTTAATTTTCTCAAAAGTTGATGTTGGTAATGACTTTGTGAATAAATCTGCAAGATTATCACTTGAACGAACTTGTTGTACATCAATATCACCATTCTTCTAAAGATCATGTGTGAAGAATAATTTTGGTGAAATATGTTTCGTTCTGTCTCCTTTTGTGAAGCCACCTTTCAATTGAGCTATGCACGTGACATTGTCTTCGAATATAATTGTGGGTACTTTGACATCACTTTCTAGGCCACATCTTTCTTTGATGAACTGTATCATCGATCTCAACCACACACATTCTCTACTTGCTTCGTGAATTGCTATTATTTCAGCATGATTTGAAAAAGTAGCAACAATGGACTGTTTTGTAGATCGCCATGATATAGTAGTTCCTTCGTGTATAAATAGATAGCCTGTCTGAGATCGAGCTTTATGTGGGTCTGATAAATAACCTGCATCTGCATAACCAATAAGGTCTGGCCAACCTTTGTTAGTATAAAATAAACCCATATCAATAGTACCCTTGAGGTATCGCAAAATATGTTTGATACCGTTTCAATGCCTTCGCGTTGGGGATGAACTATACCTTGCTAGCAAATTAATAGAAAATGTTATATCAGGCCTGGTTGCGTTAGCAAGGTACATAAGTGCACTAATAACACTGAGATATGGTACTTCAGGACCAAGCAATTTTTCACCCTCTTCTGGAGGTCGAAATTGATCATTTTCCACTTCAAGTGATCGAACAATCATTGGAGTACTTAATGGATGTGCTTTGTCCATGTAAAATCTTTTTAAGATTTTTTCTCAGTGTAGGCAGATTGATGGACAAAAACTCCGTCTGCTAAATGTTCAATTTGCAGACCTAGACAAAGTTTTGTCTTTCCAAGGTCTTTCATTTTAAATTCTTTCTTTAGATACTCAATCACCTTTTGGACCTTTTCAGGGGTTCTAATGAGATTTATGTCATCAACATAAATGACAAGTATAACAAACTCTGATTCTATTTTCTTAATAAAAACACATGAATAAATAACATCATTAATATAGCCTTCATTTATTAAGTACTCACGCCCTGATTATTTCAGACCATATAATGATCTTTGCAGTTTCATTGAGCACATCTCCCTTGACTTATTACATGCTTCAGGCAATTTTAATCCTTCTGGGATTTTCATGTAAATTTCATTATCAAGTGAACCATAAAGGTAAGTTGTAACCACATTCATTAGATGTATATCAAGATTTTTGTGAACAGCTAAACTGATTAGATATCTAAATGTTATTTCATCCATAACAAGTGAATATGTTTCTTCATAGTTGACCCCAGGTCTTTGAGAGAATCCTTGTGCAACAAGGCGTGCTTTGTATCTTTTAATTTCATTTCTCTCATTTTATTTTCGCACAAAAACCCATTTATAGCCAACTGGTTTCACACCTTCAGGGTTTTAGACTACAGGTCCAAAAACCTCACGTTTAGCAAGTGAGTCTAATTCTGATTGGATTGCCTTTTGCCATTCTGGCCAATCACATCTACGTTAACATTCTTCGACGGATTTAGGCTCAAGACTTTCACTATATTGCATGAGGTTAATTACAACATTATATGCAAAAACATTATCCACCATAATTTTCGATCGATCTAGGTTTATCTCATTACCGGTAGAACTTATTGAAAGTTCTTCATTCACTTGAGTCTCGGGCTCGCTGATTTCTTCAGGAATATCAGGAGTACTCAAATCTTGACCTTCTTCAGGAGGTTCTTGTGTAGTATCATTTTGATTATTTCTCACACTTCTCTTTCTAGGATTTTTATCCTTTGATCCTAATGGTCTACCACGTTTCAGGTGTATTTGGGATTCAGAAGCTATGATACTAGTAGATGGTCCTTTTGGGACATCAATCCGGATAGGCACATTCACTGCAGGGATATGTGACTTAGTTATTCGTTTCAAATCAGTAAATGCATCTGGCATTTGCTTTGCTATTTTCTGCAAGTGGATGATCTTCTGGACCTCCTGCTCACATGTGCGGGTGCGTAGATCAAAATGAGATAGCAATGAAACTTTTCACGCAATTTCTTTTTCTTTTTCGGGTTCCTTTTTGTCTCCCCCTAATGGCGAGAAAAGTGTTTCATCAAACCGATAATCTGCAAATCGAGCAGTGAATAAGTCTCCAGTCAACGGTTCAAGGTATCGAATTATGGAGGGTGAGTCAAACCCAACATATATGCCCAACCTTCGTTGAGGGCCCATTTTTATACGTTGTGGTGGTTCTACAGGCACGTATACCGCACAACCAAATTTTTTTAGATGGGTTATATTTGGTTCATGATCAAATACTAATTGTGACGGAGAATATTTATTATAATGTATCGGTTTGAGACGTATAAGTGCTGCTGCATGTAAGATAGTATGACCCCAAATAGTAATTGGCAATTTTGTTTTCATTAGTAGAGGTCTTGCTATCAATTGTAGGCGCTTTATAAATGACTCTGCAAGACCATTTTGAGTATGAACATGAGCAACAAGATGTTCAATTTTTATCCAATTGATAAGCAATAATCATTAAATGCTTGGGATGTAAATTCTCCAGCATTATTAAGGCGAATGGCCTTAATTGGATAATCTGATAATTGCGCCCTTAATCTTATCATTTTGTGCCAACAACTTCGCAAACGCCAGGTTGCAGGATGATAAAAGGCACACATGAGACCATCTAGATGATGCATCTATTAGGACCATAAAATATCTAAACAATCCACTAGGTGGATGAATAGGTCCACATATATCTCCATGTATACGCCCTAAAAAGTCAGGAGATTCGATGCCAACCTTCAGGGTCGATGGTCTGGCAATTAATTTGCCTTGACAACAAGCAACACATGAAAATTCATCATTTGTAAGAATCTTCTGATTCTTTAACGAATGTCCAGTTGAATTTTCAAGAATTCATCTCATCATAATTGATTCAGGATGACCTATTCGATCATGTCATAACATAAATGTATTTGGATCAGTAAATTTCTGGTTTACGATTATATGTGCTTCAATTGCACTAATTTTTGCATAATATAGGCCAAACGACAAAGTTGGTAATTTTTCCAGAATATATTTCTGGCCTGAGACACTCTTGGTTATACCAAGATATTCAATATTCATTTCATTTAGTGTCTCAACATGATATCCTCTTTTGCGGATATCTTTAAAACTTAACAAGTTTCTTGGGGATTTAGAAGAAAATAGTGCATCTTCTATAATAATTTTTGCCCCCTCAGGCAAAATTATAGTAACTCTTCCGGAGCCTTCTATCATTTTTGAATTACCAGAAATTGTAGTAACATTTGCTTTTCTTCTTAGCAAGTTAGAAAAATATTTCTCGTCTTTAAATATAGCATGGGTTGTTCCACTATCAATTACACAAATATCCTCTTGATTTATCATTGATCCAAACAAGATTTGAGGCATTTCCATATTTTCTTCAATAAAAAATAAAATAAGTATTAACACATGGTACATTACACAATTTTTTTTTATTATTTACATGTATTAGGAAAATACAAACATAATATTTAATACAGATAAAAAGAAAAATATTTACATATTATTAGTCCTATCGATATTCATATTTTCGTCTGGAAAATTAAAGAAATCAACTACATCCAAATGCATGGGCTCGATATTATCTTCAGAGATAAAATTTATCTCTGGATTATTTTCTGCCCTCTTTAATGATGCGTGATATAGCTGAACCAGACGTTTCGACGACCGGCAAGTCCGCGACCAGTGCCCCACACCTCCACATCTATGATGTACACTTTCTGAATTATTCTTTGGTAAAGCTTCTTGCTTTTTACCCTGTCTTTTATATTGCTGATCATTTCTCGGTGCCAGCTGAGTATCATGATTAAAATTTCTTCTTTGACCTCGACCACGACTGGGGCCATGGCCTCTTTCTCGTTGGTTATAATTTGTCTGATTCACTTCAAGGAGTGACAAAGAACCAATGGGCCGACTATCATGATTTTTCATTAATAATTCATTATGTCTTTCAGCAATAAGAAGGTGGGATAATAATTCAGAATATTTTGTAAAATCTTTTTCGCGATATTGCTGCTGTAGGAGCATATTCGCTGGTGGAAATGTGGAGTATATTTTTTCCAGTTTATCTTGCTTAGTGATTTCGTCTCCGCATAAATTTAACTGAGCTATAATTCTAAATAAGGCAGAATTATATTCAGTTATATTTTTAAAATCCATTAGTCTCAGATTTAACCAGTCATGACGTACTTGTGGAAGCATGACCAACTTCAGGTGGTCATATCTTTTTTTTTAATTTTTTTTCACAATTTCAGGGGATTCTTTAATATAAGATATTATAATTTTAGCCCCTTGTCAAGATGGTGACGGAGAAAAATCATAGCTTTTGCACGGTCTTGACTAGATGTCGTGTTGTCATCTTTAATGGTGTCTGCCAGACCCATTGATTCTAAATGAATTTCGGCATCAAGTGCCCATGATGAATAGCCTTTTCCAGAGATATCAAGGGCAACAAATTCAAGTTTGGAAATATTTGTCATTTTATGAAAATATAATTAAATAAAACTCTTACCACTTTTTGTTATCTTTTAAAAATAGCTGGATCCTCGTGCTGATAACGTGTTATGAAAATAACTAACTTGAAAAAATTAATTAGAGAGAGATAATGAGGGAAAGAGAAAAAAAGAGGAGTTGTGCGTGCTTTTCTGTCTATGTATTTTTCTTCCTCTGCCATTGCACATATATATATAGGCAAAGAATTTGATTACATACCAAGTAGGCAAGTTGCCCACTTACAAGTGGGGCCCACTTGGAAAGCATCCAATACCTAACAGATTATCAGTTTTAATCTTTATTTTGAAATTATAAGATTTAAAAGTCTTTTTCACTTTCTAATTAAATTTTAAATTTCATGTCAAATCGAAATAAGACAAATAAATTAAAATAGTGGGAATACTATCTAAAGAATATAAAACGAAAAAAATAACTTTGTATCTCAAAATATATATTAAAGAAATATATTAACAACTCTGCATCTTTAAAAATCTAAAAGAATAGACTTTAAATAAAAAAAATATTACTATTATTATTCAAAAGTTTAAGACCTTCGACTCATTTTTTACTTTTAAGCCACCAAAGTACTTGAATCGTTTGAATTACTTCCTCAGAAACATTCCATTTTATTGGATGTTTAATATCTTGAATCTTCATTACCATAACAATCAGCAAGATACAAGTTGGCTCAAAAGATTGTTTGGAAACCAAGTAATTTGGGTACAATTAATAATTTAGTTTAGATTGACACGTAAGCTGGAATAGCTCAGTTAGTTAGAGCGTGTGGCTTTTAATCACAAGGTCGGAGGTTCAAGCCCTCCTTGTAGCGTTTTTTTTTTTGATTTACATGTATAAATTTTGTGATGGGGTCTGTCTCACCCTTACAGTCACACTACTCATCCACATTTTGATTTATTTGAAGATTTAATTCGAAATTTGAAAGATGTTAGTAATATTTTTTAGAGTTAGTTGGAGTTTATTTGAAACACCTAGACAAGGTCACATACAAACATTGAAGAAGATTCGAGGTGATTTGAATTAGTTTGAAGTCAAAATTAAGATTTGAATCGATTTGAAAAATGTCAATGTGACAATGTATATCATATGTGTGTATATAGTGTCTATCATTATATATCACACTTATATTTTTATGGATACACATATTTACATGTTATACAAGAGATATACAAATATACAAGATAGATAAACACAAATCTACATATGGGATACACAGATATACATGGTGAAATACACAGATATACATGGTGAAATACTCAAATATATAGAAATGGACATATTTTTGCCTTAGGTATGCTGGCAGCCGCGTCTCACCTCCCACCGCTCCCATTTTGGATGCTATGGTATGTGTGTCGCACTCTCCGTCACACAATATTGCGGTTGCGTCGTGCTCACTATCGCACCTATTTGGTGTTGCACAACCCTTGAATAAAACATACATAATATTTTGCATAGAGCTTAAATTTGAATGATTGTTATATTGAAAACTAGAAGCTGGGACCTTTATTTTGATAGATAGTTCACTACATAAAACTTTATACACTAACAAATATGGTTGTTTGAAGTTGAATCTTGTGCGAAGTCATTCAAAAACTTAGTCTTTAACGTAACTTCCAACTCAATTTTGTGCTAGAGCTCCTCTTAGATCTTAATTTACTTCCAACATATCTCCTACACTTATTATTATTCCCATTAGATATGATACGAGTCTGTAGCCTCCTCTAGCACACAAAAACATTATTTCAAATTGTCGATGCCGCACTTTAAATTCTTAAATCATTGTGGGGCATCGTCCTATACTTTCACATCCGTCCTAGTCTGTTTAATTACTTTGACTTTATAAGTTTTGGGTGACCACGCACTCCAATTTTGATTTTCAACCTTCAATTGTATGGGTCTTACAAAATAACCTGACTCACCCCCATTACATTTGTTTTCATAACTTAAACCACTCCAAAAAAAGGATCAAAATTGAGGATCAAAACCGACGGATGGGTTCGGTATTTTATGAATAAATGACGCCAAATCGACATCGATTTTGCCTTCGCTTTCATAAAACTGACAGACAACTGACCTTGTTTGTCAATTTTAAAAAATTGACGGGCAATGTCTATTTTCACAATTATATATGCAAAATGTAGCTACTTGAAATTAAATCCAAATATTTTTATGTCTTTAGACATTTTTACCACTCGACTACACCTGCTCTTTTATGAAATGCTTTCACTGTTTTTATTTATACTATTCAATTGCAATTTTTACACTTCAAAAATCGATTATCTATTTTGCAATAAATAAATAAAATCAAGGGACTATGTCGGTTTGTTTTTTTAAGAAACTAATTTTTAAAAATTATAATGTTTAATAGTGAACAAGCCAGGGTTCTCATTTTGGTCTAGACCTAGGACGCTGCTTTCATAAGGTCTGTTATATCATCTTCTGGTCTCAATCCATGTAACGATCCATTATGTCATTTTGAAAAATAGAGCTTTTTATTTCATAAAAGACTTATCCCGTATTTTTTATGAGTATTTTGGACTATTCGATAACCACAGTTATTTAGTTGAGGGGTAAATTTAAATAACTAATTTAATTAGTGGGCTAAGTTGATAATTTATTTAACACTCTATATCAATTATTAAAGAAAAATGATAGGATTTATTAATTTTGATACAAAATTGAGTAGAAAAGAAAAGGAAGAAAATAAATAATAATAATAATAAAAATATATATATAATCTGATGGCATTAAGCCATCAGATGTAACGAGAAAACAAGAAAACGCAGACACTAGAAGAAAAAAAAATACAGAGGAAGAAAGAAAAGAAAGGGGAAAAGAAAAATAAAGGAGAAGAGAAAAAATAGGGATTTTCATTCCAAAGCGTCAAGGTAATTATTCTCATCCTTTTCATTAAATTTTTATGTGATTATGAACATATTTTTAGGGTATATTGGTGGAGAAATAACCCTGAAATAAGAAAATATGATCCTAGGGTTCTTCACATAAAATCTTGATTTGGGGGTCGAATAACGATCCGTTTTAGCTTAAATTTGACATGTAAGTTTATTCTATCATGAGTGAACATAATCGGAACGAAAATTTCATATTTGACTTCAATGACTCGAGATGACATTTTGACCCAATTTTTTATCCGAAAATAAATATAGCTATGTGAGTGTCATTTGATTCGTATTCTTATGAAGATTATGTATTTGAACAGATTTTGATCGTTCGGAAGCGTTACGAAAGGCTCAAGTTTTAAAGTGATTATTTAATTTAATTGAAGTTTAACCCTAGTTTTGAAATTCAAAAAATATGAGAGTTGACATGTTAAGTGGCATCAAGATTAGGAACATGTTTATAGAATTTGATGAGTTATTGGGTCTAGGTTAAACATATATATAATATTGGTGTTTACGGATTAGTTTACTTATAAATATTATATATTTGATAGATTGAAATTGGTCTGAGACATTGAAGAAATGAAAGACATTGGTGGATTAGCTTGCTTTACTTCGGTTCTTCGGTTGTGGTAGATTATGATTTTTATTCTATATCATAGATAGACTCTTAATAGTGATTGATATTCATTGAGTAATGTGTGAAGTTTACTACGCATTTAATTATTGTGGTTTGGATGATTGATATGTTATTGTGATTGATTTGAAATTCCGAGGCCATGAAATCCATAATCTTGAACGTGCCCTATCAAAAATAGTGTCTTGAATAAAGAAGGCTTGATGAAATATTGTTAATGAAGTGGAATGTAATCATAAAGAATGATAGATTAATTATACTTGGATCAGGTGTCATATTCCAACACGATATATTTGGATCGGGTGTCACGTTCCGACACGGTATAATTGGATCGGGTGTCACATTCCGACATGGTATATTTGGATCGGGTGTCACATTTTGGCACGGTAATATTAAAGAAAAATAAATTAAAATGACTTAATACTACACAATCTCCAATAACTCATTTACCAAAAGAGTGTAATGTGGAGGCTTGAGTCCTCATGTGTGATCTTGATATTGTTGAATGGTTATGTAATTGTTTATTGGTTGCCACCTGTTAAGTGTTATTGTTGATTTTCCGCTATTACTTTATGCATATTGATTTCTATTTTGAGTCGGCCGATTATACCTACTCAGTACATGTTGTCCTGTACTGACCCCTACTTGTATCTTTCTTTGTTTTATTTGTGGAGTACAGCGAGTCTTCCATCGAATTCGACTCGACCTCAGCTCTAGTCAGTCTCCAGTTCATCGGATTGCAGGGTGAGCTATCCTTCTAGCTGACGATGGAATCTCTTGTCATGGCATGGTGTCCTTAGTTTTCGGACACACTATGTTAATTGTTTATTCTGGTGTTGATATTTTCAGACTTAGTTTTTGAATTTAGATGTCCTTCATGTGATGACTTTTGGGTTTTGGGAAAAACGTATTATTTGAGCTTTCGCGTTATTGTCATATTTATTAATTGGGGTTTGTATTGTTGGTTCTCCCACCTAGGAAGTTAAGTGTGGGTGTCACTCATGACCCATTTTGGGTCGTTACAATCCATCTGGAATTTAAACTAGCTTATAAGATTCTTGAAAATCATCATTCTTGGACAATTGACTTTCTTCAAAGCATCCTTATAGGAAGCTTATATTTTTTATGTAGACATTTCTAAATCAACAATATTTGGTTTGTAATAATTTAATTAACAGCTGAAGCCTAAACATGTTGTTTACTTATCTCTAGGGCAGGGGATGTGGTCGATTTCTCCTCCTTTTGCCACAAATGTTTAACTGTCTGCTGTGGCCTGAGCTCTTGATTAGGTTATTATAATTTGATACTGGCAGTTAATCAAACGGGGATGTATCTCAAATGGTAGAGCGCTTGCTTTGCATGCGAGAGGTACAGGGTTAGATCCCCTGCATCTCCAGTCTTTTTAAAAATCTCAATCATTCTTGATAATTAAGTTTCATTGCAATCTTTTTTAGTAAGTAGGTAATTATTTTTTTGTGCAATAATATACTATAAGAAATATATTATTTATAAAAATAAATATTAAAATATTTTTGATATTTCATTATTAATGTCATGCGCATGAATTTCAGTACGAATATTTAAAATAAAAAATTGAATAGTGCCCATTAGTTCTGGGCATAACTTCACCATTTTAATTTTTTTTTTTGGTTAATATTGGTTAATGAATACATTCTTTTTTCCTTGGTACATGAAAGTATTTTGAAGGGTATTTTGGTCATTTAAATTGTAATAGAGCAGTTGCCATTGGTGGAAAAATCCATCTGTTGTAGATGCTTTGTTATATTTTGTCTGTGCAGACGTTTTTTTCATTATTGATTCGTGTTTATTGGAAGCAAGTTTCTCTTTGATAATTTGCTTGCCACTTTTTTGCTCAACGTACATTGAAAAAACGATTCTAGTATTTTAAATAGAAGTATTTATATTATTGTCTAAATTTATTCTTCTTGAATAACTTTGAGTGACTATTAATTTTCCTTTAATCTAACATTTATTTTTGACAATTTATTCATATTCTTTACTGTTATTAACCCCTAATTATTAGTCCTTTATTGACAATTCATTTAGTGATCAATTCTTCATTAGTCTTAATGACTTTTATTACTCTTCACTAGTTGGAACGTGTGATTCTTTTCAGAACGTTAGAACTATTTGGTTGCCTATAAAAGCCTTTTGGGTTTACTTTCATGGGTAAGAGAAAGAAGATAGACATTCTTCCTATATTCTATCGGTGTGGTGATTTTGTTCTTTGAATCTTTGTTAGTTTCTGGCTCTTAGTTTATTGTCACGCCCCGGGAGGGTACCCTAGACGTAACTGGCACCCAAAGGCCATTTCTGACCTCCGAGCGAACCACCTGGTCCAGTCACTCATTCATTCATTCACATTCTCTTAGCGGAACTCAATTAATGAAATACTTTTCATACTATAAGGGCCGAAGGCTAAACATTTACAACCCAACAAGAATAGTAAATTAAGACTCCTCAAGATAACAGTTCAATCCTCCCCACACTCCAGTCTACGAAGCCTCTATTCAAGTCTAAAAGGTGCCAATGACAAGCCCATGGCTACCAACAATCTAAATAAAAGAAGAGACAACAAAACTGTACAAGAAGGCCCAATATCCTCCGGGAACTAGGAGGACTCACCGACTGGCTGGAAGTGTATGTGGATCTTCAACGGAGCGCCGGTTGATGATCTCTAGTACCTGTCTCTGCATCATGGAACGATGCAGGCCAAATGGCGTCAGTACATGGAATGTACGAGTATGTAAAATGGCCGGATGAAACCACATTAAGAAAACATCAATATCAACTCAGGACCTCAACTCATACATGTATACATCACAACTCACTCAATGTCCTAAGTCCAACAAGAATAGTTTAGACAGGACTAACTCATAAGCCACTTAACTCAACTGACTCGGAGCACTAACAAGGACTAAATAGGAGTTTCTCTTAACCGACAACCATCACCTATGAGCCGGTGATAGTACAACAATCCGACGTTGTTGCCACGTTCGTCCATACCGTGCCAGCGTATGAACGCCTCTCTAATCATGAGTACCATCGATTAGTCAAGTCCTATCATTTTAGGATAATACAAATAGGAAACATCCGACTTTAACGATTCGATCCCATGGAAAGCATCCGACTTTAACGGTTCCAATCCCTCGGGAAGCATCCGACTTTAACGGTTCCATCCCTACCTACGTTGGCGGCGTAGTTTCTGGGGTTCGAGTATGGACTATACTCTCACCCGCTTCGGTGCTCGATACTCCTCCCATGACTCTATGCTCATAAGACTCCTCAAATCATCTCAAACAAGCCCTCACGGCTAGTTTCATGTGGTACAATACCACCTCATCAACTCGGTTCTCATTTGCAATTCAATTGAGGCACAATGACAAGTCTCATTTAGGACCTTGTCTACTTGCCAATTCCTTCCTCATATCAACTCAATCAAGCCTCCTCTATATGAACATTTATGACATCTCTTCAAGATTTAACACAACTCTATGACTTCAACTCAACTATTCAAATAGAATAGCGCATTTAAGGAAATTGACTTAAACAACATATTCACATGGCTAAAGAGGTCAACAAAACATAACAACAATTCATCTCCATCAATTCATACTAATCATGAAGAAATTTTAAGGACTTCTTGTCTCAACAACATCAACACATATAGCATTATATAAATAGGAGACAAAGTTCATATAGACATACACCATACCAAGAACTCTATTTTTCATGAATATCTAACCTCAAGCAAGAATAGGGCACATGGGTGAACTTAGCCCATGTTTTGGATAACCTTACATATCTTAGTGAAGACTTGAATAAAACCTTGTGGTTGGGTCTTCAATGGAGGACTCAAATCTTGAAGCTCTTGGACTCCTTTTTGTTGGAAATGGAGAAGAAGAAGAAAAGAGAGAGAAGCTAGGGCTTTTTAGAGAGAGGGTGAGGCTGCAAAATGTGTTCCCAAAAGACCAAAGGTAACATATATATAATTTGGGTAAGTTCCCAAATTACCCCTCCTCAAAAGTTCTGAAAATAGGCTAAAACGCACCTGGCACGATAGTGGCGCGTCGCGCCATTGCAGCACCAGGCTGAATACGCCTAAAACCTGCACACCTCGTAGTGGCGCACCGCGCCAGAGACCAAACTACTGAGGCATGTTTCTGGCGCGATAGTGGCGCGTCGCGCCATTACAGCGCCAAGGCCATATTTTCTGGGTTCTGGAAATTTGGCCTGAAAAATCCTGCACAACTTTTAGTGGCGCGTCGCGCCAAGGACCAAACTATTGAGGCATGTTTATGGCGCGATAGTGGCGCGTCGCGCCCTTACAGCGCCAAGGCCATTTCCCCAGCAGTTGCAACTCAGGCCAAAAATGAAATTCCTGTCGTGCTAGTTCATCTTAGGATCGTCATATCTTTTGACTCCGAACTCCAGAATTTACGTTCTTGGTGGCGTTGGAAAGAAGACTCGACGACCTTTAATTTGATAGGTCGTGGGCCACCCAAATTGACGCCTTTCAAAAGATAGGGTCGTTAAAAGTCGACCCTTACATGAACTCGTCCTAAACTTAGCCACAACGGATCTCTTGGACTTAGCTCGGTCCTAGGGGTCCTCAATGACCCCACATCACCTCCAATGCTCCTAATTTCTCAGGGACTCATCTTAACTCAAGCACATACTTTGAAATAAATACGATAGGCCCCACACGTATACAAAGAAGGCCCAAATCTTAGGGAAAATTTTGAGGGGTGTCACATTTATACTAGAAGAGTTTGTTGAATTCTAGGGGATACACCTATACCGAGTGAAATATCCTTAAAGACGGTGACAGAAGCACGCCTCAAGTTATGTGAATTCCTTACAAGTGTTCGTGATGAAGTCATGTTAGTGTTCGTTATTGTTGGAATAATAATTCAAAATTGGAGTAGGAATCCTAAATTATTTAGGATTTGTTATTTGCTATTTATTTAATTCATGTCTAGTTAAGATTTATTTGTCCTAGTTTATATTTATATAGGAAAAAGTTTTTTAGTCCTAGTTTAATTTGATTTCTTACTATTATAAATAACGATGTTGTTAGGTTATTTTTAATACACAAGAATACACAGAAATATATAGAAACTGAGATAACTTGTAGTAAGATTCAAGAAATTTTGAATTTATAAATAAAATATTTTTCTTCAAATTGGTATAAGAGCTTCAAGAAATTTTTCTCTAATAAAAACTTGGAGAAAGTTTTTTTTAATATAAAAAAAAAGTTGTTGGGAAGGACATCAACGAAAGTTGTAGACAACATGCTTCAACAACCAAAACAAAAAAAGGAGTTGGTTGGAAGGGCATCAACGAGAGTTAGACAAAATGCTCTAACACTAGACCGTGCCTACGGGCTAGGTAGACCAAACATACAGTCTGGACAGACCAAGCCTTTGGAACGGGTATCGAGCCTTCAGGCCGGGTAGATTGAGCCTATGGGCCGGGTAAATTGATCCTACGGATCGGACAGACCGTACCTATGGGACGAACAGAAAAAATTGAAGATTAAAGAGAAGTTCTCCAAAACAGCAACAATGACAAGAATGAAATTGAACATTGAAGAAAAAAGCTTTCCAATACAACAACAATGACAAGAAGAAAAAGGCAAGAGTGTACAACTTTGAATTACGAGAGAATGTTGGAATAATAATTCAAAGTTGGAGTAGGAATCCTAAGTTGATTAGGATTTGTTATTTGCAATTTATTCATGTGATGTCTAGTTAGAATTTATTTGTCCTAGTTTATATAGGAATATGTTTTCTAATCTTAGTTTAATTTAATTTCTTACTATTATAAATAGGGATGTTGCTAGGTTATTTTCAATACATAAGAATACACATAAATATATAGAAAATATAGGAGAACTTGTAGTAAGATTCAAGAAATTTTGAATTTATAAATAAAATATTTTTCCTTCAGTTATGATGAAGTATTTTCGGTAAGACTTCAACAATCTTAAGAATATTATAAAACTTTGTTCTTACGAAAAATACTATCTTCCTCTCCCAAATATAACATTAAAAAGATTGTATCATTCAAATACATTTGTTCAAATTTCCTCGTGATTCTTGTCAATAGCTTGGAATGTGATAGTATACCGATGAAAAAGAAAATATTTGAATTTGTTGAAGTGCTTTTTAAAGTGAAAAGGGAGATAGAAAGTTGAATTTGGACATGTATTGAAACAAGGGTAGCAATTGCGTGGTTAATTTATAAGATGGTTAATTTATACAATGGAAAAAAAAAAGCAAAAGGAAGAGAAAGAAAGGTTGAGTGGATTTTCAAGTGGAAATTCTGGTTGGCCTATAGGTGTGCCACTTAGTTGAGATAAATGTTTCTTACTTGGAACAAGACAGATATGTCATTATTATGGAGGATGTTTAAACTCATGTGTTTATGTTAATAAAGTATGTACCGTTATTATAAATCTATTTTTTAAATAGATTTGTGTGTAGTAAATTAGGCTAACATATTTCTCAATGTCTAAGACGATTCGGAGAAATAATAATTCTGCTAAATAATATTTCATTCGCTCTTATTTATTACTTGTTAAATATTTTTTAATTTGATTTTTCTTTTTACTTGTCAATTTTGACAAATCAATAAAGAACAATATTTTTCTTTCTATTATATCCTCAATTTATTAATATTGAGTTAATGTTTTTGAAAAATATAGTGAGTAAATATGTTTAAAACTCTATCAATTGATAGGGGTAAAATGATAAACTCACTATACCAATCATTGTTTTCTTAATAGATTTGCTAAGTCAAGATTTGACAAGTAAAAAAGAACAAAGAGAGTAATAAATTTGAGTAAGCGGATGACATAAATTATTGTGGTCATTTATCAAGCGAATCTTGTGGCTAATATGCGCAAGTGAGAGATTGAGTGTTAGACTTTGGTGTTGTTGAGCACATTTGTGCTAACTAAAATTATTTTGTGTTCTACATCCAAACTAGCAAAGAAGAAGAAAAATTTATATATGTTGGTGATTTTAGAACTACTCAAGTTTTTAGAATGAAAAGATTCTTCTTATTAAATATTTTATTTGAGTTTGATAATGGGTTGACAAATGTTGTTATGGGCGATTAGTATTTTAAGTGTGATTTATTTGTGGCTAATATTTTCATAATATATAAATAGAATCTTAAATTTAACTTTAAATTTTAAATTTGGTTTTCAACTTTAAAAAAGCAAAAAAAAGGGACTAAAATAAATAAAAGAAAAAGATAAAGAGATGGGAAAAAAGAGAAAGGAGAGAGAGGAAGAAAGAGAAAAAGAGAGAGAGGAAATAAAAAAAAAGAGAAAGGAGAGATCAGAAAAAAGATAAAAAATACTATTTCAAATATTGCCATTTTTTTGTTATTTTTTTATTATATATTATATTATTTAAGTAAATGGAGCTTTCTACAATCATCCTAATGCATGCATGCATGCATTAAAACCTAAATAATAATGCTGGTTGTGGTTCCTCCCTTAATTACCTTCAACATAGCTTCATAAACCCTAGCAGCGAAAAGGTTAAGGTAAAGTAAAGTGTTTAGAAGCCGCGGATCAGAGATGGAGAAATTGAAAGGAAAACATCGTAGAGATAAGTATTATCACCTAGCAAGAGAATCGAGATACCGTTCAAGGGCGGCATTTAAGCTGATCCAACTAAATTCCAAATTCTCCTTTCTCAATTCATCTCAATCGGTTCTCGATCTTTGTGCTGCTCCCGGAGGTTGGATGCAAGTCACTGTCAAAAAAGCACCCATCGGCAGCCTTGTTATTGGCGTTGATATTGATCCAATCACGCCAATTCGCGGTGCAATTGCTCTACAGCAAGATATTACTATTGCAAAATGCAAATCAATCATTAAAAGAATAATTGCTGAAAAAGGTTGTAGTGAAGCTGGTTGTCTTGTTTACTACCTAGTATTGATCTATCATCTCTGTGTACTTACTAGTATGTTATATGCGTATTGTGTATGTGTTTGGGGATGGGTGGAGGTAAGCTTTACTACGCTATATGTTTGTTTATTTGTGGGTGGGTTGTTACTTTACTATTCTCTGATATGTCTAGTCTGTTATTTGTTAGTATTATATTATTTTTTTCATTGTGTTGCCTTTCCCTCTAAGCTGTTCATGTAGAGTTGATGTTTTCTTGTTGACCTTCGTACTGTTATTCCATTCATTTGATGCTATTACTGCATAAAAGATAGGAACCAACATTATCTAGCCTACTGATTTTCTATCTACTTTTAGGTTTTTAGATCTCAAGACTATACTGCGGTTCTTTACTGTCTAAGACAGGCATTTCCTTCTTTTCAATATCACTTTTAGGGATTAGATAGTTCAAATGAAGTATCACCTTTGCGTTTGATTGCCAGCTTTTCAAGAAAGTTGAAGTGGAAAAACCTTTAGCAAGTCCTTCGGAATCTGCCGAAATATATGTTATTGGTTTCAAATATAAGGCCCCTGCTAAGATTGACCCTTGCCTGCTTGATATAAAGCACCTCTTTAAAGGGGGTAAAGAACCTCTTAAGGTACATAGATTTTGCTTTTCTACTTTCTCTCTCCCTCTTTATCCTCTTATTGGCACTTGTAGTATAGACCCTCAATAAAGAAAAATGTAATGACCATGTGTATGTTTAAATAGGTGGTCGATGTTCTAAGAGCGACGAAGCAGAAGAGACATCGGGATGGGTAAATCATCCGTCAATAATGTTTTTTATGCTTATGCACATCATTCACCTTTTGTCCATGCCAAAGACTTCCTATTGGCCGTTTGTGAAAACAAATGTTGTTCATGCTTAGACCTCTTGGATGCCTTAGAAACCGAGTCAGAGCTGATGAAGCAGTGGTGTTGTCATCTTGTGTCAGAGGACATACTCTCTCTTTTGTCACAGTTAAATGACTCCTTTTATTTGGTTTTATTGTATTCTAGTTCACTTTGATCTGATGGTTTGCCACAAACCTATAATCTTAAGTAGTTTGTACTTGTTATCCTATTTACATTAACATGAGTATATTCTTCTATATCTATTTTGTATCCAACTAAACCCAATGTTGCAAGTGTGATGATGGGGAGACAGTCTTAAGGAAGGTCTGCTCTGCTGCCGATTTTGTGTGGTCTGATATCAAGAGCCTCGGCTCAGTTTCTTCGATAAAGTTTGATGATCCTGCTTCTTTGCCAATGAGAGATCATCCTCTGACGACAGAAGAAGTATAACTCTGATAAATGGTGGCTTTTATATTTGTCAGAAGCATCCTTTGTAGTCTTTATTCTATCTGTTAGAACACTATGTGAGAACTTGCACATTCTGGGGGAGAAAGATCTCAAACATCTTTCAAAGTACAGAACAAGAAACTTCTTAGATTTTGGTGTTTGCATTTGAAAAGCATGTCTTGGACCTGTTAATGGGATCTAATCAGTTTAGATTGTTATCCCTGTCAGTACGAGGGGACATGATATCTTTCTTATCAGTTTTGCATGAATATCTTTTGACTTGTAGGTGGCGTATGCTTATGAGGAAAGCTTTGGCTCCTCAAGAGACAATTAGTAATCCAAAAGTAGTAATTGAATGTGAGAGAGAAGAGGATGAAGATACAAGACTTGTAAAAGAAATGGAGGAGTTGAAGGAAACTGAATTGAGAAAGACGAAGAGAGAAAAAAGGGTTCTAGCTAAAAGACAAGCCAAGGTTAATGGATATGCTTTACCTATCTCTTTCCAATTCTGTGTTGGTATCCTTTTTTGTACTCTAAGTTCAGAATGCGACCCTTGAATTGTGATACTTGGTTTAGGATAATCATAGAGAGAACAACAAAATCGTAATGCAAATTCTACTTATATGTTTTGTTTGTTCTCTTGAATAAATTTGGTTTTATTGTTTCCAGTTTATCTTCTAAACTGCCTCTTTAAACATCTTTGTCAGCAATATTTCTGCTCAGTTTACCTTACCTATCAAATCACAAAGTGACAACTTTGCAGTTCAGCAGATCAGCTGTAATATGTATTCTGATTGCCTTTTCATCACTGGAAAATGGTGGGATCTGGTGTGCTCCTAAGAAAACTTATTCCAAGCTATTTTAAGCTAAAATACTGTTTGCATTTTTGCTTCTATTAATCAGCTATATCTTGATTAGCTATGGATTTTGTTGTATCCATTGCTGTCTATTCTCTTTTTTTTCCAATGCAAATAATTTGTCTTCCAAGGCTTCTAGTTGCTCCCCCCCCCCCCCCCAATCTTCCTTTTGATTTTTTTTTAAAAAAGAAGCAGACATGGGGTCCTTTGGTGTTCTGCCTTTCTAAATCAATATTCTGGATAGGTGCTACCGCTTGAACTCTTTTGTTTCTGAATCTAATATGCATCTCTTGTGAATATTTTGGTTCGTCCTCTCTTGTGAATCTTTTGGTTCATCCTCACGTAGATTTGAAACTTTGACCATTTGTGATTTAGTTCCTACTGCTGTTATCATTAGCATACTTCTCGTTCCTTCTTTAAATTGCAGGACAAAGCACGTGAGGTGTTGGGGATTCAGTCCGATGCAGCTGAAGATGGTTTTGCTAATCCAGAGCTGTTTTCTCTAACATTGATCAAGGTATGCCCACTTCTCTTTGCTTAGTTTGTTACTTCATAGAAAATGCAACTCTTATCATCCACCAGTAGTAGAGACATTTGTGGTTATAGGTTTGGAAGAGTTTAAAGGGGTGGGAAGAGGTTTATGGGAGCATTTCATTCATGGTGGCTGATGGGAGTAGGGGTGAGTTTTTGGGGACATAGGTGGTGTGGGAACAAGTCATTAAGGGCTCATTGGGTATGAGGGATAAGGGATAACTCATGCCGAGATTAATTTTAGGATGAGTTTATCCTATGTTTGGTAGGAATAAAATCGAGGAATAACTTATCCCGAATTATTGTGTTATTTTTATCCCACGTTGAGACAATCCCGGGATAACTTGTTCTCCAACCAAATGATCCCTAAGAATGACATGTCTGAACATGTATATAATTTCATACCAAAAGGAGCTGCTAGTCCAGTGGTCGATTGTGGAGTTTACATGGGGAGAAGTGCAGTGGGATTTGAGGTTTAGGAACTTGAAAGATTAGGAAGGGTAAGAATTTCAGCTTTTTCTTGATTTTCTTCACAATCAAAAAATTTCACAGGATAGTAATGGTGTATGTTGTGGGATAGCGTTTTACTTTTGGGAAAAGAATTTGAGGAAGTTGGTATTTCATGTGGAAATACCCCGGGGATGATGTGAATCACCTCCTTCTTACATTGTGGGATAGCTTTTTACTTTTGGGAAATTCTGAGGTGGTTTGGACTTGGGTGGGTGATGTTGGGACTATGAAAGAAACTATGTTTTGTTGAGCTTTCTCTAAAGATGGAGCAGGGCATGAGATGTTGGTGTGCTAGCAATCATGTAGGTTGTTTGGAGAGGGAGTAATAAGAGAGATTTTTACAGAGTAGAGAAAGATCTTGAGGTGTAGCATTTTTTCCATTGTTTTGTTTTGATGCACCCACGAGTTTCTATAATATTGCAAGTTTTTTGCATAAAACCATGGTTTCTGTCTTTTTGTATACTACTTTTTTTACGGGCATATTTTTTTGTCCTTCTTTTAATGGAATTTATTACTTAATAAATTATTATATCCAAATGGAGGATAGACCTGCTTTTACATGTTAGCTTATTTCGTTTAGTGGTCTAACATGAATTAAATCATCATTCACTTTGTCTTTTTAAATTCTACTTTGCTGTTAAGCTGAGTATCTGGCCCGTATATTTCAGTGCAAGAGAGATGTAGTAGTTGTTGATGACAATGAATGTGATGATGGAACTGCTGAAGTAAGTAGCGAAGATGATGGAAATGACCTGGAAGCCTCGAAGAATGCATCTACTGATGTGGATTCCGAAGAAGAGCGCAGAAGGTAACCAGACAGTTTACTTGAATTATATCAAAAAAGATTATTTGACTTTGTACTACTATTGGAACTTGTTCATTCGAATTTTCAGACGTGACCATGAAATAGAGGGGTTGCTTGAGGACCACAACAAAAGGTATATGGCTCGAGGGAATAAAAAAAACAAAGCGATCCAAAATTTCCTACTTTGATGATGGTAAACTCTTGGAGGTATAGTAATTTTTAACTCTGTGCACAGTCTAGAATGAAAATATACCTATTGATGGGTCAAAATTTGGGCAAAAAACCGAATCAGTCGAACTAGATGTAGTGTATCCTTCTCACTCTTTCTCTATCTCTATAACTGAGACTGTTTAGTCTATGTTCAGCGTGGTGATGAAGATGGTATGACTCATTCTGCTTAAGACTCTGACAGTGATAAGGGAGAGGATCAAGTGAATCCTCTAATCATACCTCTAGAAACCGCTCCATCTCAAGAGGAGGTTGTAAAAACATGGTTTACTCAAGATGTATTTGTTGAACCAGAAGAGCAAGAGATACTGGACAAGTATAACAGTGAAGATGAAATGCTAATAAACCTAATAGGAGAAAGGGCCCCAATATCTAAGACACAGACAACTGACGGATTGCTTACTCCAATCCTGACAAAGAAAAGAATGAATGGTTTGCTCCAAGTCCCATCATCTGAGATACCAAATGATTTTGAGATTGTTCCTGTACCACCTACAGATTCAAGTGATTCATCGTCTGATGAATCCGGTGATGATATCGACAGAAAGGCTGAAATATTGTCTGTAGCAAAGAAATTGATTTTGAAATGGCAGAGAGAGTCAATGATGGATGATGGTTACAATAAGTATATGTTTCACGATGAGGGGTTGCTTTGGTGGTTTGTTGACGAGGAGAAGAGGCATCGACAGCTGATAATGCTGGTGACAAAATAGGAGATTGCTGCAATGAGAGCTCAGTTTAAAGAAATCAATGCCCGTCCTGCGAAGAAGGTAGCAGAAGCTAAAGCACGAAAGAAAAGGGCTGCTCAGAGAAAGCTGGACAAGATTCGGAAGAAAGCTAACTCAATATCAGACCAAGCAGATGTATCTGATCGCTCAAAGAGTAGAATGATTGAACAGCTATACAAGAAGGCAACACCTAAAAGACGAGAAAGGGAATATATAGTGGCAAAGAAGGGCGTTCAAGTGAAGGTTGGTGGGGGGAAAGTTCTTGATGATGGACGAATGAAGAAATATTCAACAAGGCATGGAATGAGCAAGCAAGTCCTGAAGAAGGGAAGACAAAATCGAAAACCTTGAGCAACAGGCAACAATGGAAACTTTTGGTATAAAACAAAACCTGGATCTTTAGGAGCCTTACTGAACATACGTTAATTCCTTATTTTATGCAAAGCCAACTTTGACTTGCTGATTATTGTAAGGTGTTTAGTAGGTAATGAGTTGAATGTCCAAGTGTATGGTTTATAAATGGGTGTGTCATTCTGTAGGCCGGCCTATAACATTCACATGGAAGTGTCAAAACATAAAGAGCATTTTTGCTTAGTTGATGAAAGAATATAATTTTATTGTCTAGTTTATCCACAATGAGGATGTCATAGAACATGTTCTAAGAATTCCACATAGGGAATAAAAACCAGTCCTTCTTTCTCAAGAGGTCCTCGAGTTGTGCACCACCATCA
The DNA here is from genome assembly GCF_947179165.1 of Solanum dulcamara. Classification (NCBI taxonomy): domain Eukaryota; kingdom Viridiplantae; phylum Streptophyta; class Magnoliopsida; order Solanales; family Solanaceae; genus Solanum; species Solanum dulcamara. The sequence goes on from NC_077243.1 coordinate 63,306,297, forward strand.
GTGAGGACGCCTATGTCTAATAACCGATATAACCTAAGGCCACGTGGTAATCAGAACTTTAAGGTCCAAAATCCTCAATTGAAAAGAGGTGTGGCCCGAGGTCCTAAAGGAAAACCGCCATGCGGTACTTGTGGAAAACTCCATTTGGGGAAGTGTCGCCAGGGCACCAGTGGATGCTATAAGTGTGGTCAATGGGGTCACTTTCATAGAGAATGTCCAATGTGGGCCAGCAAATCCCAATCTTCTACCCCAGTACTACCAATTCAAGGGAATCAGAGGAGTGCTACTTCTGGTATGAGCGGGGCTACAAATCAATTGTATGCCATGGGTAATCACCAAGATTAGGAGAGCTCGCCAGATGATGTCCCTGGTATGTTTCGAATACTTTCCTATGATAGTTGTGAATTGTTTGGTCTGGGTACCACATCTTTTGTGATGCTCATGGATGCGCTTGCTATGATTGAGTGAGTCGATAATGATTGTGATATTGCTAGTATTAGGATTTGATTTAGTAGACTTGATATGATAGGTGCAAGAGATTAAGATATTAACTTGTGAGGAGTGGGTGTTACGAATGAAGGGGTATATGACCCTCGGATGTAAACAGTGAATTGAGTCTAAGTCATATGGTAAGAGGAGGCTTAAGAGGTATATATGAGGTAGTATAGATTTGAATAAGGCTCTAATTTTATGAGTTGCTTTGGGTGTCTAGTTAGTATCCATTAGTTGTTGCCTTTGAGCTAAGGGGGAGATGAGATGATAGGGTAATGAACCAAAGTAAGTTTTGATGCTTTCGATAGTGGTGAGTTGGCCAAAATAATAGTAGGCGGAGTCGAGTGAGAGTATATGGGGAAGAGTGAGTGTTTCTTGATTGTGATAGTTGTGTTATACTTGTCTAGTTGAGGATAGATGTGTGGGAAATGAGCGAGACGAGACCTTGTGATATGCGATAGATAGATACGAGAGATTTGTCATGTATAAAGTGTGTATCCCAACTTTATGAGTGTTTAAATGGTTATCTGTGCACACTCAAAATTAAAGCACACAAATATCCGCTTAATTCAAGTTAAAGAACACGTTTATAAATTATAACCACTATTGAATACATTGAATTGAATAAAGCATATTCCAATCCCAAGTTTGGAGATCTCTTTCACTTGTTCCAAAAGGAATTGTTTACGATCATACATTTTGTTTGCTGACACACTTTAATCATTTATTGGTACCATCATGTAACTACTAATTGTGCCATGTGCATAAGAAGACAAATTTTGATTAGAATCTAATAAAAACAATATGAAATTATATGCCAAAATAATGGATAGGAAACCATGATGATGATGATGATGCATATGTTTAAAGAGAAAAAAATAGACCACGTATTAGCGAAGATGACAAAAGAAAGAATGAGAATAACATACTAGTAGTTAATTTAATTTTAAGATGTCAAATATAGGAAAAATTATGGAAAAATTACCTATTTACACATATTATAATACTATATTTACTAATATTTCCTATCATATAAAAAAATATCAAAAAATCCTCTTTTTTTAACTCCCCATCTAGCAGATACATCACATTTTACTTCACTCAACTACCCAAAATAACACCTAATTTCAAGCTCCGCTTCGTCAATTTTTGGATTTTGAATTTCTGTACATCTACTACTCAATTTCAAGATTCTAACTAAGGTATATTCAAGTTTTTCCTTATCTAGAATCTCACTTCATTCTTACCTCCTTTGATTTCCTCTGCTTTCTTGTGTAAATTTTTGTGATTTTTTACTCATATTCTTCATTGATACATATGGAATCCACTCTATCTTTTTGTGTTGGTCTCACACAGTTGAATAAAAATCAAGGAATTCTTGTTTCACCGGATTCTGATTCATCTTGGAAAGGTTACGACGAGGTTAGATCCAAACATCGTAACGATCTAGCAGTGATGGATAAGATATGTGAGAAATTGAAGTTGAAATCTCCAATTCAACATGCACCCAAAGAAGCAGACAAAAAGATTGAAGGGGTTACAACACGCCCTAATCTCCCAAAGGTATGAGTTCATATAAGATGTATTTTTTTTAAATATCATTTTTTCTGAAGATTCACTGCTTCTGATACATCTAGTTATGTATCAGATTCTTATATATCAAGCTTTAATGCTTCCAATACATCATATTTTTGCATCGGATTCTCATGTATCAAGCTTTACTGCTTCTGATACATCTTGTTTATATATCAGATTCTCATGTGTCAAGCTTTAATGCTTCTGATACACCGTGTTTTCGTATTGGATTCTCTATCAAGCTTTACTGCTTCTGATACATCTTGTTTATGTATCAGATTCTCATGTATCAAGATTTAATGATTCTGATAGATCGTGTTTATATATATTTTTTTAAATGTCATTTTTTTGAAGATTTACTGCTTTTGATACATCTAGTTTATGTATCAGATTCTTATTTATCAAGCTTTAATGCTTCTGATACATCGTGTTTTTGTATCGGATTCTCATGTATCAAGCTTTACTGCTTCTGATACATCCTGTTTATGTATCAAGTTTAAGTTGTATTTAATCATTTTCTATGTCAAAGCAAGGAATGAAGTATACGTCATCAAGAAGATCTCTTCACACTTCTTGAGATTCGGCACTGCATATACGGCTAATTTTATTGATGATTTCAAATCATCAATAGGTGAAGAAGCTATACAGTTATTTAGGCAAATCATATTTGGTCACTACCTAGATATGCCACAGTGTAATTTTCAAGGGCAAATCATCAAATGCCTCTTACTTCTTAAGGTAGAGGAAAAAAACAAAGAGGAATTGCACATTCGTCACGTGCAGGGTAACATACTCTGATTCACAATCAAGAAATTTGCTATTATTACTGGTTTGCGATGTAGCAGTAATATCAATGATTTTTGGTACCCAGATGCACCAACAAGTAGATTGTTGTCTAGATATTTTCCTGGTGTAAAAAATGGGGTAAACAAAGGACGTTTCGTTCAGCGTTTTCTGGTTGGAGGATGGAAAACAAATGAAGGCACTGTTTAGATGACCCTTCTTTACTTCATCCACTCTTTTATTTTTTCTCAACTAGGTGATTCACCTATTTCTGTTGATGATTTTAAGATGGTAGAGGATGGTAGGTATGAGCAATACCCATGGGAGAAAATAACATTTTTCAAATTGATAAAAGGAATGAGGCAGGAGTTTTCAAATGCCAAAAAAATATATCATTTGGGCGGCATGTCATACGCTCTGAATGCATGGATCTACGAATGTGCATCTCAGGTGCCTTCTAAAATTGCTGTAAGAGTGGGTAATTAAATTTCTAAAATTCTTAATTGGCGTATTGTTGCTATCAAGCCAATATTTGAGACCTTCATGTCTACCATCTTCAGTGAGGTATATTTCATGAAATCATTTTCATAATTATAGAAAATGAATATATCATTTGCTGCTTATTAAATGTACTTAAAGATTATTCATTTATGCATTGGCTTATTATACATAACATTTAAGATACATTCTATATTCCTGACCTTGATACAATAGTATTTCTTGATTTGTTTTCTGATTAGCAACCAATCTTTTTGCAGTATCCGTGCTCCAATATTGTGCCATCTCAATATGAAATGAAATTTATTTTCATTTCTGGCAGTGAACATCATTCTAAAGCTGCTACATCAGCTGCCAAGGTCAAATTTACAGAACCTCAAGAATTCCCTAAATTTGAGGACTTTTCAACAAAACCACCCATAAAATTATTAAGAAGATCCAGTCATGTTGCTGATACATCTTCTCCACCTCCTCTCAAAAGAAGAAAGACTACCCCTGGTAAAGAACCAATTCAAGTAGAAACAGCTAACATGCATAAGGATGTCATACCACCAAATCCATCAGAAAAGCCTGTTTCTACTGATACAGAACCAACGGCAAAGTCAGTGGTAGGCGGTGAATCTTCCGGTCATTCGAAGCAAATTGTTCATATGAAATTCAAAGCATTAAAGAAGTCCATAAAGAAGTCTCTAAAGAAATACGCAAGTTATTACTATAAGATTTAACACACACAATATACTTTTAATAAGTTGATACATTCTGATTTTTCATATTATTGTATTAAGGTTAATCGAAAGTTCAAGCGATTAGAGAATAAAATTGATTCAAATCATATTGATCTTTTGAAAGCCATTGACAATATAGTGCACCACATGACTGGCACATCATCTCAAATTAAAAAAGATGAGTTTGTTTAACCATTCCATGTGGTGGAACAACAACAAGCACCTACTGTATTGGAGGAGCACAATGATCCAAATAAATCTGACCCCCCAAGCAAATGACCATTCTCATGTCCAGGAAGATATTAAGACAGATACACACGTAATTATTGATATTTATATTTTGATATACTTTTAAACTACTGGATATACATTTCATTTTCATCTATTAGATATTTAATTTTCTTTGTAATTGTCATATATCATAAGTAAATGTTATTATATTTGCAGGAAGCTGAACCATCCAATATGATACAACAGGTGAATGATGTATCAAAACAAAATATTGTATCAGATATTTTAGAATTATTTGAACATCATGTTTCAATTGATACATTAAAGGTAATGTATCAGAAACAAAGTTATGACCAATCTAATACATCATATATCTTGTATATGCTAAACCTATGATGATATATAGATATTGATACATTTCATGCTCATATATCATAAGTAAATGTTATTATGTTTGAAGGAAGCTGAGCCATCCAACACGATACAACAGGTGGATGATTTATCAGAACAAAACATTATATCAGATGTTCCAGAATCATTTGAACAACATGTTTCAACTGATACATTAAAGGTAATGTATCAGGAACAAAGTTACTAAAGGTAATGTATCATTTCAACAATCATTTTCTTAAATAATTGTTATTATTACATTTGTAGGAATCAGAAACATCCATTATTCCACCACAATTAAAGGATGTATCAGCACACCAAAAGGAACCAGATAGAGCAGATCCTTTTCAGGTGAATGTTGATTCTAATACATTAAAGGTAATGTATCAGATAAATTATTGTGATAAATTAAATATTAATAAGTTTAGTACTGACGTTATACATTACATTTAGAATAATTCCACGAAAGATGCAAGAGAGGCCGTTGATAATACTGATAAAGTTGAAGAGTATGTTGAACAGATTGATAAAGAAAAAATCAAACCCAGTGCATCGGTAATATGAATCAATTGTATCTGATTCATTAAATTTAGATTTAATAAATTTTATTACAATAAAGTTATTATATTTTATAATTCTTCAAAATTAGGAATCCAATACTTCAACATTGATATCGTCCGAAACTCTGAATGTTATAAATGCTCTAATATACGGACTTCCATTACCTGCTATGCCATTGACTACTGTTAGTCATGAATAAGTAGTTCATGATGAATGTCTACCACGTGATAGCCATCTACCTACCACATTTCCATCAAAACCCAATGTATTGTCAAATGATGCGAAGACACCTCTTTCAAGAAGTAGGCTGCCTTCTAAGATCTTACAATCGCCGTATCTAACAAAATTTGGGTCGAGTGAAAAGGGTAAGGAAAAAATGACATCTGTTAGGCATCAAATACACCATTTTGAAGGTTTTGGCATATGCTATCATTCCCCAACCGAGCTTATCTAGGAATACTCCCAATGGATAGATAAAGGACTATTAAAATCGCATGCCAACAAGCAAGTATGACATTTACAACTTATATATAAAGGACTATTAAAATCGCATGCCAACAAGTAAGTATGACATTTACAACTTATATATAAAGGACTATTAAAATCGCATGTCTACAACTTATATGTTCGGTCATTTCAATATAAGTTTCCATTCAGGAAATCAAAGGAGGAACATTACAGATCTAAGTTCTCTTCATTCAGGTTTGAAAAAATAGACTTTATAGTGACATTTTCTCAAGATAAGAACTGATTCTACCTCATGTCACAGCCGAATAGATGCTGGAATGATGAGGTAATCATTTCTTCATAGAGCATCTGTTACATGTCAAACACAATTTCTGATACATATATATTATGAATCAGATACATCCAATACAACATATTCTACCCTGTTTAAAAACTATGTATCACTTTGTATAACTAATAGTTTCTTAAAATGTGCAGCACATCGATACACAACAACAAACTGTATTTTCAAAATTTTCATCGAATATGCACACACACGATATTATCACATTCCACCTGACATTTCTACTCAAGAAGATATGGGAAGAGCCTCTGATATAGCTCATCATGAGAGATCTGTGAAGAATATAATAAGAGGTTTCTCAATACCCGTCGGATTGCCCTGGCATTTGATAGATGAAGTATCATCTCGGTAAACTGTGATAGGGATTTTCATTGAGTTCTTGCGGTAGTTGTGTTGAAACAGAGGTTGATACGCGTGTATGATTTATCACCTGAAAGAAGAAGTAGCAACCCTTCCCCAGAGATTCAAAAAATAGCAGTAATGCTACCTACATACCTTCACGATAGCATTTTTTTTGAGAAGAATGAACGTACTGATTGGTCATCGATTGATTCATACAAGGAAAAATCAACCGGTAACATGCTTAAAGCACATCACCCTTTTGCAGTTGAATACATTGAAGTAATTGCGCAACAAGGAAGCGATAGTTTGTGAGTATTAACAAATATGCACATTTAAATCATTAATATGTTAATTTTATTTTTTAAAAAAGTTGTGTATTCCTTTTTTTGCAGGAATTATGGTGTTTTCCTATCTATTTTTGATGAATATCTTAGTGATGATATTTCTATTCCAACTATTGCACTACATGCCAAAATTTTCCATTCAAGACATGCCGCACTATTATGGAATTATGGTTGTCGAAAGGCCAAGGATTGTTATGTTAGAGAAAACGATGATAAAAAAAAATCTAAGAGAGATTTCATCTCTCCTAGTCAAGGAGAACCGATGGACGTTGAGTATTTTTTTTTTGAATTTTGTAGTAGTAGAATGTACAATTATATTTTTGCACTAATAGTAAATATTTTTTTTGGCTATTCAACAATTTAGTAGACTTTAAGTTTTTCTCATGTATCAAACTTGAATATAAGATGAAAGTCTATGTATCATATTCTCATATATCAAACTTGACTGCTTCTGATACATCTTCTTTATGTATCAGATTCTCATTTATCAAGCCTTACTACTTTTGATATATCTTGTTTTTGTATCATTTTCTCATGTATCAAACTTGTTTACTTTTGATATATCTTGTTTATGTATCAGATTCTCATGTATCAAGATGTAATGATTCTGATACATCGTGTTTATATATCAGATTCTCATGTATCAAGCTTTACTGCTTCTGATACATCTTGTTTTTGTAACAGTTTCTCATGTATCAAGATTTAATATTTTTGATACATCTTGTTTATGTATCAGATTCTCATGTATCAAGCTTTAGTGCTTCTGATACATCTTATTTATGTATTAGATTCTCATGTATCAAACTTTACTGCTCCTAATACATCTTGTTTATGTATCAGATTCTCATGTATCAAGATTTAATGATTCTGATACATCTTATTTTTGTAACAGATTCTCATGTATCAAGGTTTAATATTTCTGATACATCTTGTTTATATATCAGATTCTCATGTATCAAGCTTTACTACTTCTGATACATCCTGTTTATGTATTAGATTCTCATGTATCAAGCTTTACTGCTCCTGATACATCCTGTTTATGTATCAGATTCTCATGTATCAAACTTTATTGCTTCTGATACATCCTGTTTATGTATTAGATTCTCATGTATCAAGCTTTACTGCTCCTGATATATCCTATTTATATATCAGATTCTCATGTATCAAGCTTTACTGCTTCCGATACATCTACAACCTATATCAATACAAGATGTTATGTATCAGCCACAATTCAGTTAAAAACTAATATAACAATCTTCAATGTATCAACCCTTTATCTATCGAATATGTCGAATGGTTATGTATAATCTATTCTCATTTATCGAACTTAAATTTACTATATCACTACCAAGTAACTTACAATGAAAATAATTACTAACCATCCATGTATTAATTATTGATATTCAATTACTATTCTGGTTAATTGAAATATGTATCAAATACAACCCCTAAACTGTAAAAAAATTTATATAGATGTAATTACATGATCCAAATAGAATGTATCTTGGGATAAAAAAATATCTTTTTTTTGGAAATGAAATTACAAGTCTTTCTGTTGTGGCCTTCATGACCACAAGAAATTGTGCTCGTTCTTAGCTTCTCACTAGAGTACTTTTTTCTTCCTTTCTTTGGTCTTTCTAGCATCCTTTTGTATCTTGATGGCAAGACGAATTCTTCTAAAATTTCTTTCGGAACAAACCAATCTTTCTTATCTAACATTGGAACCATTGAAAATTCATAAGTATTTGCCAACGCCTCTGACTTGTAGTAATCAAAATAGTATGGGTGCATATCTGTAATGTTCTTGCTTTTCAATACTGCAATTGTGTGTGAGCATGGTATCTTATCTAGTTGAAACCTGCCATAATTGCATGTTTTTCTTTCAAGACACACAATGTATCTTATACCTGATTCATAAATAAAATAAAGATATTCTGATAAAGCAATAACCTGCAGAAAATAATTATCACAGATATGAATACATAACTAATGTATCAAATAACTATGTATCAAGTAGATATCTACTTAAAAATAACTGGTGTGTACCTTCATTCTCAAACACTTCATCGTGTTTGATACTAGGATATCTTTGAATTTTCTATCAAAAGTATATTTTGTATAAGCTTCTATTTCCCTATTTTTACAGTTCCAAGCACCAAATAACATTCTCGTTTGCTCCAAAAAGTCAATTATAGGCAGCTCTCGTGCTTCAACAAGACATCCATTAATACATTCTGCGATGTTAGAAGTCATCATTCTCCCTCTGTTAACAGTTGCATAAACCCTTGACCATTTTTCGTACCCCGCATTTTTCAAATACTGTGTCACCCTGTGATCAATTTTTTCAACTTTTGCCATTATTTTTTTGAATTCATCTTTTCGGTATGTCTTGGCCATCGAGTAGAAGAGGCCACTTAGTATATTTTTTCTCCTCCTGTAGTTAGTACACATATTTTTCCATATATGCCATATGCATGCAAAGTGAGGAACATTGAAAAATACCATGTTTACACTCTTGATTATGCTTTCGTTCCTATCTGATACAACATACATATTGTCTCTCTCACCAAATGCATTTTTGAAGTTCTGAAAAAACCACGTCCATGATGAATCTTTTTTTGTATCAACAACACTATACGTCAATGACAATATGCAACCTAAAAAATTATTAATGGCAATAACATAGTTATTATAATTCATCAGATTCACAGCAAATGTGTCAAATGAGATGATACACTGGTATTCAATACATAACAGTAATAAAAAGTAAGACTTGCCCCATCAAGTGTGCTAGCTGATACAAATGTCCCTTTATAAGGTCCATCAAGATAAGCACCGTCAAAAACAACTACAGGTCGATAAAACTGAAACTCCCTCATTAATGGCCTTAACACTATGAATAAATACATGAACTCATCAGTTGGTGACTTGTGCATACTTATTTATGAATTTGGATAAAAGGTTTTTAACATATGTATGTATACAGACAGCTGTCTATATCCATCAACAGATTTTCCTCTTAACATCTCCAAAGCATGTTCTTTTGCACGCCATGCTTGTTGATAGGTAATATCAATTCCATACGCTACTTTAATATTCTCTTGTATATCATTAGGAGTGTGAATTCTCTTATGATTAACCAATTTAGGTGCCGTGAATACACTTACAAAAGCCTTTGTAGCATGAACTTTATTGAAAATCCTATCTGTTAATGCACATGAATATTCACTATTAAAATATCTCACTTTGAATATTTCAGTTTTTTTCCAACATGATGCTTTCATTCTCCAACAACAGTCGTCTGAATAACATATTAACATATAACTGCATAATTTTAGAAAAACAAATTAACATGTATCAGATACACAGAGTTTTATACGTAATATGGCCAAATAAAGATAAATTCTGATAGCAAGATTTTTAACTATTGTCCTTAATACATAATACTTAGTATGTATCATGAATATAAAACAACAAAATTAACTTTACAAAATCAATAGAATATCTGGAAAAAGTATTGAACTGAGTTAGATACATAATGTTATGATGTATCATAACAAGAAAAATAAAAAAATATTAATATGTATCAGATACAAACAGATTCATATGTAACTGATACATTCTGACAACAAGTTTTTTAACTGTTGTACTTGATACATAATACTTAGTATGTATCATGAATATAAAACAACAAAATTAACTTTAAAAAATCAACAGTATATCCGGGAAAAGTATTGAACTCAGTTAGATACATAATGTTATGATGTATCATGACAAGAAAAATAAAAAAATATTAACATGTATCAGATACACAGAGATTCATATGTATCTGATACATTCTGACAACAAGTTTTTTAACTGTTGTACTTGATACATAATACTTAGTATGTATCATGAATATAAAACAACAAAATTAACTTTATAAAATCAAAGCAAATGCACATACCTTTTACTTTCAGATCTTTTAACTTTGAAATTGAATCCATTATCAATTTTTATTTGGTCATTAGATCAACTAGTGTTGCTTTGTCCTTATACAATTGCTTCTCCTTCACTTCCGCACGAATTATATCAGTTATGTAGTTCGTCACATCCAATTCCGGTATATAACAAGCTACAGCATTACCAGATTTTTCTAAACCAAAAATTTGTGACTCATTCGTGTTTGATTCGGCACAAACAATTGCTCTAGATGTAGAGTCGAATGCTTGCAACTCACATCTCTTTCTATCAGATGTTGTTATGCACAGGGGATACTTTACGAATCCAGGCTCATTCTTCTTCAACTCTATGTAAATATTAACACCCATATCATTATGAATAATCATGGGCGGCGAGTTACCTTGAACGATGTATCGGATTTTAATATTTTTCACTGATTCATCTATGGTCAATTCTGCAACGATTCCTGCTTTTAGATTCAAGTAAGATACATTGTCGTCCACTACGATTCCATCACTTTTGTATCATTCATAACTCACCTCGGATTGCCAAACTCCTGAATGTCTCAGTAGTATCACATGATATTCCTCTCGATTCGCTTGATGAAAATTGAATTTTGGATTGAATTTTTTATTCCCAGTTATGCTCTATTTTTTGAGTTTTTCTTCCTCTTCATAACTGTTATATTTTTTTAAGGATTATTTCCCTTAATTAGCACAGTAATTGATTGAAAAAACCAATTCTAACTTAAATTATGTTTCTATCCATAAATAACTCAACAACATTAATTATTCTACACCCAAAACCCGATGTATCAGCAAAATAAGTAATGTATCAGAAATATGGAAAAAAGAGAAATCGGATAATTTAAGAAAAATGAGGGATGTATTGTAATTGAGCTTTTTCACTATGAAATTTAGCTATATACAAAAATTATTTAACTACACATTTCTTTTTACCATATTTTCTTATTTTTCCCACCGTTTTAAAAAAATATCAAAAATTCCTTTTTTGCCCCCATCATCTCCTTTTCCGGATACATCAATTCGAAATCCCATACTCATGATTTTCCTTTTTTTTATGCCACAAATCTCTCCACAGTTATATCTATTAATCTATTTTTGAACTTGAAATTTTTTCTTTTTCCAATTAATCCTACCCTACCTTAAATTTGGGTGTTTAATACATAACTGTGCTCAAGAAATTATTTCAATGATACCCATAGAGCTAATGAAATTCCAAAAAACACTTACCTTCATCAAATGTAGCCTCAGATCACAAGGCTAAGATTTATAGGTGACACCATTGTTGACAGTGAAAAAACGATACTGGAGTTGATACAACACAATGGAGAAAGTGTAGGATTTCTTTGTCTTTTTGTTTCTTTCAGCATATCCCATTGTTGATTTGTTTTGATTTTTTGTTGTTCATTTTTTCTGATACATATAGGTTCAGATTTTTAATGTATCTAGATGATTTTATTTCTTAAATTAATGTATAATGTCTTCTTTCAATATTATGATACATTACAATTTTATCTTGTACAATATATCATATTTAAATATTAGTTTTGATACATAACCTTAATTAGTTTTGATATTTGACACAAAACTTCTACCAAATGTATCATTTATCATGTATCAAGTATTGACATGTATCTTCTACCTTATTCAAATTTAAAAAAGAATATGTATCCGTACAAAGTACCAAATCATATTCGTGATATATAAATCTTACTATTTTCATATCTAAACATGTATGTCTCATGTTTTTAATAATTTATGTGATATCTAATTATTACAAATTGTATAATCTACCATGTATCAGTTGTTGTTATGTACTTTAACTTTTGTTCAGACTTATTCAACTTAGAAGATTATGTGTCTGTACACGTTACCCAATGAACACTCTTGATACATAAACCCTAATGTTCTAGTAGCTAAAATATTATGTATCAAATTAATTGATATGTACATGATATATAACAATGTTAAATTTGGCTAATTCACTATGTATTAAATTTATATACTACCAATTTAGTTGTCTTTTATGTATCAAGATTACACAATATATTAGATTTAGATACTATCAATTTAGTTGTATAGATATCTATCTTGTTTTTAAATTTGAATATATTATGTTAGTCACTCCAGGATGTTGCATGTAATTTCATCGATACTGTCATTTTCTATTTTAGATAGATGACTAAAAAAATAATACATAACAACATGTCATGACTACATAATAGCGGTCTTAACACACAATAATGCATTTGATACTTATTAACTTACATGATACATTAAAGTGTCACACAAGTATGTATCAGATTCATAAATGGTGCTACATAAATGTTATTATTACAAGTTTGTTTAGTTTGAGGCAAAATGTGAAGATCTTATAGTTATCTATGTAATACAATAAATATGGCACACATTCATACATACTAAATCATGTATCAAATACATAACATAATGAATCATATACACAACATTCTGTCTTTTAAACAATGCTAATATCAAATACAATTTTTTTATATAAAACAACTACACTATTGTCTATTTGATACACAATTTTATGGAATGCAATAATACATCTACTAAACCATATAGCTGATGCATGACAGAATGTACCGGATACATAATATTCTATCTTAATGCTATGAATAAATACATGAACTCATTTTTGCATGACTTGTGCATCCTTATATATGAATTTTGATACACAATATTTAATATATAGATGTATCTGGGCATATGTCTGTAGCCGTATCGGTCCTTAGCACGCCACAGTCCTTAGCACACCTTATCATTTCTAATGCACAGTCCTTAGCACGCCATGTATTTGATACATATTAACTGCAATATTTCATGTTAATAGGTACTCTGTATTACATGTATTCATTACACATTATTAGCCATGATACATTCATACAAATTATTGTTACTTAGCCATTCGTTGGTAACAAATACATCCATACAAAAATAATATTACATGTAACTGATACTTAATAATGACCACACGATAATGTATAGATCTAAAAGACAATACATTATGAACAACCTTTACTTCTCTAATATATCTGGTTGTATTACATTACTTAGCAATTTATGACTTATGTTAGGAATAATAATGTGTCATGTATTATATATCCAGATCGAAAACACAAATTTAAAAAATCTTTGGGCATGATACATTCATAAAAGTTACAGAGCAAGCATCTGATACCTAATAACTACCACTCAATTGTATCGACCTATAATCAAACACCTTATGGACCAACTAATGTATACATTATCGAAACAACAATGTATTATGCTTTATGTATTCATCTCGACATCATAAATAAAAAATCTACTACACAGTACAATACGTTTGTTGTATCATTCATAACTCACCTCGTTTTCCCAGATTTCTGAATGTGTCAACAAAATTGAGATATTCATGATGTATCTTTATAATTGTCAATGATTTTGAAAGAAATTTTTACAGTTTGGTGGAAGCTGTAGTTTGTCTAACAACTATTCCATCACTTTTGTATTATTCATAACTCACATCACTTTCCCATATTCTTGAATGCCTCAAAAAATTAGATACATTCATCATGTTCCAAATAATGTTTTTAATTTTTTTTGAATCTGGGAAGATTTGAGAGAGACGTGAGAGAAGAAAATTTCAAATTTAAATTATTGAAAGTTATGACTTAGGAGAGATTGTTATGTATCACGCATATTGGGATGTATCCGGATGACTCATATTTTAGGAAATTTTTGTAAATTAAAAAAGGGTAGGGATATGATGTAATTTTCTCCTTACACTATAAGAATTATGTAAGTTATACTTACACTTTGTATGTCTAATTAGAGACTAGTCATTTAAGCGTTATGCGCTGTCTTTGTTAGAGATATCTAAATTTCAATTAGGAAGAGTTGGGGCATTGCCCTCTTCTGTGTATGACTTTTTGTTGAGGTGATTTTTTTCATAGCAAGCTATAAGTAGGTTTAAAACAACAAAAAAAATACAGTAAAATAAAAAAGAAGATGTCCAACCAGTCAATACTCTTAAGTTTATTAACAATAACTAATATAATAAATACATCAATATCCCATGCATCGCAAAGGAACATAATTACACGGGAATATAGAGATACATTATGCATTTTACGACATACAACACAACACCCCTAATTAAAGAAATTATAAACACATCAATATACCATGCAGAACAAAGGAACACAATCAGTACAGGAACATAGACATTATTCATTTTACGACATACAACACAACACTAATGTCGAACCCTAATTAAAAGAAATTATAAGCTTTGACGCAGTTAGGGTGGACCTCCTCAGCCATAGCATTGCAGGTTGGGCAATAGACATGTTGTCAGGATTGAGTAAGTTATGAACATTCTTCCATGACATGTCCCCTATGAGAAGGTTGAGGTAACAACGTTCTTTAAGGTATGATGACACGACTGAGAAATGATAACCACTCTCGAGGAAAGTGGGGTACTTGCAACAACCAAAATCATAAGTTGAAAGCCTAACATGCAACTGGATGAGCAAGGTAACCAGGGCCAATGGGAGATCTTGCGCGACAGAAATCAAATGAGGAGGAGGTGGAGACACGGCAATAAGGTGAATGACACTTGAGGATTACACTCAGATTAGTTGAACTGATTAAAATAAAAATAAGGTGAGTTGAACTTTAATGAAATATTTGAATTTGTTTATTTTATTTTATTTGAATTTTGTAAGCAGCCTAGAAAGAGGCCATGCATGTGAGAACTTGGTTGGGTGATCTATAGCTATGTGTGTTTTCTGCTAACATGTATGACATTTTTCATTCTTTTCTCCCATCGTTAAATCACAAGAGTTGTAGTACACAGGGGAGGCTTATCTTTTAGCAATAATAAAATAATTATAAATATTTTTTAAAAATTGTACTGATTGTATAGTTTAATACGAAAAGATTCAAAAGACATTTTTTTTTTACCTTTTTATTAAATTTTAAATTTTGTGTCAAGTCAAAATCATACAAATAAATTAAAACGCAAGGAAACGAAGAAAATACTATTTATAGAAAAGGTAATATTTTTTCATATATAAAAACAAAGATACAACTTTGGATCTGAAAATAATTTTTTAAAGAAATATATTATCAACTTTGAATCTTAAAAAATACACTAGAAGAATAAACTTTAAATAAAAAATATATTGTTATTATTCAAAAGTTTAAGGCCTCTAATTTATTTTGGCTTGAGGCCACAAAAATGCTTGAGCCGCCCCTCGTAGTACATGACCCTTATCCTAGAATAGGTGATTTATTGTTATCCTGGAACACCATCTGAACACAAGTAGCTCACACTTTCAAAAACTCAAGTTTTCATTCTTTTATATTTTTCTATATAAGTTGAAGTATATGAATGATCATGTAAATTTACTATTTCAGTTGTATCGTGACATGACTCCTTTCTTGAATCTTACGGCTATAACACTAAATTGTAGGACATTGTTTGTAACACCCCTGATGTTCTTAGCCTAAACTAAGACTGAGTGATCTGAAAATTGCACCAGAGGCTGGCCACAAGACCCTTCACGGACTATATTGATCTTCACGATCTGTGAAGAGGCTTGGAAAGTGGGAGATATGGTAAGGAAGGGACCATAGAAGGCTCTACGACCCATGGTGCTTATCATTGTCCATGAAATCCTCCGTGAGCCCGACTCCAGGACCCTTGAGACATGCAAAGACAATGGGAGAGGACCACACCCCCTGGTCACCATCATGAGCCATGGTGAGCTTCACGGAATATGGTGGCCTTTTGTGAAGTTTGCCGACCTAGTTTTAATAAAGGGCATCTTGGTCTTTTCCCACCTTTTTCCAACTGAACCCTGAATGTTCAGGTACTAAATAACAGATCCTTATCATACCCAATAGGGTTTTTATCTCATTCAAACTTGTACTTACTTGAGAGAAGCAATTGTAGAAAAGAAAAAAAGCCAGGGTTCAAGGTCTTCGAGTAATCCCTTCAAGTTTCGATCATTCCCTATAACTTCCAAGTATGTAAGACTGAACGTTGTAAAATTCCTTAAATAGTGATATTAATTGCTCCTCTTGGCCTGTGGCTTTTCCCTTATTTGGGTTTTCATGTAGAATTTTGGTGTCATTATTTTTTTCTATTTTATTTCTACTATTTTGACCATTTATATTTTTGTGTTAGTTTGTATTTTCCCTGCAAATTGCTATCAGAGCAAAGCTTTATCTGAGTATGCTCTGTAGTTGCAACATAGTATGCTCTGTGGTTGCAGCATAGTCTGAGCTTTAACATAAAAAAAGATTTGCTTTGATTTGTAATAGTTATATATTTTTTTTGGGAAAAATGATGGAAGCCAACACTAGTAGAATGATTTCTTTGAATGGTGTTAATTATGCCATTTGGAAGCATAAAATGGAAGATCTGCTTTATATCAAGAATTTTTATCAACTAGTCTTTACCATTGTAAAACCTGAAAATAAAACAGATGAAGAGTGAAATTTGTTGCACAGACAGGTGTGTGGATTTATTAGGCAATGGGTTGATGATAATGTGTTGAATCATATTTTTGGGGAGACACATGCTCGTACCCTATGGGAGCATCTTGAAAGCTTGTATGTTCGTTAAACTGGAATAACATAATGTTCTTAATAAAATAAATATTAAGTTTATAATATCATGATGGTTCTTCGATGACAGATCACCTGAATAATTTTTAGAAAATCATGAACCACTTGTCTTCTATGGGCATTAAATTTGACGAAGAAATTCAAAGCTTGCTTCTACTTGGTTCCCTACCAGACTTTTGGGAAACATTTAGAACTTCATTGTCAAATTCCGCTCTGGATGGTGTGATCTCTATGGATTCGGCTAAAAGTAGTGTCTTGAACGAATAGATGAAAAAAAATCTCAAGGTTCTTCTTCTTCATTGGATGTCCTAGTAATCGGCTCAAGGGGGAGAAATAAAAACCTTGATTCTCAAAATAGAGAACATAGCAGAAGCAAATCCAGATGTAGGCTTAAGGATGTTGAGTACTATCATTGTGACATGAAAGGGCACACAAAGAAGTTCTGCTGAAAATTGAAGAGGGAGAACAGAGACAAAGAGGAAAATAAAGAAGATGACAATAAAAATTTTCTAGCCACCATCTCCACCGAAGATGTTGTTACAGTCCTTGATACATTTCTGATAAATATTGACCGCTGGACATGTTATGAACTTATCTCTTACGGTTGTTTTACAAAGTGATGTTCCAAATAGAGTTTGGTATGGAAAGGATGTTTCCTATGACCATTTAAGAGTATTTGGTTGTAAAGCTTTTGTACATGTGCTGAAAGATAAGAGGTCAAAATTAGATGCCAAAACAAGACAATGCATCTTTGTTGGATATGGCCTTGATGAATTTGGTTATAGGCTATATGGTCCAATTGAGAAGAAGCTTGTGAGAAGGCGTAATATCGTCTTCATTGAGAATCAAACCTTTGAAGATTTTGACAAAGTGCAGAAGCTAGGATCTTCAAGTTCTGATGGCATAGTCCATCTTGATCAAGTTCTTCATACAAGTGTGCATGACATTGGTAGACTTGATGATCATGATGATGCTCAGAATCAAGTCCCAGATCAAAATATTGATGCTAATGATAAAAATGATGTTATTATTGATAATTCTCCTTCTCATGAAGTTGTGGAAAAGAAAATAATCCTCTTAGGAGGTCCATAAGACAGTGTATTTGTTTCTCTCTCTATTCATCTAATGAGTATGTACTACTCACTGATGGGGGTGAACCAAAGTTTTATAAGAAGGCCATGGAAGATGAGCATAAGTATCAATGGATTAAAGCAATGCAAGATGAGATAAAATCTTTGCATGAGAGCCACACTTATGAGTTGGTAAAATTTCCTAAGGGAATGAGAGCTTTGAAAAACAAGTGGGTGTTCAAAGTCAAAGTTGAAGAACACAACTTGAAGACCAAATATAAAGCTAGATTGGTTGTTAAGGGTATTGACTTTGACAAAATATTTTCTCCTATCGTGAAAATATCTTCTATTCGTACAGTTCTTGGTTTGGCTGCTAGTCTTAATTTAGAGATTGAGCAGATGAACGTGAAGACGACTTTTCTTTACGGTGACCTAGAAGAGGAAATTTATATGGAACAACTTTAGGGCTTCAAAGCAAACAATAAATAAAATTTTATGTGCAAACTCAAAAAGAGTCTCGATGAGTTAAACCAAGCTCCTAGACAATGATACAAGAAATTTGAATCTGTTATGTGGGAGCAAGGCTACAAGAAGACTTTTTTAGATCATTGTGTATTAGTACAATTATTTTTGATCTTTATTTTATCATCCCCTTGCTATATGTGGATGATATGTTGAAGAAATTATTGTGTAAGTCGTTTGCGATGAAAGACTTGGGTCATGCCAAGAAAATTTTAGGCATGAGGATTACTTGTCTCAGAGATGAAAGGAAGATTTACTTGTCATAAGAAAAGTAATTGAACATGTAGTGGAATGCTTCAACATGAAGAATGTGTAACACCCCCCAAAATTTCTCCCTAAGATTCGGACCTTTCTTGTATACATGTAGGGTCGAACTCATTTATTGTGAAGTATATGCTTGAATTAAGATGAGTCCCTAAGTAATTGAAGAGTGTTGGAGGTGATGTGGGGTCATAAAGGACCCCTAGGACCAAGCTAAGTCCAAAAGGTTCGCCGTGGCTAAGTTTTTGGATGAGTTCGATTAAGGGGTCGACTTCTAACGACCCTATCTTCTGAAAGACGACAATCTGGGTGGCCTACAACCTATTAAATTAAGGTTCGTCGAGTCTTCTTTCCAACGCCACTAAGAATGTAATTTTTGGAGTTTAGAGTCAAAAGATATGACGATCCTAAGACGAACTAGCACGACAGAAATTTTAGGCCTGGGCTGCAACTGCTGGGAATCTGGGCTTGGCGCTGCAGTGGCGTGACGCACCACTATCGCACCAGGAACAGCGTGGCGCGCCACTACGAGATGTGCAAGGTTTTTCAAGCCAAATTTCCAGAACCCAGAAAACATGGCCTTGGCGTTGTAAAGGCGCGATGCGCCACTATCGCGCCAAGAATGTGCCTCAGTAGTTTAGCACTTGGCGCGGTGAGCCACTAACAAATGTGCAGGTTTTTAGGCGTAATCGACCTGGTGCTGCAATGGCGCAATGCGCCACTATCGCACCAGGAGCGTTTTAGCCTATTTTTCAGAATTCTGGAGAAAGGAAAATTTAGGAATTTGTCCCAAATTATATATGTATTATCCTTGAATATTTTGAGAACATATTTTCAGCCCCTCTCTCTCTCTAGAAAAGCCCTAGAAAATTTCCCTCTCCTCTCTTCTTCTCCAAATCCTCCTTCAACAAGATTTGTCTCCAAGAGCTTCAAGATTCGAGTTCTCCATTGACGACCCAACATCAAGGTTTTCTTTAAGTCTTCACTAAGGTATGTAAGGCTATCTAAAACATGGGTTGAGTCCACCCATGTGCCCTATACCTTCTTTGAGAATAAATTTCCATAGGAATGGAGTTTCTTGCTAGGGTTATGTTCAAATGAGTCTTGTCATCTATTAAATTGATTCTTGATATGTTGATGAGGTTGAGTCAAGAAACTTTTAAAAAGAGCCTTTATGTGAGTATGGGTTGATGAAGATGAGTTGTTAAATATGCTTTATTGATCTTCTTAACTATGTTGATTATGATAAAGGATGTTATTTTCTTTAAAATATTTCTTATTTTGAAGTGTCGATTTAAAGCCTTGAAATTGTGATGAGTCTCAAAGATTAATCAAATAGATGGAGAAAATAATTGGTTATGTCTATATGTTGCTATAAATGTGCATTTAAATTACTCTTGAAAGATATGATTATGAGGTGTGTGATTGTGATAGAGTTGGTGAGTTGACAAGGTTGAAATGAGACTTGTCGATATGATTTAATTGAGTTGATTGGATGGAATTTTATGAGCATTGAGTCTTGGGAGGAGTATCGATCATCGAATTGGGCAAGAGTATAGTCCATATTGAACCCAATAACTACGTCGCCAAACGTAGGAGGGGATTGAACCGTTAAAGTCGGATGCTTCCCCAAAATTATTGTCCTGACATTATAGGACTTGGTTGGATTGGATCCATGATTGGTTGATTCATTCATACTCTGGCAAAGTATGAACGGACGCGGAAATAACGTCGGCTTGTTGTACTTTCACTGGCTCATAAGTGATGGTTGTCGGATAAGAGAAACTCCCACATAGGTATTGGTAGTGCTCCGAGTCTGATTCAGTTGATTGTATATGATTTGGTCCCGTCTAAGCTATATTCTTGTTTAGACTTAGGACGCTTGTTGAGTTGTATTTCTTTCCGAGTTAAAGTTCCCGAGTTGATTTGGTCCCTTCTGATATTATTTCATTCGGCCATTTTACATACTCGTACATTCCGTGTACTGATGCCATTTGGCCTGCATCATTTCGTGATGCTGTGACAGGTACTAGATATTATCAACCGGCGCTCCATTGAAGATCCACATTCACTCCCAGCCAGTTGGTGAGTCCTCCTAGCTTCTGGAGGATGTTGAGATTTCTTGTATAGTTTTTTTGTCGTTTCTTTTATTTTGATTGTTGGTAGCCATGGTCTTGTCATTGGCACCTCCTAGACTTTGATAGAGGCTTTATAGACTAGAGTGTGGGGAGGTTGGACTGTCTTTCTGAGGAGTTTTATTATAATTTGTTTTGTTGGGTTGATAGTGTTTGGCCTCCGGCCCCTCTAATATGAAATAATATATTTATGATGGAGTCCTTCATTGAGTGCATGTGATTGAATGATAGTGTTACTGAATCAGGTGGTTCGCTTGAAGGCCAGAAATGGCTTTCGAGTGCTGATTACGTCTAGGGTACCCTCTCGGGGCGTGACAAATATGGTATTAGAGCACAGAGTTCAAGAGTTCTAGGGAGTCTATGAAGCCGTGTCTAGTAGAGTCTTGCTTATGAGTGTGTTGTGCACCACACTTATAATCAGGAGGCTATAAGACATTAAGAATTGTTTCACTTCTTTTATACTCTGAATTCGTGCGATAGAGTTAAACTCTATAAAACTCATTTCTAATTCGTATGTTTATACATTACAAGTAATGCCTCCTAAATGTACGGATAGACAGAGGAATGTTGATAACCCAGAGATGCCCCAGTCAGAGGTACGCCCATCGAGGGCTAGAGGCCGACCCACAAGATATGTGGAGGCACCCCAAGTGCCTGCTACTCCACCTGCACCCACTTCAGAGGCAGAATTTTGAGGGGCGATTGCTATGCTCACTCAATTAGTAGCTGCCCGGAATGGTAACCAGAGTTCGCCGACTCTTAGCTCTAGTTCCCAAGAGCTGTCTGCTGCTACCAAAATTAGAGACTTTCTGAGAATGAATCCGCTGGCATTCACGGGTTCTAAGGTTGATGAAGATCCCCAAAATTTTATTGATGAGATATGGAAAATTCTGAAAGCTATGCATGCTACGGAAATTAAGAGGGTTGAGTTGGTGTCTTATCAACTCAAGGATGTGGCAAACATTTGGTATAACCAATGGAAACAAGGTAGAGGTGAGGATGCTGAGCCTGCTTTGTGGGATGAATTCGAGGGAGCCTTTCTTGACCACTTCTTTCCCCGAGAATTGAGGGAAGCGAAAGTGGAGGAGTTTGTGAATCTAAAAAAAGAAGGCATGACTGTTAAGGAGTACAACTTGAAATTCATCCAGCTGTCCAGGTATGCTCCATAGATGATCCCAGATGTGAGGTCGAAGATGAGGAAATTTGTCTCCGGTTTGGGAAGACATGTGAAGAAGGAGTGCAAAGCAGCATTGTTGATCTCTGACATGGATATTTCCATATTAATGGTGTACGCTCAATAGGTGGAGGATGAGAAGAGAAAAGATAGAGAGGAGCATCTGAGCAAGAAGGCAAGATCAGCGAGGCATGAGAATGAACAGAGGCAAAACAAGGGCGACAGGTCCTTCTTCCAAAAAAGGCCTTCCAACTATGCCTCATCTACCGCCAGCGCACCTATGCCGCCGAACAAGTATGATCGACAGAGGTAGAGTCACTAGAATTTCAGAACCCAGGGTTCTCAATTCCAAGCTAGCGTGGGTCAAGGTTCGCAAGGGAAGCCACCATACGTCAAGTGTGGTAAGCTCTACTTGGGAGAGTGGAGAGCGGGAAGGGTTGGTTGTTATAAATGTGGACAAATAGACCATTTTCAGAAGGAGTGTTCAGCATGGGGGAACAGAGCCCACTATTCTACCACCGCACCACCAGCTAGAGGTAATCAGAGAGGCGCTGCTTCAAGTACGAGCGGAGGTACAAACCGACTATATGCCATGGGTAGTTGTCAAGATCAGGAAAACTCTCCAAATATCGTGACGAGTATGATTCGAGTCCTTTCTCTTGACTATTATGTTTTGATGGATTCGGGTGCCATACTATCTTTTGTGACTCCTTATGTGGAAAGTAAGTTCAATAAAATTCCTGAACGTCTTCTTGAGCCTTTCAATATAGCTACTCCTATAGGTGATTCTATCTTAGCTAAGAGAGTTTATAGAGATTGCACTATGTCAATTCATCATAGGGATACCTTGGCTGACTTGGTTGAGTTGGACATGGTTGATTTTGATGTGATCCTTGGCATGGACTGGCTTTATATCTGTTATACCTCTATTGATTATAGGACTCAGATTTTCACGTTCAAATTTTCGAATGAGGCTGTCATAGAGTGGAAAGGTAGTCCTGTTGTGCCTAAGGGTAAGTTTATTTCCTACCTTAGGGCCAAGAAGCTAATCTCAAAAGGGTGTATCTATCACATTGTTCGAGTGAAAGATGACAATGTTGAGTCACCATCCTTTGAGTCAGTCCCAATTGTCAACGAGTTTCCTGACGTCTTTCCTGAAGATCTGCCTGGAGTCCCTCCGGATAGGGAGATCGACTTTGGGATTGATGTCCTTCCTAATACCCAGCCTATCTCAATCCCTCTATATAGAATGGCTTCGGTCGAGTTGAAAAAGTTAAAAGAACAGTAGAAAGACTTGTTAGATAAGGGATTCATTAGACCGAGTGTCTCACCATGGGGTGCTACGGTCCTATTTGTGCAAAAGAAAGATGGGTCCCTTAGAATGTGTATTGACTACAGGCAGCTGAACAAGGTCACCATAAAGAACAAATACCCTCTCCCAAGAATAGACGACTTATTTGATCAATTTCAGGGTGCCACTTGTTTCTCAAAGATAGAACTAAGATCGGGCTACCATAAGTTGAAAGAGAGGGAGTGTGATGTCCCAAAGATAGCTTTTTGGACCCGCTATGGCCACTTTGAGTTTTTGATGATGTCCTTTGGATTGACTAATGCCCCCGCAGCTTTTATGGATCTCATGAACTGAGTATTTAAACCGTATCTTGATATGTTTGTGATTGTATTCATAGATGATATCTTGGTCTACTCTAAGAATGAGAAGGAGCACGCCCGTCATCTTAGAGTCATCTTGCAAACTTTGAAAGACCAGGTATTGTATGCAAAGTTCTCAAAATGTGCATCAGTGGCCTTTCTAAGCCACATTGTATCTGGAGATGGTATTCAGGTTGATGCTTAGAAGATTGAGGCAGTGAAAAATTAGCCCAAACCCATATCCCCGACAGAGTTAAGGAGCTTCTTGGGTTTGGCTGGCTATTATCGAAGGTTTGTAGAGGGATTCTCATCCATATCATCACCATTGACCAAGCTGACCCAAAAGAAGGATAAGTTACGATGGTCCGATGCTTGTGAGGAGAGTTTCCAAAAATTGAAGACCAAGCTAACCACTGCTCCTGTTCTAACTTTGCCTGATGGAACAGAGGGTTTTGTGATCTATTGTGATGCATCTAGGGTTGGTTTGGGCTATGTGCTGATGTAGAAGGGAAATGTGATAGCCTATGCATTAAGACAGCTTAAGGTTCATGAGAGGAATTACCCAACTCATGACCTTGAACTGACAACTGTAGTATTTGTTCTAAAAATTTGGCACCACTACTTGTATGGAGTGCATGTTGATGTGTTCACCAATCATAAGAGCTTTCAATACGTCTTTAGCTAGAAGAAACTCAACCTAAGGCAAAGAAGATGGCTCGAGCTACTCAAGGATTATGATATGAGCATCCTCTACCATCCAGGTAAAGCTAATGTTGTTGCTGATGCTCTTAGCAGGTTGTCTATGGGTAGTACTACCCATATGGAGGGGGGAAGGAAAGAATTGGCTAGAGAGGTGCACAGATTATCCCGATTGGGAGTTCGTCTCGAAGAGAACAATGAAGATGGAGTTAATATTTAGGATGGGGCTGCATCCTCAGTGGTGAAGGAGGTAAAAGAAAAGCAAGATCAGGATCCCGTCCTTCTCCAATTTAAGGAAGTTATTCATAAACAAGAGGTGATGGTTTTCACCAAAGAGGGAGATGGTGTGTTAAGGTACCAAAATAGGTTGTATGTATCTGATGTCGGTGACATTCGATAGAGAATTATGGCTGAAGCGTATAGTTTTAGATACTCTATTCATTCGGGCTCTACAAAAATATATCATGACTTGAGGGAAATCTATTAGTGGAGTGGTATGAAGAGAGATATTGCGGAATTCATTTCCAAGTGCCCGAATTGCCAATAGATGAAAGTTGAGCATCAAAGGCCATGTGGCTTGGCCCAAATTATAGACATTCCGGAATGGAAGTGGGAGATGATCAACATGGACTTTATCACAGGTTTGCCGAGGTCCCGAAAGCAACATGATTCTATTTGGGTGATTGTGGATAGAATGACGAAATCAGCTCACTTCTTGGTAGTTAAGACTACTAACACCGCAGAAGATTATGCAAAGTTATATATTCAGGAAATCGTCAGATTGCATGGGTTTACCTTGTTTATCATTTCAGATAGAGGAGCTCAATTCACCTCCCAATTCTGGAGATCTTTCCAGAAGGGATTGGGTTCGAGGGTGAACTTGAGTACGACCTTTCATCCCCAGACAAATGGCCAAGCAGAGCGCACTATCCAGACATTGGAAGATATGTTGAGGGCATGTGTGCTTGACTTCAAGGGAAATTGGGATGATTACTTACCTCTCATAGAGTTTGCATATAATAATAGCTATCATACAAGCATTCAAATGGCTCCTTATGAAGCTTTGTATGGGAGGAGATGTAGATCGCTAATTGGATGGTTTGAAGTTGGTGAGGTTGAGTTGATTGGTCCTGATTTTGTTCACCAAGCCATGGAGAAGGTGAGGGTTATTCAATATAGGCTAAAGACAGCCCAAAGCTACCAAAAATCTTACACTGATGTTAGGAGGAGAGACTTAGAGTTTGAGGTGGATGATTGGGTGTATTTGAAAGTGTCACCCATGAAGGGTGTCATGAGTTTTGCAAGGAAGGGGAAGCTTAGTCCTCGATACATTGGTCCTTACTAGATTTCGAGGCGGATTGGGAGTGTCGCCTATGAGTTAGAGTTACCCTCAGAGCTAGCCTCTATTCATCCGGTATTCGACATTTTGATGTTGAAGAAGTTCTTAGGAAATCCCTCGTTGGTAGTCCCTATTGATAGTATTGGAGTTAAGGATAGATTATCCTATGAAGAGGTTACGGTCCAAATTCTTGATCGCTAAATCCGCAAATTGAGGAACAAAGAGATCGCCTCAGTTAAAGTTCTGTAGAGAAATCAGTTTGTTAAGGAAGCCACGTGGGAAGCAGAGGAAGATATGAAATCTAAATACCCACACCTATTCGTGCCTACCGATGAGAATGTTGAAGCTAATATCCAATTTCTTGACTTGAATTCGTTTGTGCATTTTAAGCTTGATTGGTAATTTGTTTGAGAATTTGATTGGTTGAATGACTGAATTCTGATTGTGATTTGTACCTTGATTTCTATTCTTGGTTTACTCGTCATTCGAGGACGAATGATCCCAAGGGGGAGATATTGTAACACCCCCCAAAATTTCTCCCTAAGATTCAGACCTTTCTTGTATACATGTAGGGTCGAACTCATTTATTGTGAAGTATATGCTTGAGTTAAGATGAGTCCCTGAGTAATTGAAGAGTGTTGGAGGTGATGTGGGGTCACAAAGGACCCCTAGGACCAAGCTAAGTCCAAAAGGTTCGTCGTGGCTAAGTTTTTGGATGAGTTAGTTTAAGGGGTCGACTTCTAATGACCCTATCTTTTGAAAGACGACAATCTGGGTGACCCATGACCTATTAAATTAAAGGTCATCGAGTTTTTTTTTCAACGCCACCAAGAATGTAATTTTTGAAGTACGGAGTCAAAAGATATGACGATCCTAAGACAAACTTGCACGATAGAAATTTTAGGCCTGGGCTGCAACTGCTGGAAATCTGGGCTTGGCGCCGCAGTGGCGCGATGCACCACTATCGCACCAGGAACATGCCTTAGTAGTTTGGTCCCTGGCGCGGCGCGCTACTACGAGATGTGTAGGGTTTTTCAAGCCAAATTTCCAGAACCCAAAAAATATAGCCTTGGCGCTGTAAGGGCGCGACGCGCCACTATCGCGCCAAGAATGTGCCTCAGTAGTTTGGCCCTTGGCACGGCGCGCCACTAACAGATGTGCAGGTTTTTAGGCGTAATTGACCTGGTGCTGCAATGGCGTGACGCGCCACTATCGCGCCAGGAGCATTTTAACCTATTTTTCAGAATTTTGGAGAAAGGGCAATTTGGTAATTTGTCCCAAATTATATATGTATTATCCTTGAACATTTTGGGAACATATTTTCAGCCTCTCTCTCTCTTTTGAAAAGCCCTAGAAAATTTCCCTCTCCTCTCTTCTTCTCCAAATCCTCCTTCAACAAGATTTGCCTCCAAGAGCTTCAAGATTCGAGTTTTCCATTGAAGACCCAATATCAAGGTTTTCTTCAAGTCTTCACTAAGGTATGTAAGGCTATCTAAAACATGGGTTGAGTCCACCCATGTGCCCTATACCTTCTTTGAGAATAAATGTCCATAGGAATGGAGTTTCTTGCTAGGGTTATGTTCAAATGAGTCTTGTCATCTATTAAATTGATTCTTGCTATGTTGATGAGGTTGAGTCAAGAAACTTCTAAAAAGAGCCTTTATGTGAGTATGAGTTGATAAAGATGAGTTGTTAAATATGCTTTATTGATCTTCTTAACTATGTTGATTATGATAAAGGATGTTATTTTCTTAAAAATGTTGCTTATTTTGAAGTGTCGATTTAAAGCCTTGAAGTTGTGATGAGTCTCAAAGATTAATCAAATGGATGGAGGAAATGATTTGTTATGTCTATATATTGCTATAAATGTGCATTTAAATTACTCTTGAAAGATATGATTATGAGGTGTGTGATTGTGATAGAGTTGATGAGTTGACAAGGTTGAAATGAGACTTGTCGATATGATTTAATTGAGTTGATTGGATGGAGTTTTATGAGCATTAAGTCTTGGGAGGAGTATCGAGCACCGAATTGGGCAAGAGTACAGTTCATATCGAACCCAATAACTACATCGCCAAACATAGGAGGGGATTGAACCGTTAAAGTCGGATGCTTCCCCAAAATTATTGTCCTGACATTATAGGACTTGGTTGGATTGGATCCATGATTGGTTGATTCGTTCATACTCTGACAAAGTATGAACGGACGCGGAAATAACGTTGGCTTGTTGTACTTTCACTAGCTCATAAGTGATGGTTGTCAGATAAGAGAAACTCCCACATAGGTATTGGTAGTGCTCCGAGTCTGATTCAGTTGATTGTATATGATTTGGTCCCGTCTAAGCTATATTCTTGTTTAGACTTAGGACGCTTGTTGAGTTGTATTTCTTTCCGAGTTAAAGTTCCCGAGTTGATTTGGTCCCTTCTAATATTATTTCATTCGGCTATTTTACATACTCGTACATTCCATGTACTGACGCCATTTAGCCTGCATCATTTCATGATGCAGCGACATGTACTAGAGATCATCAACCGGTGCTCCATTGAAGATCCACATTCACTCCCAGCCAGTTGGTGAGTCCTCCTAGCTTCCGGAGGATGTTGAGATTTCTTATATAGTTTTTTTGTCGTTTCCTTTATTTTGATTGTTGGTAGCCATGGTTTTGTCATTGGCACCTCCTAGACTTTGATAGAGGCTTTATAGACTAGAGTGTGGGGAGGTTGGACTGTCTTTCTGAGGAGTTTTATTATAATTTGTTTTGTTGGATTGATAGTGTTTGGCCTCCGGCTCCTCTAATATGAAATGATATGTTTATGATGGAGTCCTCCATTGAGTGCATGTGATTGAATGATAGTGTTACTAAATCAGGTGGTTCACTTGAAGGCCAGAAATAGCTTTTGAGTGCCGGTCACATCTAGGGTACCCTCCTGGGGCATGACAGAATGTTAAGCCTGTTATCACACCTCTTGCTAGTCATATGAAGTTGTGCAAGAAGATGTGTCCTACATCTCAGGAGGAAAAAAAATCATGGCCAAAGTTCCATATTCCTCCGTCGTCAGAAGTCTAATGTATACAATGGTATGCACTAGACCTGATATTTCTCATGCAGTTGGTGTTGTCAGCAGATTTCTCAACAATCTAGGAAAATAGCATTGGGAAGCTGTAAAGTGGATACTCAAGTATCTCAGCGGATGCTTAGATAAATGTTTGTGATTTAGAGGATCAAATCCATTCTTGAAGGGCTATACAGATGCTAATATGATAGGTGACCTTGATAATAGAAAATCCACTTCTGGATGTTTGTTAGCTTTTTTAGGGGGAACTATGCCATGGCAGTCGAAGTTGCAGAAGTGTGTTGCACTGTCTATAATTAAAGCTGAGTATATTGCGGCTACTGAAGCTAGGAAAGAGATGATATGTCTAAGCAATTTCTTTAAGAGCTTGACTTGCATTAGAAGAAATATATCATCTATTGTGACAATCAACGTGCAATAGACTTGAGCAAGAACTGCATGAACCATGTAAGGAGGAAACGCATAGATTTGAGATATTACTGGATTTGAGTAAACATAGAAGATAAATCTATGCAGGTTGAAAAGATTTCTATAAATGAGAATCTTGTAGATATGTTGACCAAAGTGGTAACAAGGGACAAGTTCGAATTGTGCAAAGAACTTCTTGGCATGAGCTCTCTCTAAGAATATGAAGATACCTCCTTCTAATGAATGAGAATGAAGGGGGAGATTTGTGGGGTCCAGTCCCTATTATAAAGTCATAAAAGGCAAACTTTTATGAGTCAAAAATGGCTGTAAATGTTTACAACAATTTGCAATTGCAAATTGCAATAGTTGTTAACAGAGTGCAGCATAGTTTTTCGATGGAAAAGTAGCACAATTTTATTGATAAAATTGTGAACAGTGAAATAAAAATTTTACCTCTAAAAGAAGCTCTTTAGTTCCTCATTCAAGACATTCAATTCACAAACAGAGAGAAAAATATTTAGAGAGCTGTGAGATTTTCATAGACTATATATAAGAAAATAGTCACTGAAGAAAAATAGATTGTTAACGATTATTTTTAGTAAGGTGGGAGATCAAAAGAATGTTATTCCTTTTGAGTGTGTGGTAGCCATTTTTTGATTATTGTACTTGGTACTACCCAGTGTAAAATTTCTTACTATAGTGATATCAGTTGCTCCTCTTGGCTTGTGGTTTTTCTTTTATTTGGGTTTCTACGTGAAATTTTTGGTGTCATTAATTTTACCCATTTTATTTCTACTATTATGACCATATATATTTTTGTGTTAGTCTATGTTTTCCCTACACAACACTCCTGCAGTATTTATGGACTTGATAAACAGAGTGTTCAAATAGTATTTGGACATGTTTGTGATTTTATTTATATATGATATTCTAATATATTTGAGAAGTAAGGATGAGAATTCTAATCATCCCAGAGTGTTCTTCAAACTCTCAAAGATAGAGAGCTGTGTGCTAAGTTTTCAAAGTGTTAATTTTGGCTTACTTCTGTGGCATTCCTAGGCCATGTTGTGTCCGGTGAGGGTATATGAGTTGATTCGCAAAATATTAAAGAGGTTAAGAACTACCAAGGCCTATACCCCCGACAGACATAAGAAGTTTCTTGGGTTTGGTTGGCTACTACGGTAGATTTTTTGAAGTGTTCTCATCATATCTTCACCATTGACTAAGCTAACTCAAAAGAAGGCTAAGTTTCAATGGTCAGATGCTTGCGACAAGAGTTTTCAAGAGTTAAAAACACAGTTTACTACTGCTCCAATGCTATCCCTATCCGATGGAATAAATGATTTTGTTATCTATTCCGATGCATCCAGAATTGGATTGTGTAATGTGTTAATGTAGAAGGGCAAGGTTGTTTCATATGCTTTCAGATAGCTTAAGACTCATGAGAGAAACTACCCGACTCATGACTTTGAGTTGGAAGTTATAGTATTCACTCTCAAGATTTGGCATCATTATCTCTATGGCATGCATGTGGACGTATTTACAGACCACAAGAGCCTACAATATGTGTTTAATGAGAAAGATCTGAAATTGAGGCAGAGAAGATGGCTTGAGCTGCTCAAGGACTATGATATGAGCATTCTCAACCACCAAGGTAAAGCTAATATTGTTGTTGATGCTCTTAGTAGGTTATCATGGGGATTACTGCCCATGTAGAGGAGGGAAAAAAGAAGTTGTCCAAAGAGGTGTATAAACTTGCATGTTTAGGAGTTCAACTTATTGGCTCGAGTGATGGTGGTTCTTTCATTCGGAATGAGAATGAATCATCTTCAGTTGCAGAGGTAAAAGAAAAGCAAGATCAAGATTCCATTCTCCTCTAATTAATAAATGATGTTCACAAGCAAAAAGTAATGGCTTTTTCCAAAGGGGGAGATGGAGTGTTGAGGTACCAAGGCAAATTATGTGTTCCAAGTGTTGATGGCATTCGAGAAAGGATCATGCTAGAGACCCATAGATCCAGGTATTCCATCCATCCTGGTTCTATAAAAATGTACCATGACTTGAGAGAAGTCTATTGGTGGAGTGGTATGAAGAGAGATATAGCAGAGTTTGTGTCCAAGTTGTCGAACTACCAACAAGTCAAAATTGAGCATCAAAGTCCATGTGGAGTAGCTTAGAATATTGAAATTCCATAGTGGAAGTGAGAGATGATCAATATGGACTTTGTTACAGATTTGCCGCAGTCTCGCAGACAACATGATTCTATTTGGGTGATTTTGGATAGTATGACCAAGTCAGCCCATTTCTTACCGGTTAAGACTACGGACATTACAGAGGATTATACTATATTGTACCTTCACAAAATTGTCAGACTTTATAGAGTCCCCTTGTCTATCATCTCAGATAGGGGAGCTCAATTTACTACTCAATTTTGGAAGTCATTCCAGAAAGGTTTGGATTCAAGAGTGAACCTTAGCAATACATTCTATCTATAGACAAACAACCAGGTATAATGCACAATTCAGACTTTGAAGGATATGTTGAGAGACTGCATCATCGACTTCAAAGGTAATTAGAATGATCATTTACCTCTTATCTAGTTTGCATATAATAATAGCTTCTATTAGAGTATTTAGATGTCTCCTTATGAAGCTCTGTATGGGGCGAGATGTAGATCGCCAATTGGTTGGTTTAAGGTTTGTGAAGCCAAATTAATTGGACTAGACTTAGTTCACCAAGCCATGGAGAAGGTAAAATCATACAAGAGAGGTTGAGGACTGCTCAAAGTTGCCAAAAATCATACACTGATGTTAGAAGGAGAGATTTGTACTTTGAGGTGAATGATTGGGTATATCTAAAAGTTTCACCCATGGAGAGAGTTATGAGGTTTGGAAAAAAAGGGAAGTTGACTCCGCGTTACAATCGTCCTCATAAGATTGTAAAGAGGGTGGGTAATGTAGCCTATGAATTAGAGTTACCATCAGAGTTAGAATCTATTCATCCTGTGTTTCATATATCTATGCTTAAGAAGTGTTTTTGAGACCCTTCGCTTGTTATTTTGACTGAGAGCATTAGGGTAAAAGAGAGTTTGACTTAAGAGGAGGCTCTAATTTAGATTCTTGATCGTCAGGTTCGTAAATTGAGAACCAAGGAGGTTGCATCCATCAGAGTTCTATGGCGAAATCAGTTTGTTAAAGAGGCTACATGGGAAGCTGAAGAGAATATGAAAGCTAGATACCCACATTTATTCGTGCCTCCTAATGATGATATTGAAGGTAATGCTTCTTTCTCTAATCTTTGAGTTGATGTTCATCTTGAGTTTAAGTATTTGATATGCATTCTTTTGTTAGAGTAGTGATTGTTTGATCAATTGAGTATTTGAATTTTGATTGCATTCATGCCTTGTGTGAGTTCCTAGCTTAGCCGTCATTCGAGAAAGAATGATACTAAGGGGGATATATTATAACACCCCCAAAGTCCTTAGCCCAAACTAAGACTGAATGATCTGAAAATTGCACCACAGGCTGGACACGAGACACTTCACCGGCCATATTAATCTTCACCATCTGTGATG
The DNA here is from genome assembly GCF_947179165.1 of Solanum dulcamara. NCBI lineage: Eukaryota > Viridiplantae > Streptophyta > Magnoliopsida > Solanales > Solanaceae > Solanum > Solanum dulcamara. The sequence continues at coordinate 63,339,562 of NC_077243.1, forward strand.
AGTGCCCGTCAAGAGGCCTGACAAGTGGGAGGTATGATAAGGAAAGGACTACGGAAGGCTTTATAGCCCTTGGTGCTTATCATAATCCGTGAAGCTCTCCGTAAGCCTGACCCCTAAAACCCTTGAGATATTTAAGGACTATGGGAGGGGACAATCTCCATGGTGACCACCACGAGCTGTGGGTGTCCATCTCTCCCCAAGACAGCTTGAGTCCCTGGCCATAACACCCACCATGGGACGTGGTAAGCATAACATACCATGGTGGCCTCCGTAAAGGTCAATCCCTCCTGACCCATGCTCAATTCCAGGACCGCGGACACCACCATGGACCGTGGTGAGCTTCAGAAAATATGGTGGCCTTTCATAAAGTGTGCCCGCCTAGTTTTAATGAAGGACATCTTGATTTTTTTCACCTTTTCCCAACTGAACCCTGCACTTTCAAGGACTAAAAATCAATCCTTTATCATGCCCAATAGGGTTTTTCTCTTATTCCTACATGTACTTTCTTGAGAGAAGTGATTGGAGAAAAGAAAGAAAGCCAGGGTTCAAGGTCTTCGAGCAATCCCTTCGAGTTTCAATGGTTTCCTCTAAGTTCCAGGTATGTAAGGCTGAAATAAAACATGGACTTTATTCCTCCATGTGCCCATGATTGTGAAAGATTGATTGTGAATGGATTGAGTCTCCATGATTGTAGTTTTTTAGAATTTCTATCTTAAATTTAGCATGTTTTACAGATTATTTAGAAATTGATGCTTTCCTATGACTAGTTTCTTGAACAAATGATTTGAATTACTTTTTTTAATAAATCCTAATAGCATGTTGATGGATATTGAATGTTTATGCTTATGGATTGAGTCTAGAGCTTTGAATTTGTGAATGCATGGTTGTGATTAGGATGTGAGCATGATGACAGTGTTGATCAACTTGATAGTCCTTTATATTTTCATAATTGAACCCAAGTGAATGGTCTCAAGTTAATGTTATCATAAATGATTGTCCAAACTTCTCTTAAATAAATGATTGAGAATGATTGGAAAGTTGATTGGTTGAAATGATTGATTTGATAGAACTGATGAACTGATAAGAGTCCATTTGAGACTTATTGATGTGGTTTGATTTGGATTTATTGCCTTATGAGCTTTGAGTCTTGGGAGGAGTATCAAGAACCAAATTAGGTAAGAGTAAGTAATAACTTGAACAAAATAACTATTTCGCCAAACATAGGAGAGGATTGAACCGTTAAGTTGGATGTTTCCTAAATTATTATCCTAACATGATAAGACTTGATTGGTTTTGAATCCATGATTCGTTGATTCATTCTTACCCTAGAAAGGTATCGAACAAGCGTGTCAACAATGTTGGCTTGTTGTACTATCACTGGCTCATAAGTGATAATTGTCGGATAAGAGAAACTCCCATTTAGATTTTGATAGTATTCTGGTTGGATTGGATTGGATTGTATAAGATTGTTTTTTTTTCTAATCCTTACTCTTGGTTTAGACTTTTAACATTCTGATTGAGTTCCTTTATTTTAAGTTGATTGTGGAGGTTGAGGTGAGTATTGTTGACTGTTTCTCATTTCTACGATTTTATATACTCGTACATTCTATGTACTGACGTCTTTTGGCCTGCATCATTTCGTGATATAGATATAGGTGCTAGAGATCATCAACATGCACTCCGTTGAAGATTTATCTTTTTTTCTGGCAGTGGTGAGACCTCCTTGCCTTTAGAGGAATCATTATTATTTTGTTTTCTTTTGGTATTTTCTTTTAGGTAGCCATGAACTTGTCATTGGAACCATCTAGTTGAATAGAATAGAGGCTTCATAGACTAAACAGTGATAGATTTGGAGTTGATGTTTCTATTCAATGGATTTGTTTCCTTTAAAACTATTATCCTTTGAGTTGACTCGAACTGTTTTGCTTAAAGCTATTCTTTTGATATGGAATGATTTAGATTATTGATTGAGATAGCCCGTTAAGATTGTGTTTTCCATCGTATTGAGTCTTTCACTGAGTGCATGAGTGAATGATTGGACCAAGTGGTTTACTTGGGACCATCAATGGTCTTCAAGTACCGGCCACGCTTAGGGTACTCTCTCGGGGTGTGACATTGTTTTGTCCGATCAGACCTAGAAAAGTGCATTGGATGACTATATGACATTTTGATTATATTTTAAACTTTTTAGCATGGTTCAACACTGTTTGTCCAGTTTGAAATATTATGTTTATTTAAATTTTTCCGGTGTAAGTAAAATTTTGCTTTAGGCTGCAGGTGCTTGGAGAAATGGATTGTCAACTGATTTTGTGATAACACAGGAAAAACTTGAAATTCTCATGGAAACTGCAACATGTTATTGAACTGCTTTATTCCCCCCTTTTTACTATGTAGGAAAAGAGTGTCATTATGATTTCACTTGACACTATTATTTTCATTCCAATATTTAAACCATATAGATCTGCTTTGTTTTATTTGTCTATTCTACTTTGCTCTTATTATTTGGCTTTTCTAATTTTGAATTGCTATTTATGTTTAACTTTTTTTAGCAGATGTTAAAAAAAATTGTCGATGCATGAGGAAAAAGATCACGAAGGGAAACAAAGTGATAGGTACATGTTTCATGGTGAGCAGAACACTGCTTATCGGTGCAACACACATTTTTTTGTTATTATTATTATGAATATTTCGTGCAATGATTTCTTCATCTTTTTTGGAAGAGGTTTAAATCTTTGCTCATTAGTTTTATTTCTGTGAGGATATTTTCTTCAAATTTCATGTCAATAATATTCTGTAATTAGCATGTGATGATAATCATCTGATGTTTACTTGTATCGAAGTATTTTCTGTAATTTTTTTATAAGAATAAAATAAAATAAAAATAGTATTGGCTTTCACAATATTTATAAATACACTCAAATAAGACATGAGTGGATAAGTGAATCTTCAACAACAAAATTTCCTTTAAAAATATGAGTTTTGGTGCACTGTCCTACTATTAGAGATTACAAAGTATTTTTTGTTTATTTAAGTATTTGTAAAAAATTAAACACATTTTTTTCTTTCTTCTCTATTTCTCGCTCTGCTTCAGCCTTTGTCCTCGTCATGAGAAAATATCATAAATAGTCTTTTAACTGTAGAAATATGTAATGACCCTCCAGATCATATTTGAATTAATGCATTCATTTCATCGTTTAGAGCATTCCTGTAGCGATCCCAAGTCATTTATGACTTGCTGACACTGATTGTTCGGTTGCCTGGTCGTTTATTTGGGTTTTAGGCCCGTTTTCCTGTTTTGAACTTTTTATAACTTAAAAAGTTGATTTCAGTCATAAATTCAGTCACACGGTTCCATTAGCTCCGGAGTGGCCACATTAGGCTAGTATCATGGTCGACACCAGTATTGAGGCAATCGGTACAAGTTTGAGGCCATTTGACGCTTTAGCCTTTGAAATTTAGCCTAAGGTTGACTTTGGTCAATATTTTTGAGAAACGCATTTGGATGAAAATTCTGTCAGCGCGGTTAATTTCGATCTCGAGTTTGATCTAGAAGGACTTTTCATTCGCCTCCTGAGGTTTCTGGTCAAATTTCGAGGTCCTTTGTAAAAATGGGCTAAATATGGCTCTTGGGTGTGGGATCCACTTTTCATTAAAATAACCGCTTGTGAGAATTTTGAATGCGTCATTGAGTCTAGAAATGTCGAATTTGGTGGGGTAGCATATATCTTTTGCGCCTACAAGATTCTGAACAAATTCCAAGCACCCCATCGATGATTTTGAAGTGACTAAAACCTAGCTGGTGCATCAGCTGATGTTGAAGGACTCAATACCCATTATATTCGGAGGCCTAAGGGCCAGGATCGCTTGGGTCTATTCCTTTGGTCTTCACGATAGTGAGGTCCCTTCTGCAATCACGAAGGGTATTTTTCTATTGGCTTGAGATCACGAGCCTAAGTCTCCACAATCACGAAGAGAAATGTGTCTTGTCTCTTTAATGAAAATCAGACGCGATCAACTCTATGCTCACAAATTCAAATAGCCATGTCTCCCTCATTTCTTGTCTAAATTGAGTGATTCGAAGGCTAGGTCGTGGGGATTTGCTAGGAGAACGCATGGGTATATTTGGAAGGTGTCAAATACGCAACGTGTGAGGTAAATTTCCAGTTGAACATGCTGCCATTGATGTATTTATTAGCTTAGAGTATGATTTTAATGCATGTATTGTTTCTCTCGGATTCGAGCCTCGAATTGTATTTTATTTTGGAACACAAGTTCGAGGTAGTGTTTAGGACCTTTTACGGTGTTAATTTTGGAATTACCAGAGTGGGTCCCACATTCCTATTTTTTACTCCAAAATCGGTCTATCTTTGAATTTATTATTTTTTTAGTTAAAACAATCATATTGACATTGTGATTCTATTTTTGATAGCGTGGTAGTGTTATGAGGCTTTATGAAAGAGAAAAACTCTGATTACTTAAGTTAGAGTGTGCACGATCGGCCTATAAGTAGGCTGCGACTTTCCCCTATTTAGACTGAGCATGTTCTAGCATTTGTATGATGTTTTGTGTGAAATTGGGGGTATTTGGGTGTTTATCATGTTAAATTCCTAGAAACCATGTCTTAGCCTCTATTTTCAGGAAATTCGGGTTATTGAAGCATGCCTCTTGTTATTATTGATTATCCGTACTTTGTGGCGTGTATTGTGTTTTTGGTTTATATCATTGGAAGCATGTTTGGCCTTAGTCTAGGATTAGACTAGTGATTGCCATAGAGTTGCATATTTTTGGAGCCGTTAGGCCTTGGAACTTCTCCGATGTCGCTTCGGATGGCTTAGCTTCCTATAGACTGATATAGTAGACTTAAGTCTGATAGTCGCAGTAACACAACTTTTGGAACTGTATATCCATAATTCCCTTAGTTCATTGGTCCCATATCATTTGATTCTTTGTTCTAGAAGTCTATTCGTCAATTCTGGTTGGATGTGGTTCGGACTAAAGTGATTTATTCATGAAACTTTGATTAGGGGTACTCCCCATGACGCTTGATTGGCCGTTGATCCTAATTCTGACCGATTCGCCTCTATTCGTGTTTCAAGTCCCCAAATCACTTCACCGAGCGTGACTCAAGTCCTTGCCTTAGTATTATAGCCTCAGTTTAAGTCTCTGGGTTTACTTGGCCGTGTTCACGTCCACCGCCATTTATAGACTTAGTTTAAGTCCATAGCTACCTTTCAACCTTGGTTCAAGTCCATAGCTACTATTATCTCGGTTCAAGTCCTTGGTCACATTTACATGTGGTTCAAGTCCACGATCATCTTTATCCTTGGTTCAAGTCTTTGGTTAGTTCAAATCTCGGTTCAAGTCCCTGATCCTTTTATATTCACGTGAGTCAAGTCCTTAACTCTTTCATTCTTTAAGTTCAAAGCTTTAGTCTCTCGGAATGGTTCGGTTCAAGTCTGCAGGAAATTGTGACACTTTTGGTACTACATCATATTCCTTCATTTCATTTCAACTGTCTTTGATCCTGTTGGGCTTATGGTAGTCTGTTCGGATTATTACTTTTGACTTGTGCACAAGCGTACCCGTCAGGTTTATGGGAGCCTGGAGGATTTAGTTAGCTTCTCTCATTCTCTTTATGTGTGAGTATGCTCGTGTACATGCCTATCTGATTTCCTTGTTCTTGTCTTAGGTTGTGTTTCAGTTTCTCACATTTTAGATTACTTTTTCTTTTCTTACTCAGTCGGCCTATGACGCCTATTGGGTACCTATTGTTTTGGTACTTATACTACACTCTGTATTTATTTATGTGATGTAGGTCCGAGCATAAGCTACCAGCGTTGATCTGGAGCCATCTGCAGTCTTTATCGAAGGCTAGAGTGAGTACACAATATTTTGTATTTACCATTCTCCTTCTATATATACTTATGACTTGTCTTTTGCTTTTTGAGATAGTCTTGTTTTTGTGGCCTACTTTTGGAACTTGTACCCATTTTTGTAGTAGCTCTGTACATGTGACTTCTAGGTTCTGGGAGAGATCCTTTATTTGTATATATTTTTGGTTTGCTTCCGCCCGTTCATTTGTGTTTTTGAGATTTTATTACTATTTTTAGTTTAAATATTGGTTTTCTAACCTTACATCCTGTTACTTGCATTTATGAGATATGGGTTGGTTTTCTTATTGGTGGGTTATGGTAGGCGCCACCATGACTCGAGGATTCAGGTCATGACAAGAGTAGGTCTAAATGGTCCCTTAACTATACACTTACCGTATTTAATCCTTTCACTATTCAAAAACTTATCATATTTTGGTCCCTTAACTATACACTTACCGATTTTAGTCCTTTAAGTTTTTAAATAGTTAGCATGTTTGGTCTTTTATCCATTTGTTTACACAAATTTAGGTATATATTAACAAAATCTATGCTTCAATGAAATTAAATTATTAAGCCCTTTTTTCAATTGTTTCACTCTCCCGCTATTTTTTCTTTAAATTACTCTTATGAAAAGAACTTTATCTCAACAATTCAAACTAAAATTTACAAAGAAAGAAAATATAAGTCATAATTTTACTAAATGAAGGATAAAATGAATCATATTATTGCTACTAATGACTTGAATATACTAAAATTTATTATAAAAAGGAAAAAATTATTATCTGTAAGGTATAAGGAGAAATTTATTTATACTTAATAGTATAATGACCCTCCAAGTTATTCTTAATTAATGCATTTATTTCATCATTTAGAGCATTTATGTAGCGGCCCTAAGTCATTTATGACTTGCTGGCACCGATTGTTCGATCGTCTGGTCGTTCGTTTGGATTTTAGGCCTGTTTCCCTATTTTGCAGCTTTTATAATTTGAAACGTTGATTTCTATCATTACTTTAGGTAAACGACCTCAGAGCGAAATTCTAACAGTTTCATCAGCTCCGACATGATAAAATTGGGCTAGTAGCATGGTGGGCACAAGTATCAAAGAATCAATACTAGTTTGAAGCCATTTGACGCTTTGGCTTTGGAATTTGGCCTAAGGTTGACTTTGGTCAACATTCTTGGAGAACACACTGGGATGAAAATTCCATCAGCACAATTAATTCTGAAATATTGAGTTTGGTCTAGAATGACCCTTTGTTCGCTTCCCGAGGCTTTTGATCTAATTCTGAGGACCATTATAAAAATTGACTAAAAATGGTACTTAAGTGTGGGACCCACTTTTTATTAAAATGACCCTGTATAGGAATTTTAAATGCGCCTCTGAGTCTGAAACATCAAATTTGGTGGGGTAGCATATCTCATTTGCGTTCATGGAATTTCGAATGAATTCCGAGTACCCCATCGAAGACTTGGACTATGCCAAAGAGCTATGTTGCAGCAGTTGCTGGTGTAAGGAAACTTGCTCTCCGCATTTGCGGGCCCCTTGCATGCGTTAGCGGAGAAAAGGCCCTTTGTTCTCTGCGTTCGTGTGCCACTGGCCGTGTTCATGGAGGCTTGATGGTTTCTTCTCCGCATTCGCGGGACAGGCTATGAGTTCGCAGAGCTTTGATTTTTCCTTTTCCACATTCGCGTGTAGGCCTTTGTGTTTGCGGAGGTATAGCTTCTTATTCTCCGCGATCACGGGCTGCTCTAGCCGTATTGGCGGAGAGTAAATCCATGGTATTTTAATTAAAGACCCAAGGACGAACTCAACACTTTTCTCATGTTTTAAAACTCGATTTTGAGAGCTATACTTGTCCGAATTTTATGATTCAAAGTGCTGTATATTCAAAATTTTTGAGGCTACGTTGGTTAGCGATCAGAAATTTTTGGAGGTACTTTATCGGTGGTAAATTCCCATCTTAAGCTACTATCCTAGCTTTTTTTATGATTTAATTGGGTTTTTTTTTCCTTGTGTCGTCTGGAACTATTTCGGAGCCCAATTGTATTTCAATTTGGAACAAAAGTTTGGGGGTAGTGTTTAGGACCTTTTAATGGAGTCAATTCTAGAGTTACCGGAGTAGGTCCCATATTCCCCTTTTTGACTCCAAAATTGGTCCGTCTTCAAATTTAGTAATTTTAGTGTCAAAATGACCATTTAACATTACTATTTTTGATAGCATGGTAGCATTTAGAGGCCATTAGGAAGGGAAAAGCTCTGATTCTATGATTTGGAGCATGCGTGATCGACCTACAAGTAGGCTACAACTTCCCTCGTCCTAGATTGAGCCTGGCCATGTAATTGCTTCTGGAATTATTAGAAATTAGGGTGGATAGCTATTGAACTATGCTTAGGTGTTTAGAAATCATGCCTTAGGTTTATTTTGGGAAATTTTGGATTCTTGCGAGTATGTGTTTAGTTTTACATTGATTACCTATGCCTTGTAGTCTTGATTTTGACTGTTTTATATTGATTATGAGCATGTTGGCCTTATTATAGGATTAGACTAGTATTACCAAAGGCTCGCGATAGTGTAGTCGTTAGGTTTTTCTTTTACTCTGATGTCCATTCAGACGGCTTAGCCCCCTATAAATTTTATTATCAGACTTAGGTGTGGTAGTTGAGCCTTAGATTAGGCGTTACCTCAACTTGACAACCTTCTACCCTCTCTCCCTATTTTTACATGTCATTTGTGGGTGATTTGAACTTTGGGCCTCGTTCTGTAATCCAGGACCAGGTATGGATCAATCTTGGAGTTATTGACAAGATTATCTGAGAGTGAAAGTAGCTACACAGTGATTTCACTATGATGGTATGATATGATATATTTTGGTAGCCGTTATCATTGCAGATTCAAAGTATAGTCATGCTGTTCGCTTACCCCCTACGGATATGTCTTGTCTGATCACTAACTTTTTCCTCTTTGAGACTTATCCCGATTCGAGGTCTAGTACTAGATTTCTTAGCTGGGATGTCTATATTGATTATTTAGAGATTTCTACGATTTTCCCCTTTGAGACTCATCCGCAGTTTGAGTTTCGAGTGCTAGACCTTTTAGCTGGGCCATTGCTATTGGATACTATTGGTTACTTGGAGGCTAACAACGGTTTGAGGTCTGGGCTACACCTTTTTGGCTTTGGACTCACCCTTTCACCTTATTAGTAGTTTTAGTAATTTTGTGTACTCGTCGGGCTTATGGGGGTTCGTTTGGATTTTATTTAAATTTGCGTATGAGTGTACCTTTTGGGATTATGGGGGTCTAGTTAGATGTAGTTAGATTTACTTAGTTCCTTACACTCGTGTGCATCGCTTATTTTATGTCTCACTCTGTTATTTACCTCAGATTCTAGCATTTTCTATTGCTTTTACTTTTCAATCTCAGTCGACCTATAATGCCTACTAGGTACCTATTGTTTTGGTACTCATACTACACTTTGCATCTGTTTTCATGATGCAGGTCCGAGCACCAATTACCAGCGCTGAGTCGGGCCAGTTGCAGTATGCACCAAGGATGAGGGTAAGCACTTGCCATTTTGGGATCTTTCTATATCCATCTGTATATATTGCACTGCCTTTTGCTTTTTGAGACAACTTTTGTTTCCATGGTCCACTTTTGGAACTTGTATCAGTATTTTGTAGTAGCTTTGTACTTGTGACTTCCAAGTTCTGGGAGGGATCTTATATTTTGTTGTATATAGTTATTCTTGTGCTTTCGCTATTCTTGTTGTTCCTGGCATTATTTTGGTACTATTTAGTTTCTACCCTTAATCCCATTATTCACTGTTCTGAGATACGAGTTGTCTTATCTATTGGGGGGGGGGGGGGGTTATAGCAGGTGCCGTCATGACTCGAGAGGTCGGGTCGTGACAAATATAAATAAATTTCTTACAATAAGAATAAAATTAAAAGTTATTTTTTCACATGTTTTGATTCCAAAATATATACTCCAACGACTTTATTGAAGAGAATTTATTTAATTATTCAGAAGTTGGAATTTATAAAATAGTTGATTTGCAACTTTTTTTTTTAAAATTTTGGAAGGTCTAGCCCAAGATATCGAAATTCCTACTTGGAAGTGGGAAGATGTGAACATGGACTTCATAACGAATTTGCCTTGTACCCGAAAGCAACATGATTCTATTTGGGTGGTAGTAGATAGAATGATCAAGTCAGCCCATTTCCTACTGGTTAAGACTTCTTATAGTGTCGAAGATTATGTCAAGATGTACATCCGAGAAGTGGTAAAGTTGCATGGTGTTCCATTGTTGAAATAGATCGATTTTATTATTTTATTCTTTTGAGTTTACGTAGAGAAATTTGAGTAATAAGATAAAATCTTTTATTTTTCTTTTATATGAAAAATAAAATTAAAAAATTCATGATGATTATATATCGTTAACCACTAAAGAAGGGAACATAGCATATTCAAGTTATTAAAAACAATAATATGCTTTATTTTATCCTCAATTGAATAAAATTAGGACTTATATCTTTTTTTCTCATTGATTTAATTTTGAATCGTTCAGGTTATTATTATTTTCATAAGAGTAATTTGAAAAAAAATATAGCAGGAAGAGAGAAACAGCTGAAAAAATGGGTTAGAGATTTCATTTCACTAATGCATGAGTTCTGTTAATATAAATCTAAGTTATTTGTACAAAAAATGAATAAGAGACCAAATCTGGTAACTATTTAAATACGTAAATGATTAAAATCGGTAAGTGTATAATTAAGGGACTAAAACCGGTAAATATATAGTTAATGGACCAAACATGATAAGTTTTCGAATAGTTCAAAGACTAAATCCGGTAAGTATACAGTTAAGAGATCATTTAGACCTAGTTCCATAGTTAAGGGACTATTTATGTAATTTTCTCTCCTCTTCACCTTCTGCGTATCTTTCTCCTTAATATTCTATAAGCATACATAGCCATTTCTTTCTCCTTCACTATGCAGTCTTTGTGCATTCTTCTTTCAATACATACCAATTGCATTTTTTTCAATTCTTTTTATATTTATCAAAGCTAACTTTTTTTTTGATAAATTTTTGTTTTTTCTATTGTTTCTAGGATTTGTTGGTAGTGTTCTATGAAATTAAGTGTTTTTTGAGTGTTCATCTCATTTTTCTAATGTTCTATTTCTCATAGAACACGAAAAATTTCTTGGATAATTCCTATCATCTTTCATCTCTTTCAAATCTTCTTCCATATTATACATTATATTATTATTATTATTATAAATGTGAATGTCATGAATTAGATTTTCTTGAAATAAAAAATGGATAATGAACATAATAATTTAAAAAAATAAAAGGAATAAAAAGAAGAAAAGATAAGTACTGCAATATCGTCATTTTGTGGCTGCCATGACAATAACTACGATAAAGAGAGAGAGAGTGATGGACTAGGAAAGGATATAGTCAAAAAATTAGGAAACAATTTGGATTACAGTATAATTAGAATTCACATTACATTTAATATTTTTTGGAAGTTTAGAATTATAAGTTTTTTGAGAATGTGTAAATATTATTTGAAAATAGTCTGATAATTATCTTTAAAGTTACCTGATAGGGTAAAGAAACTTGTACACTTCTATTGCACCAAAGTTAAACTCTAAAAATATTGAGTGAATATAAATCCTCCAAATCTCAACATGCAGCCATTGTACTTTACATTCAAAACTCCACAAATAAAACTAAGAAAATATTTTGTCTCTCCGAAGCTTTAATCCAAGTCTAACAACAAATTAAGATTTCTATTTCTTGTATAAGTCATAAATAAATTAATAATACAACAAACTAATCACGACCATAAGATTCAAGAAAAAGCAACCATATATATGTGCAGAGAATCAAACAGAAACCAAATAAACAGCGGTCAAATATAAATGAGAAGTAATACTGAAAATCAAAGCACGGACAAAGTTAGAATTGGACATTTACCGTAAACCTTCCTGCAATATGTTAGAGAGCTTTAGAGTTCTCCAACAAGGTCAAAGCACAATCATGATCCAGCGTTAAGCGTCTATCTAAACTCACGACAATAAGAGTGTTAGGATATATACTATTAACCATGAGTTTAGATATAATATTTATCATAGAACAATTGTTTATTCAATTTTAATTAAAAAATATATTAGATCATACATTCCATTCACTTATATAGTAGATGATTTAGTGTATAGAGTTTTATCTTATATACAAATGATTAAATCATCAGTTCTTATAAGTATAAAGTTTTTGTTCACAATCTAAGATTGAAATCGGACAAGTTATCGGTATGATTATAGCACAAGATTATATATAATTTATCTTGATTATGGGAACAGTGTAGTTTCAACTTGTTCTGCTAGTGCATTTTGTATGTATTGAACAAGACCGAGCAGAGATAGATGTTTTAGGTTATCTGGTAAAAATATATTCTCTAAAATATTAAATGTACATATATCTCAATCTTGATATAACTATTACGAGCTATAAATATTAATTATCTTTTTGATTTATTAAAATGTGGGATTCTTAGTTGGGTCAATATGCCTGGTAGATTAGATGATAATAATATATATTGATTAAATAATAAGTTAGTTGATGGAATCAATGTCTTGATATAGAGATTGATGGTATGCCTTTTTGAATAGCTTATAAGTTTTCATTGTTTCAAATCTTGCAAGTGGATTTATGAATCCGACACATTAAATAAGTTAAGCAGTGTTATAAAGAAAATTAATCATTGAATTAAATTTTTTAGTAATTTAATTTATTGATTAGTATCTGTAATCTTAAGATGGAGAATCACATAAGTGTTGTGGAATTTTGAAATATAAATAGAGGAGTGGAATTACGAATTTCTAGTGGAATAATTTGTAATTTATTATGGTGATAATAATTCAAACTAGTTTTTGGAATTATTTACATAATAGGAAATCTTAATAATTAATTTGTGTTCCCTACAGTGCCCATAGTTAACTAGAACTCAAGATTCTATTTCTAAGGGAAAATGGAGAAATAGACGTGTGTTTCTTGTTCAAGAAAACATGCGTGTTGTTTTTCCTCCTTTTTGGAATGGGAGAAAATATCTAAAAGTAGGGGTTCTTCTGACCTAGAAATGTAATACATTATTTATACAATACTTGTCATCCAAGTATTGAGAGAGTTCAGCTGTGAACTTGAGATCAATGTGGAAGACCCTGCAGTCTAACTTGTGGATTCACTTGAAGATATTTATCGAATTAAATTTCAGTCTAACTTGTGGATTCGCTTGAAGGTATTTATCGAATTAAATTTCATAAAATTTATGTGTTCTAGCATAAACATATGTGTTATCTATTATTTATGTAAGTAGTCTGATTCTTATATGCTTCCGTTGAGCATAGAATTTTCTAACAAAGAGAACCTAATCGAAAATCTTGACAGACTCAAACTCTTGAATCGGACTCAAAAAATTTTGGTTAAACTCTATCAAAAAGACGTTATCTTGAAAATTTATTATGCATGTGGTGAGTGGTGGCTGATTTCGACAGACCGGGGTGATGAATGATTGAGCTCGAGCTTTTTTCCTATAGAGTTTACGTGGAATATCTCTTATGAAGAAGATATATCTTATATATGTATAGGAATTTCAAAGTTAAGAAAAATATGTTGTTATGTATATGAGTTGAAGAGTATGGATATTCTCCATTAGATGTCTGGATTGCCCAGTTATGAAGTCCTCGTTCTCCTTGATGCCTTGTTCACTTAATTAAGAAAAGAAGTATCCATATAAAAGGAGAAAAAAAGAATGATGTTAGGGAGTCCATAGTTCTGGCGTGTGTGATGTTAGGGAGTCCATAGTTCTGGCGTGTGTCATTTTCTTTTTGAGAGAGTAATTTGGAAAAGAGTCAATCAAGGGTAGAGTGATCTTTGCCTAGAGAGAAAAAAAGATTTTTGCCTTGTAGGAGTATTTTATGGGATCATAAGTTAAGAGGAGGTGAGAAACACAGGAGAGATTTAATCATAGGGAAAGTAGTATTTACCTATAAAGAGAAAAGATTTCTTCCTTTCAATATACAAAAATCGAAACATTTAAAAAGATTTAAACAATTTTGAGTTTGAAATTTTAAATCACTAACCATATTTATATAATATCATATGCAACCATATAATATTACCAAGTAATAAACTTAAAATATTTGATCTACCATAAAGAATAGAGAAATACAAAGAGAGTAACAAAGCATTTTCAAGTGAATCATGAAATAATAATAATATTGATGATGATAATAGTTACAATGATAATAATAATACTAAATAATGCCGATAATATTCTTTAGCACAAAATTTGATAAAAATAAGCAAAAAAGTATTTTTGGCCCCACGAACAAAATAAACGCTCAAATGAATAAAATGACGAAAAAGAGGGTCAAAATTGAATGTTAGCATCGGGTACCACGCTTGGTACACTAACAGATTGTATGTTGGTTCCATGAGAGGATCGAGTATGTTTTATTGTGATCATGTGGGACATGTTTCATGCATTTGTTAATTCAAGATTTGTGATTGGGAGTCTATATCGGTCGTGACTTGTAATAGATATGTGTTGACTTGTGTTATTGTATTTTGTTTACTTATTTACATTCTTATCTTGGAACTGGCCGGGTGATTCTATCAGTACGTTATTTTTGTTTACTGATTCGGCACTTGATCTTTCTTGGTTGAGTACAACGCATATTTAGGAGGCTGTTTTGAGACCTCATATGTGAATCACGAGGCTTCTGAATCCAAGGGTAAGTTATTTTTTTACGCCTGTCATGGATTCTTCATAGTTCTTTGTTCATCTTTTTGGAATCAGACATTCTTAGACTTTCATGATTTATTCTTATCATTTGGGGTTGTATCCCCATATTCTAGACTTTGTTACAGGTTTGGTATCATGAATTTCAGGTTCCAAGGTTTATTTTCCGCAAATAATTTTTATAATTGATTGAATTTATGGGAACTCAAGATTTTGGTATTTAATATTGTTTTCTTAAGTGTTTTATTCAATGAGTGTGCATTGTGAATAATTTTATGAATTAAGTTGGGTTAGTAGTTGGTTATCCCACTAGAGGGTTAGTGTGGGTGCCACTCATGGCGTTTTGGATCGTGATAAAATTGATGTATGAGCCCTAGGTTCATTGATCTTGTCATACCAAAATAAATCTAGTAGAGTCTTGCGAAATGGTATGGAGATGTCTGTGCTTTTCTTTGAGAGACTACAACACTTTAGGAAAAATCTCTCTATTCTTTCCACTTTCATGCTATAACTAGATTCCAAATTAGTATCTAACTTGTCTCACTCTTTTGTCTGCAGATGGTTGACACAGGATGTAACAGTGCAAGTATCATGACCCAATTCCTTAGGTCATGATGGCACCTACTATAACCCACCAGTAGATAAGCCAACCCATCAACCTGAAACTTCAAGTAATGGGTTTGAGGGAAGAAACTAAACAAGAGTGGTGAATTATAAAATAAGCAGAAAGAATAAGAGGAAGTAAACAAAAACATGATATAAATAACTAAAGATCCCTCTCATAACTTGGAAGTCACAAGTAGAGAGCTACTACAAAATAAAAGACGAGAACAAGTCTCGAAAGTGGACCAGAAGTATATACAACAACTAGCTAGTCTCAAAAGGCAAAAGATGGGCCATCCATACTGAAGTAGGCAGAAATGATCCAAAAATGCCAAGTGCTCACCCTAGTCTCCGAAGCTGACTGCAACAAGCTCGATCTATCCACGACGGTAATTGGTGCTCGGTCCAGCATCACGAAAGTAGATGTAGAGTGTAGTATGTGTCACGCCCCGGGAGGGTACCCTAGGCATGGCTGGCACTCGAAAGCCATTTCTGGCCTCCAAGCGAATCACCTAGTCTATTCACACATTCATTCAAACACATTCTCTCAGCGGAAGACTCAATCAATGAAGTACTATTCATAATTTAAGGCCAAAGGCCAAATAACTATCAAATCAACCAATAGTTATAGAAGAACTACTCAAAAGAACAATCCAACATTTCTACGCTCCGGTCTATGAAGCCTCTATCAACAATCTAGGAGGTGCAAATGACAAGACCATGGCTACCAACAATCAAAATAAAGGAAACAACACAAAACTATATAGGAAACTCAATATCCTCCGGAAACTAAGAGGACTCACCAACTAGCTGAGAGCGTGTGGATCTTCAATGGTGCACCGGTTGATGATCTCTAGTACTTGTCTCTGCATCATGAAACGATGCAGGCCAAATGGCATCAGTACATGGAATGTACGAGTATGTAAAATGGATGAATGAAACAACGTCAGAAAGGACCGAATCAACTCAACTCGGAATCTCAACTCAAGAGAAAGAACAACTCAATCAAGTGTCCTAAGTCTAAACAAGAATATAATTTAGATGGGACCAATCACATACAATTCAACTCAATCTGACTCAGAGTACTATCAAGACCTATATGAGAGTTTCTCTTATCCGACAACCATCATTTATGAGCCAGTGACAGTACAACAAACCAACGTTGTTGTCGCGTTCGTTCATACTTTGCCAGGGTATGAACGAATCAACCAATCATGGATCCAATCCAACCAAGTCCTATAATGTCAGGACAATAAATTTGGGGAAGCATCCGACTTAAACGGTTCAATCCCCTCCTACTTTTGGCGACGTAGTTATTGGGTTCGAGTATGGACTATAGTCTTACCCAATTCGGTGCTCGATACTCCTCCCAAGACTCAATGCTCATAAAACTCCATCAAATTAACTCAATCAAATCATATCGACAAGTCTCATTTACAACCTTGTCAACTCATCAACTCTATCACAATCAACCTCTCCCAATCATACTATCCGATCAATCTCAATCATGTCTTTCAAAAGTAGATTAAATATGCATTTATAACAACATGTAAACCTATCCAATCGTTCCTCTATTCATTTAACAAATCTTTTAGTACTCAACACAACTCCAAGGTTTCAAATCAAAAATTCAAGATAAACAACATATTTAAGAAAATTAACATTTTTTTATCAAAATCAACATAGTTAGGAAATTAACAATATATGATTGACACCTCATCTCAATCAACTCATAAAAACATGAAGCACATCACTTTCTTGACTCCACAACATCATCATAATGGAAATTAGGGTAATAGATGAAAAAGACCTATTTGGACCTACCTTTATCAATAAGCTTCATTCTTATGGACAATAAATCAAAAGAAGATGTAGGGCACATGGGTGGACTCAACCCATGTTTTGGATAGCCTTACATACCTTAGCGAAGACTTGAAGAAAACCTTGATGTTGGGTCTTCAATGGAAAACTTGAATTTCTTGAATGAAATCTTTGTTAGAGAAGGATTGAAGAAGAAGAGAGGGATTTCTAGGGCTTTTAGAGAAAGAGAGGAGCTGAAAATAATGGTCCAAAACGTTCTAAGGCTGATACATATATAATTTGGGAAAATTCCCGAATTCCCCTTTCTCCAAAATTCTGAAAAATAGGCCAAAAACACTCTTGGCGCGATAGTGGTGCATCGCGCCACTGCGGCACCAAGTCGAATTTAGGCTTAAAACCTGCACATCTGATAGTGGCGCATCACGCCAAGGACCAAACTACTGAGGCTTGTTCCTGGCGCGATAGTGGCGCGTCGCGCCCTTACAGTGCTAAGCCCATATTTTCTGGGTTCTGGAAAATAGGCTTAAAAACCCTACACATCTTCTAGTGGCGCATCGCGCCAAGGACCAAACTACTGAGGCTTTTTCCTGGTGCGATAGTGGCGCGTCGCGCCCTTACAGCGCCAAGCCCATATTTTTTGCAGTTGCAACCCAGTCCTGAAATTCCTGTCGTGCTAATTCGTCTTAGGATCGCCATATCTTTTGACTCCGAACTCCAAAAATTACACTCTTGGTGGCATTGGAAAGAAGACTCGACGACCTTTAATTTAATAGGTTGTGGGCCACCCAGATTGTCAGCTTTCCAAAAGATAGGGTCGTTAGAAGTCGACCCCTTATACGAAAGCATCCTAAAACTTAGCCACGACGAATCTTTTGGACTTAGCTTGGTCTTAGGGGTCCTTTGTGAGCCCACATCACCTCTAACACTTTTCAATTTCTCAGGGACTCATCGTAACTCATGCGTATACTCTACAATAATAGAGTTCGACCCTACACGAATATAAGAAAGGTCCGAATCTTAGGGAAAATTTTTAGGGGGTGTTACAGTATGAGTACCAAGACAACAGGTACCTAGTAGGCATTTTAGGCCGACTGAGCAGAAATGGTGAAAACAATATAAAAAATAGGGATAAGCCTAAATAGGAATTAACATAAGCATCTAAAGTGAAAAGAGTACTATCTACGAAGGCTACAACTAACTATACCCAACTCGGCCTCATAAGTCCAGTAGGGACACTCGTGCGCAAGCTAAATAAAAACCCAGACGAACCCCTATAAGCCCGCCGAGTACACAAAATAGCTATAACTATCAAGGCTAGAAACCAAGAATCTACGAGGTCAGGAACCAAAGAACTGTATCGTTTCCAAATCCAAAATCTCCAATAGTCAATGAACTAGAGGTGCCTTCGGGGTCGAAGCCAGGATTGGGACCCAGATGCTCGACTGTATGTCCAACATGGCCAAGGCCGGGATTGGGTACTCAAAGGCTTTCCATAATACATCCGTGTTGTCGAGGTCAAGACTGGATACCCGGATGCTCACCGTAACACATCGATATGATTGAGGCCAAGAGGGGGTACCCGGATGCTCGTCATACTAGCAAGTCGGCAGAGGTCGGGGTTGGGTATCCGGATACTCTTCGATAGTTCAGAATGGAGTCCTGGACTGGGTACCCAGATGCTCAAAGATAATTCACCCCCTGGTACCAAATATTCTCCTTTCCTACTAGACAGCAACATTACCGAGAATCTCCTCCCCTATGTGTCAACTCATATGCCGCTAAAACTTAAACCGGAGCCAAATCCAAATGATCATGAAATCTAGTACTGCCAACGTATGTCAAAATCTATGACTATGCCGAGTGATGGATGAGGGTGTTCTTAAGAGCAAGGGTATCGCCTAACTAAGGCCAAACTACCAGGAACTAGCCCGCTATACCATTCTACAAGAATCTAAGTCCACTAGAGTGATGCCGTGGCATCTAAACAAATTTTACATCCTATACTAAGGCCAACATACTCCATAGTATCAAAAGCATGCTCATTCAACTCTCCTTACAATACTAAAAAATAACGACAAGATACACATGCTTTCAAATACTCAAAAAACCCGATAAAAGCTTAAAGCATGATTTCTAACACTTAAGATATACAATTAAACTACCCAACCCAAATTACAACTCTTTCAACATGCTTTTACACATTCCAGCTCAATCTAAAGAAAGGTAAACCATAGCCTATTTGTAGTCTAAACACGCGAGCTCCAAATCACTATGTTGAAGCTTTTCTCTTTTGAATGGCCTCAGAACACTACCACGTTGTCAAAAATAGCATCACAACGTTGTTACGTTCGTTTAGACACTAAGTTCATAATTTTCAGAGACAGAACAATTTCAGGGTCTAAATTGGGGAATTAGGGACCTGCATCCGAATTTCCAGATTTGAGCCCAAAATAGGTTTTAAATATCACCCCACGCTCACAAATTAATAATATAATACAATTCAGGATGGAAATATATGCGGGATGAGCATGCAACCATAATTTGCCGAATTTGAATAAAAGGAAAAAATTAATAGCTTTTTGATCAGCAAATTCGAAAAAATGAGACCCTTCCAATCTAAACAAATTACACCATGATGTTCATTGTGAAAAACCTCACAATCTAGCCTCAAAAATCACTAAAAATAGAGTTCAATTGACCAAGTTACAATCTCCACAATTTCAATAAAATTCAACTCCGAAAATAACAATGACAGTAGAAAAAAATGATTTCTTACCTCACCTAAAACCTCTTCTTTGTTTCTGAGCTCACCATGAGATTACTCATGAAAATATATTGAATTTAGACCCTTGAATAGCCAAAATCGGGTTTATATTGGACAAGAAATAAGTTCTCAAAGTTATTCAAAAATTAAATCTTAAAATGGACATCGCAACTACTAGAATTAAGATTTTACCTAAATCGTATACCCCAAATCAGTTTTTGATCCCCTCAATGCATTGTCCTTGAAAATTATCACAAATTTACCTTTTGAATCATCTAATTTGGAGCTTTATAGCCCAAGATAAAGAGTTTTAAAGTTGAGACAAAACCCCCCATAAAGGGTTGCTTGCACCAGATTTTCTGCAACACAAATTTTGGAAAAGTCCAAAATCTCCGATGGGGTGCTCGAGATTCGTTTGGAACTCGATAAGAATAAACCATATATGCTAATCTACTAAATTTGACATTCTAGACTCAATAGTGCATTCAAAATTCCCATACGAGATCATTTTAATAAAAAGTGAGTCCCACACCCATGTGCCATTTTAAGCCACATTCCACAACGAGCCTCGAGATTCGATCGAAAGCCTCAAAAAGCGAACAAAGGATCATTCTAGATCTAAATCTACATTATCAAAACTAACTGCGCTGTCAGAATTTTCATCTGAGTGCATTTTTTGAGAATGTTGACTAAAGTCAACCATAGGCTAACTTTCAAAGACAAAACCGCCAAATGACCCCAAACTCGTATCGATTGCCTTGATAGTTATACCAACTATGATACCAGCCTAATTTAGCCATTCCGAAGCTGATGGAATCATCATAATTCAAGTTCAAGGTCTCCTTGACCCGAAACTTGAAAAATCGCAACTAAACTAACTTAGGCCTTCAAATTACCAAAATGGCCTAAGGGAAACATACTCCACAATATCAACAACATTCTCATTCAACTCTCCTTACAATACTAACAAATAACGACAGGATATACATGCTTACAAATACCCAAAAAACCCGATAAAAAGCCTAAAACGTGATTTCTAACACCTAATATATACAATTAAACTACCCAACCCAAATTCCAACTATTTCAACATGCGTTTAAATATTCTAGCTCAATCTAAAGAAAGGTAAATCGTAGCCTACCTATAGGCTAAACAGTGACCTCTAAATTACTATGCCGGAGCTTTTTCCTTTCGAACGACCTCGGAACGCTGCCACGTTATCAAAAATAGAATCACAATGTCGTTACAGTTATTTAGACACTAAGTTCATAATTTTCAGAGATATGTCGGCAATACTAGATTTTGTGATCATTTGGCTTCGGCTCCGGTTCAAGTTTTGATGGCATATAAGTTGACATATTAGGGAGGAGATTCTTGGTACTGTTGCTGTCTAGTTAGAAAGGGGAATATTTGGTACCAAGGGATGAATTATCTATGAGCATCCGGGTACCTAGTCCCGCCCTCCGTTCTGAATTATCTAAGAGAATCAAGGTACCCATCCCCCACCTCTGCCTGCTTGCTAGTATGACAAGCATTTGGGTACCCAGTCTTGGCCTTGATCATATTGAGGTGTTACGATGAGCATCCGGCTACCCAGTCCCGGCCTTGACCACATCGATGTATTATGGAAAGTATTCGGGTACCCAGTCCCAACCTTGGCCATATTGGATATTCGGGCGAGCACCTGGGTCCAGTCCCAGCCTTAACCCCTAAGACACCCCTAGTTCGTTGACTCTTGGAGAATCTGGGTTTGGAAATGATACAGTTCTTTGATTACTGACCTCATAGATTCTTGGTTCCTAGCCTTGGTAGTTGTAGCTATTCTATGTACTCAACGGGCTTATGGGGGTTCGTTCGGGTTTTTATTTAACTTGCACACGAGTTTTCCTACTGGGCTTATAGGGGCCCAGTTGTGTATAGTAGCTGTAGCCTTCGTAGATAGTACCCTTTTTTCACTTTTGATGCTTATGTTAATTCCCTTTTAGGCTTATTCCTATTTTTCATGGCGTTTTCACTTTTTCTGCTCAGTCGGCCTATGATGCCTACTAGGTACCTGTTGTCTTGGTATTCATATTACACTCTATATCTACTTTTATGATGAAGAACTAAGCACCAGCTACCGCCCTGAATAGATCAAGCCTGTTCCAATCACCTTCGGAGACTAGGGTGAGCACTTGGCATTTTTGGATCATTTCTGTCTCTTTCAGTATGGATATCCCATCTTTTTCCTTTTGAGACTAGCAGTTGTTGTATATACTTCCAGTGCACTTTCGGAACTTGTACTCATCTTTTGTTTGGTAGTAGCTCTGTACTTGTGACTTCTAGGTTCTGGGAAGGATCTTTAGTTTTTTATATCATGTTTTGGTTTACTTTTGCTTATTTTTTTTGGTTATCTTTATAATTCACCACTCTTATTTAGTTTCTTCCCTCAAACTCATTATTTAAATTTTCGGGTTGACAGGTTAGCTTACCTACTGGTGGGTTATAGTTGGTGCCATCATGACTTGAGGAATTGGGTCGTGACAAGTTGGTATAGAGTTTCAATGCTCAGAATGGAATTCCGATGACTCGGTTGGATTCGGGAGATGACTTTTGGTCTAGAAAGAGTGCTGGCTGAATTTTTAGAGGTCCTAAGACCATTTTGGTATTTTGAAGACCTAAGTTGGTTTAGTTGCAACTTTTTGAGTTCCGGGTCAAGGAGAACTCGAATTCGAATTTTGAAGGTTTTATCAGCTCCGAAACACTTAAAGCTTATGAAAACTCAAAATTTTCAGAGATTTAACTTTTCATAGGATTTTCTAAATATCAACACCCGATACCAATCAGAAATGACTTGGAGAAACTAAAGGGAGGGGTAAAATGATCATTTTACAAAAATTCCAAAAATGACCTTTAGGGTCATTACAACAAGGGTAATAGCTCCAACGACAGAGTCAATAAAAGAACTAGTAGCCCGAGGCAAAGGCCGAGGTCATGGTAGGGGAAGGAAGAGAAAGAATGCAACACCCGCTAAAGCTGGAGCTCAGGTATAAAATATACCAAGGCAAATGACCCCTCCCCTGCTCGAAGATCAGGTGGAAGAAAAAGTTGAGATTGAGATTGAGGAGGATGCAGAACTAGAGGCGAGAACACAGGCTAGGGTTGCAGGTCCTTCCCTATTTCTTCTAAAGTGGTTCAACATATGTTTGCCCTTTTGTGTGAGCTGGCAGGTACTGGGTCCACCCCCATCGTATTGATACCATGCTCTAGATACTTTGTCTTTCACTACTATAATCCAAAGGATGGAGGAAGCTTTGGGCCTTGATGTATTTTTTTATCTTTTAATGGGCCTTGTGATGACTGGTACAGAGTATAAGATGCTGATCATGTTTTGAAGTTAAAGCCTCCAACTTTCCACGAGTTAGAAAATGATAATGTATTTGAGTTCATCTTGGGATATTGTGAGAGGTTGCACAAGTTGGGTATTATGTAGTAGCATGGAGTGGATTTTATGAAATTTCATCTACAAGGTGAAACAAGTAGTCTTGGATAGCTTATGTGGAGTGTTGATCATCAACCTTGACCCCACTAACTTGAACTCAGTTTCATGCCTAGTTCCTGGAGAATTATGTGCCTTGTACTTTGAGAGACTGAAAAAGGATAAGTTTCTACCTCTTGAGTAGGGTAGTATGACAGTTGTAGAATATGCGGCTAAGTTTCATGAATTTTCCCTTTTTTCTACTTAGCTTGTGAACACCGAAGAGGACATGATCCTCTTGTATGTAAAAGGGAATGAATACTGACTTGAAGGTCTTATCTATGCACTTGAATTCTGTAGGCAAGAGCTTCAATGAATTATCTGATTACATTAAGAGAATTGAAGGAGTTCGACATGTTGGGCAAGCCAAGACATTCACTAAAAGGCCTAAGAATATGAGAAACTTTAGTGGTTCTCTCTCCAAGGGTTCTGGTAAGTAAGTGTACTAATCCTTTCTGATTTAGTCAACTACGGCTGATTCTAAGGGTGGTTATTCAGGGGTCCCACGACAATCTCTAACTCATGATTGTTAAAGGGATTCTTATTCGTCAGCCAGCAGGCCCTCACTTGACTGTGAATGCTTTAATTGTGGTGAGCAGGGACTCTTCAAAAGGGAATGTCCTCAGAAGCAAAAAATTAGAAAAACATAGCAATAGGCAAAAGCTAAGGCACCACCAGGTGGTGGTAATAAGGGTAGAGGATGTCCACAGGATAGGGGAGAAGGTAATCAAGGAGGCTGTGAAGGCCGAGGAAATGGTAATGTAGGGAGAGGATTAGTGCAACCAGGTAGAGGGGTTTTCTATACTGATGATAGATATAGTGTTACACTTTTTTGAGCAGGATTGAGGCATCAAACGTAGTGATAATAGGTACTATTCTTGTCTGTGACCGAATGGATACCATTTTATTTGATCTAGGTTTTACATATTCGTATATATCTATTAAATTGACTTTGAATCTTCACTTGATGTGTGATATTCTTGATGTCCCTTTCTATGTATCTACCTCGATTGGAGAGTTTGTAGTCGTTACCCATGTATATCGTACTAGCTCTATTTTGTTATGGGTTTTCAAAC
Organism: Solanum dulcamara; assembly: GCF_947179165.1. NCBI lineage: Eukaryota > Viridiplantae > Streptophyta > Magnoliopsida > Solanales > Solanaceae > Solanum > Solanum dulcamara. The sequence goes on from NC_077243.1 coordinate 63,364,026, forward strand.
TTGGTAGACTTGTACATTTTTGATATGGATGATTTTGATAAGATCTAGTGTATGACTTAGTTGTCCTCTTATTATGTTGTGCTTAACTGTAATACTAAGCCTGTGATTCTAGAGATCCCGAATAAGGAAACATTAAAGTGGGAAGGGGTGCACAAGCCTAAGCTTGTAAAAATAATATCTTTCATTCAAGTTAGCAGGCAAGTGGGCAAGGGCTACTTGGTCTGTCTAGATCATATTCGTAATGTTAGTGCATAGCCCCCTTTCATTGAGTCAATTCTTATAGTTTATGAGTTTAAGGAGGTATTTTCTATGTATCCGCCTGGTATGCTTCTAGATAGAGAAATTGATTTCTGCATTAACTGTGAGCTAGGCACTCGCTCAATTTCAATTCCACCCTATCACATGGCTCTAGAAAAGTTTAGAGAACTTAAGACTCAACTTCATGAACTATTTGATAAGGGTTTCCTTCTTCCTAGTTCTTCTCCTTGTGGTGCTCAAATTTTGTTTGTAAAGAAAAAAGATGGGTGCCACGACCCCGACCCATTGTGACTGCCACCCATACTAACCCTCTAGTAGGAGAACCATTTTCAACTAATCATAAGTTAGCAAAGGCAGTATATAAACAAGATAAGGATCCGGAAGTAGTCTTAATTAAAGATATGAGCTTGAGTCCCCATAAACTCAGGAAAGTATAGTCAATAATTTAAACATGTACGTGGAAATTAACTCCTAGGAACTGAAAGTCGAACATACCAAAACTCTAACAACATCAAGTCTAAGACAAGGGAATGCAATCCCAAAAACATAGTCATGAACTAAACCAATGTTTGAAATCTAAGTCCTGGAAAAAAGACTAGAATAGAAGAGAGAGTTCACGACAGCGTTAAAGAATAGCTCAGCTTGAACTCGAATCAATCACTCCTCTAGGTAAGGTCTCTTTGCTGCCGACTAAATATGCCCTGTACTCAACAAAGACAGAGCAAGTTTAGTATAAGTATACAAAATTAATAGCATACTGGTAAGATCACGTGGCTAGCCAGTAAGAATATCATGGACAAGTAAACTCAACATAGTAAACACATATATAAAGAATAAGCTTAATCATATTCATATCAATCCGTACTCAGCAAGACCCAGTTCAACAATCTCACTATCATGCAACTTCACATAAGGGTCCTCTCATGGGACCTGCAAACACTTAATTTGTGTCGAAAATTAATACTCGATTCATAGTTTGTGTCAGAACATGACACTTGATCCAAATGTTTGTCAGAACGTGACACCTAATCTAATTATGTGTTAGAATGTTACACCCAATCCCATTATGCAATTCAATCACAAATTACCAACAATAGTCTACATTACAACACCAAGAATGGTTTTATCACAAAACAGACCAGTAAGTGATCATTTTATCGATAGCATGCTTTCCTATTCATATACACACATACATATAATAAAGCAATTTAACAAGTACATGAAACACATATGGGAAACAAAACCATCACCTACCTCAAATTCGAGCTTCAACAACACTAATTTGCAGGAGCTTTCCCTGTTTGGGTTCGTTCCGCTTATTCTTGGTCTAAAGACCGTAAATATACACAAAGAATCAATATAATGGTCTAATTTATTTGAATTATTATATAATTCCCTCTTAGACCAACCCATGATCCTAAACCCCACCTAAGGCTAATTTCAACCATTACTTACAGGCCAAAACCTTCCCACAATGAACACCGACCTTAGATTATGGGTTTTAGGAACCAATTCACAAGTTTAGGGTATACATTACTTACCTTTGGTACAATTTAGAGTGGAAACTAGTAGAAAATAGGCCTAGGTCATTTCTAGTCTTAGAATGAAGTGAGAGTCAAAATAACCATTTTTGGGTTTTTCCCCTTCTTCAAGTCGCGACTGTCTCTCCATAGCAGGACCATCCCGCTCTGGCGGCCCAGTTTTGGTGGAAACAATCCCATTCTAGCATGATAGGCAGAGATAATGAGCGCAGGAATTGAGCTGCAAACTCCCATTTTATAATACACTCCTATCTCATGACATCTTAAATCATACCTTTCACACCAAGTCCAATTTCAAGAGTTTTACTTATCTGAATGCGATTCTATAAAGCCATAAATTCTCCGTATCATCTTGGATATCATCTAGCTAAATCAAATTACTATTTTATCCTCCACCTATAAAATGGATACTTTATACCTCACCTGACTCAGAATTTATCCAAGTCTGGCTTAGGCTCAAAATTTTTGAAATTACTACCCAAAGTTTTCTGGCTAAAATTCTTTCCCTATTGGCCAATTCATAACGACAGGGATAGGTCATTAAAATAGCTAATAATTTATCCATAACTCATCCTTGAGTGACCAACTAGGTAAAGTAGGGCTAAAAGAGAGATAAAGTAGTACCTATTTTGATGAACAACTGAGGATACTTATCTTACATGTCTTTCTTAGTCCCCCAAGTTGCTTTCTCCACCGAATGATGCTTCCATTGAACTTTTATTATGTTGATCTCTTTAGTCCTCAACTTTTGAACATCACGATCAAGAATTACAACTAGCTCTTCCTTATATTGAATATCCTTATTTAATAACACCAAATCCCATTCAATGATGTAGTCCCCATCTCCGTGGTACTTTTTCAGCATTGAGACATGGAATGCGAGATGTACCCCAGACAAGATAGGTGGTAAGCCCAATCTGTACGCTATTGGCCCTACACAGTCAAGAATTTCAAAAGGACCAATATAGAGAGGACTGAGCTTTCCCTTTTTACCAAACCTCATTACCCCTTTAATGGGTGAGACCGTTAGAATATGACACCTTTAGAAGCACTTTCTCATCGGCCTCGAATGTTATATCCCTTACCTTATGGGCAACATATTCTTTCTGATAAATTTGAGCTGCTAGAAGCTTAGCGTGGATGCTCTTTACCTTATCTTGTGCATCCCTCACTAAGTCTATCCCAATAGCTCTACTTCTCTAGCTTCAAACAACCCAATATGAGACCTACATCCCCTCCCATAAAGAGCTTCGAATGGTGCCATCTCAATGATGGAGTGCTAACTATTGTTGTAGGAGAACTCACACAAGGGCAAGAATTTTTACTAATGTCCCCCAAAGTCAATCACACATGCCCTCAACATATCTTCCAGCACTTGGGTAGTCCTCTTTGATTGTCCATCTATCTGTGGATGAAAATGAGTGCTGAAAGTGAGCTGAGTGCCCAAATCTTCATGCAACTTTCCCCAAAATTTAGAAGTGGACTGTGGACCACCATCTAAAATGATAGAAAGTGGTACCCTGTGCAGACTTACTATCTCCTTCACATAAATCTTTACCAACTATTGAACATTATAGTCCACTCTAACCGGAATGAAATATGCTGACTTTGTCAACCTTTCAACTACCACGATTGAATCATACTTCCCAAAGTCTTGGAAAGTCCCACCATAAAATCCATGGCTATTCTCTACCACTTCCATTCTGGAATGGGCATTGTTTGAAGTAAACCTGCAGGTCTTTGGTGTTCATATTTCACTTTTTGGAAGTTCTGGCACTTGGCTACATAACTATGTCTTTCTTCATACTCGACCACCAATATAGATGTTTCAACTCTTGATACATCTTAGTTGCTCCAGGGTGAATAGATTATCACGAACCATGAAATTCAGACAAAATTTTTGAATTATGCCATCCACCTGGGTAGCACAAATCCTTCCCCTAAAATTGAGTACTCCACCTACATCAAGTGTTGAATCTTAGGCCTTTCCTATCAACACCTTTTCTCTAATCTCATTCAAAGTTACATCTTCAAAATGTTTGGCCTTAATCTCCTCTATAAAAGTGGGCCTTAGATCAACACTATCCATTATCCCACCCTTCTCTGAGATACCTAACCTCATGAACCTAGCCTCCAAGGCCTGAATTTCTCAAAACAAGGGTCTTTTGCGGGCTCCCAAATAGTCTAAACTGTTCATGCTAACTAATTTCTGGCTTAATGCATCTACAACTATATTAGCCTTACTTGGAGGATACTAGATAGTAAAATCATAGTCATTGAGCAACTCCACCCATCTCCACTATCTCAAATTCAAGTCTTTCTTGGTGAACACATATTGTAAGCTGTGGTGATTAGTAAATACCTCACACTTGACTCCATATAGATAATACCTCTAGATTCTCAATGCAAATACTAACGCTACCAATTCCAAGTTATGATTCGGGTAGTTCCTCTCATGCACCTTCAACTGCCATGAAGCATAAGCTACGATGTTCGTATCTTACATCAACATAACACCCAAACCTTAATGTGAAGCATTACCATAAACAATGAAGTACTTACCTTTGACTGACAGGGTCAAAGTTGATGTTGTGGTCAGAAGAGTCTTAAGCTTTTGGAATCTCTCTTCTCACCTGTCAGTCCACTCGAATGGCACCTCCTTTTTAGTCAGCCTGGTCAAGTGAGTAATGATAGAAGTAAAGTTCTTCATGAACTAGTGATAATAACTGGCCAGGCCCATAAAAATTCTAACCTCTGTCACAGAACTAGGCCGAGCCCATTCCTTAACTGCCTCAATATTTTGTGGGTCTACCATTACCCCTTCCTTTGAAATAACATGGCCTAAAAAGGCAATTGAGGGCAACCAAAATTCACACTTAGATAGTTTTTCATACAACTTCTGCCTCTCTAAAACACATAAGATAATTCAGAGATGGTCTGCATGTTCCTGTTCACTCTTCGAATACACCAAACTATTATTTATAAACATGATCACAAATGAATTCAGGAATGGATTGAATACCCCATTCATCAGACTCATGAAGGCTACAAGTGCATTGGTCAGCCTAAAAGACATCACCAAAAATTCATAGTACCCATACTTGGTTCTAAATGTTGTGTTGGGCACATCATCAAGTCTTATCTTCAATTAATGGTACCCAAACCTAAGATAAATCTTTGAAAAGACTGAGGCACCCTGAAACTAATCAAAAAGATCATCAATACGTGGCAAGGGATTTTATTTTGGATGGTAACCTTATTCAGTTGTCGGTAGTCAATGCACATTCTCATACTACCATATTTTTTCTTAACAAACAACACTGGTACCCTATAAAGAAGCAATATGATAGATGAATCCCTCACCAAAGAGTTCTTAAATTTGAGCCTTAAGCTCTTTTAACTCCGCTGGAGCCATATAGTAGGGAGGAATATAAGTTGGACGAGTGTCTGGCTCTAAGTCAATGCAGAAATCTATGTCTCTGTCAGGAGGCATACTAGGCAAGTCTGAAGAGAACAATTTTGGAAATTCACGCACTATCAAAGTAAACTCAATAGAAGGTGACTCTACATCAACATTCCAAATGTGAGCCAGATAGGCTAAACAACCTTGCCCTATAGTTTTTCTAGCTTACAGAAAGGATATGATCTTAGCTGGATTAGGCTTGTACACCCCTTTCCACTCTAACCTTTCCCTTCTAGAGATTTCTAGAACATAGTCTTAGCATTACAATTAAGTACAAGAAAATAGGTAAAAAACCAAGTCATGCCTAAGATTACATCGAAATCGGTCATGTCTAAAATTACTAAGTCAACCCAAGTCTAAAATTCCATTAACATCATAGAACAAACACAATAACCATGAGTGACTAAGACCGAATCTCCAATAGAGGTAGAAACATGGATGGGGGTATTAAGTATATCACACAGTTTATCAAAACCCAAGGCATATTTCATGGACACATATAAATAAGTAGACCTTGGATCAAAGAAAATTATAGCCATTAGGTCACAGACAGGAATAGTACTTGTGATCACTGCGTCAGATGCCTCAGCCTTGTTCTTGCCCAAAAAGACACAAAACTAAGCCTTATCATCCTGACGGGCCACCTTCTTGCCTAGATGCATTGCTCCTCGATGTGAACTACTATTACCTCAGCCTCCACAGCCTCTTTGATTTCCTCCTCACCCACTTTGTGGATGTCCTGTACCATTTCCTCCCCTAACTGTGGGTACAACTGTTCTTGCCTGCTGAGGTGTTGAATCTTTTCTGCAGGGATAAGGACATTCTCTACTTATATGCCCCAGCTCTCCACAATTGAAATAACCACACTCAAAAGACGGCTTTCTACCTAGAAAGAATGCTCATTGACCCTCACAGGTTGGATGTTGCTATGGAGTACTTGAGAAACTACCGGTAGAAGTAGGATCCCTGAAAGTTACCTGTGTTCTTGGGATCTTAGCCAAAGTTTTGGCCTGCCCATATCGCCTCACACATTCTACCATTTTCAAAAAATCAGTGACTTCATTAAAATTCTTGTCTGATGAAGTTATGTGAACAAACAACATCTGCAATTCGGGTTTCAACCCCTTCACAAATAGCTAAATCCTCTCTTCTTCTGTAGTTACCAACTGAGTAGCATACCTGGACAACACATGAAACTTGGCCTCAGAAGAAGACACCGATATACTACCCTGTTCCAAGGCCATGAACTTATCCTTTTTGCGGTCCCTCAAGGTGCTAGGTACATATTTTTTTAGGAACAGAGCATAAAACTAGACCCAAGTAAATGGAGGAAATACTTGTGAACGACACTCCACATAAGCCATCCACCATTACTTGGCCTCACCTATAGCTGAAAGGTCACAAATTCCACTCCATGTTGATGTACTATGTCTAACTTACAAAGTATCATATCCTAATCCAAGATGAATTCATAAGTATACTCACTCTCAGAACCATGAAATATCGAAGGCTTCAACCTTAAGCTTTGCCAGCATCTCATGTTCAATGTCAGTCTTTGCCAAACCCATTAACGGATGAAAGAGTGAAAAAGATTAGATACCAATTTGGATTACCAAATAATAATTGGAATTAAGTTATAGCACAAAAGAAGATAATATAGAGAAATTTTCCAAAAGTCCTGTAGCCTCTCGAAGAAAAGTACAGACGTCTACGTATCATTCTCCAAAACTCTACTAGGCACATTTTGGTACGATGAGATCAATGGACCTAGGGCTCTGATACCAATATTGTCACAACTCTGAATCGCCGTGACTAGCACCCACACTAACCCTCTAGTGGGAGAACTATTTTCAATAAATCATCAGTTACAAAATGCAGTAGATAAACAAGATAAGGATATAGAAGCCCGATTCCCTATAAAAGCAAAAAAGTATAGTCAATAATTTAAATATGTATGCAGAAATTAACTCCTAGGAACTGAAATTTGAACGTACACAACTCTAACAACATCAAGTCTAAGACAAAGGAATGCAATCCCGAAAATAAAGTCATGAACTCAACCAATGTTTGAAATCTAACTCCTGGAAAAAAGACTAGAATAGAAGAGAGAGTTCATGGCAGCCTAAAAGAATAGATGACCCTTGAACTAGAATCAATCACTCCTCTAGGCTAGGTCACCCCGCAGCTGACTAAATATGCTTTGTACTCAACAAAGATATAGCAAGTATAGTATCAGTACACAAAGTCAACAATGTATAGGTAATATTATAGGGCTAGCCAGTAAGCGGATCATGGACAAGTAAACTCAACATAGTAAGCACATATATACAGAATAAGCTTAATCATTTTCATATCAATTAGTACTCAGCAAGACCATAGTTCAACAATCTCAAGATCATGCAACTTCACATAAGGGTCCTCTTATGGGACCTGCAAACTCTTAATTAGTATTGAAACATGACACGATCCAAGGTTTGTGTCAGAATGTGACACCCGATCCCATTGTGCAATTTAATACAAAATTACCAACAATAGTCCACATTATAACACCAAATGTAGGTTCATCACAAAACAGGCCAGTAAGTGATCATTTCACATATTCGATAGCATGATTTCCTATTCATATACACACATGCATACAATGAGCAATTTAACAAGTACATGAAACACATACAGGAAATAAAACAATTACCTACCTAGAATTCGAGCTTCAACAACTCTAATTTACAGGAGCTTTCCCTGTCCGGGTTCGTCCCTCTTGTTCTTGATCTAAAGACAGTAAATATACATAAAGAATAAATATAATGGTCTACATTATTCGAATTATTGTATAATTCCCCTGTTAGACCAACCCATGATCCTAAACCCCTACCTAGGGCTATTTCCACCATTACCTACAACCAAAACCCTCCCACAACGATCACCCACCCTAGTTTATGGGTTTTAGGAATCAATTCACAAATTTAGGGAGAAAATTACTTACCTTTGGAAAAATTTAGAGTAGAAATCAGTAAGAAATAGCCCTAGGTCATTTCTGAATGAAGTGAGAGTTAAAATAACCGTTTTGGGATTTTTGTCAGTCTTTAAATCACGACTGTCCCACCATAGTAGGATCATCCCACTATGGAGGAAATAATCCTGCTCTGGAGGGATAGGCAAATATAGTGAGCTCGGGACTAGATCTCCAAACTCCCATTTTACAACACACTCCCATCCCATGACATCTTAAATCATATCTTTCTTGCCAAGTCTAATTTCAGGAGTTTTACTTACCTGAATGCAATTTTGAAAAGTCATAAATGCTCCATATCATCTTGGCTATCATCTAACTAAATAAAATTTTCAATTCAATCCTACACCCCAAACCTCGCCTAACTTAAAATTCATCTAAGTCTAGCTTAGGCTCAAAGTTTCTAAAGTTACTACCTAAAGTTTTTAGCCCAAATTCCTTCCCTATTGGCCTATTTATAATGATAGGGATAGGTCATTATAATTGGATCATTAGAATGTATAGAGACTATAGGAGGTTGAATAAGGTCACCATCACGAACAAGTACCCTTTTTCTTGGATTGATGATCTTCTCGACCAGTCGCAAGGTGCTTTAGTTTTATCCAAGATTGAATTGAGGTTAGGGTACCATCAGTTAAAGATTAGGCTTGAAGATGTATACAAAATGGTATTCAGTAATTGTTATAGGCATTATGAGTTCTTGGTAATGTTGTTTGGGCTGACTAATTGCCGACGACTTTTATAAGCCAGATAAATGATGTTTTCAAGCCATTTATGGATTTTTTGATAATCATGTTTATAGATGAAATCTTGATCTACTCCAAGACAAGAATAAGGAGTAGCATACAGATCACCTTGATATTGTTTTGGGTATCCAGGGAAATAAAAGTTGTATACTAAAGTTTTTAAGTGTGAATTTTGGCTGTCTTGGATTTCCTTCTTAGGTCATGTAGTTTTGGAAGAAGGGGTAATGATATATCCCCAAAAGATTGAGGTGGACTAGAATTGGGTCCAGCCTAGTTTTGTGACAAAGGTTAGGAGCTTTGTGGGTCTTTCGAGCTACTACTGTAGGTTTAGTAAGAATTTTGCTTCTATTGTTACGCATATGACAAGATTGACTCAAAAAGAGGTAAAATTTGAGTGGTTTGACCAGTGTAAAGAGAGATTTTAAAAGCTCAAGTCCTTTTTGACTACATCACCTATCCTTACATTGCCGATGAAAGGTAAGGATTTATTTATTTATTTTGATACTTCACATTCAGGCTTGGGTGTTATGTTGATGCATGATCGGAATGTCATAGTATATATTTCAAGTTCGTTGAAGATTCATGAGAGGAACTACCTAATACATGATTTTGAGTTGGTAGCGGTAGTATTTGCTCTCAAAATTTGGCAAAACTATTTATGCTGTCAAGTGTGGGTATTCACCAATCATCGTAGTCTATAACATGTGTTCTCCCAGAAAGATTAAATCTAATGCAAAAGAGATGGATGAAGTTGTTCAAGGACTATGACGCAACTATTTAGTGTTATCTGGGTAAGGCTAATGTGGTGGTAGGTGCATCTAGTAAAAAAACAATTAGCATGGGTAGTTTGTCTTGCTTGGGGGTGTCCAAGTGACCCTTAGAAAGAGAGATTCAAAATTTTGAATCTAACTCATGCAATTGAGAATTTCAGAGTAGGGTAGGGTGTTTTCCAGTATTGAGTTCAAACCCACATTTATTGAGGACATCAAGGCTAAGCAATTTGAGGATGAGAATTTGAACAGGCTCTGAAATAAGGTCGTAACTAGAGAGGCCTAGGATGCAACTCTTGATATGTGCAAAGTATTCACTTTTAGAGGATGAATTTATGTTCTTAAATTTGGTGTCTTAATCCATAATGTTCTTTTAGAGTCTCATGATTCACGGTATTTTATTCATCCAAGTGTAACAAAGATGTATTATGACTTGAGGCAGCTTTATTAGTGGCGTGGAATGAAAAAATACATAGTTATGTATGTGTCCACATGTCAGAATTTTCAACAGGTGAAGTACAAGCACCAAAGGTCTGTATGTTTGTTTCAGAGGATGCCCATTACCGAATGGAAGTGGGCAAAGATAGACATGGATTTTGTGGTGGGTTAAGACTTTGGGGAAGTATGACTTGATTTGGGTCATTGTTGACTGGTTGACTAAATCAAGCCATTTTATTCCATTTAGAGTGGATTACAACTCTCAATAGTTGACAAAGATCTATGTTTAGGAGATAGTGAGGTTGCATGAGGTTCCATTCTCTATCCTTTTGGACCATGGCACTCACTTTACTTCTAAGTTCTGGGTAAGTGCATGAGGCATTTGGCACTCAACTTACTTTCACAACAATCTTTCATCCATAGACTGATGGTTAATCAAAGAGAATGATTCAAGTGTTAGAGGATATGCTAAGAACAAGTGTAATTGAATTTAGGGGCCATTAGGATCAGTTCTTACCCTTGTATGAGTTCTCTTACAATAGTAGCTAACTCTAATAGATATGTCACCTTTTGAGGCACTTTATGGGAGGGAATGTAGATTTCCCCTAGGGTGGTTTAAGGCAGGTGATGTAAAACTTTTGGGAGTTGACTTACGAAAGCTCAAGAAAAAATAAGGTGTATTTAAGCCATGTTGTTGGTAGAAAGAGTATGCAAACTCCAAAGTAAGGGACATGACATTTCAAGTTGGTACACAAGTCCTATTAAAAGTGTCACCCATGAAAGATGTCATGAGGTATGGTAAAACGGGTAAGCTTAGCCCTTGCTACATTAGTCCATTTGAGATTCTTGATGGTATGGAGCCAGTTGCTTACACGTTGGCTCTACCGCCTAGCTTATCTGATTGAGGAAGCCACTTGAGAAATCGAGTAGGACATGCGGGACAAGTACCCTCACTTGTTTGAGGATTCAAGTACTACTCTTTACTTGACTTAGCCAGTTTCTTATTTGATCACTTGGGGATGAGTGATGGGTAATTGGTATCTATTATAACAATCCTTTTTATCGTTATGGAAAAACCAATAGTGGAAAGATTTGTGACGGGAAGCTTTTTGTGTAGTAGTTTAAAAATTTCAGGAGTCTCTATTGAAATCTGAGTAAGGTGAGGTCTAGCGCAATCCAAGAATGGATTAGGGTTAATAACTAAGCATGGATTGTATTTTCTAGTAGCTAAGCCATTAATTAATTTGTAGTTCTTTTCATAAGTGAATTCGGGTGAGTAGAACTACCGATACCAAACTTATCATGCCCTGGGAGGGTATCCTAGGCTGGCCGGCACTCAGAGACTATTGCTAGCCCCCAAGCAAACCACTTGGATCGTTCACATATTCATTCAATCAACATTCTATCAGTAAAAGACTTAACTTGTCAAGTTGATCAAATAGATAACTAATAGAATAAGGCCAAAGGCCAATAATCTAGCTAAATCCAATCAACAAGACTAGTATGAGTGAAACTAGCCAAAAGACAATACCAATCAACAACATCAACAATCTAGTCTATGAAGCCTCTAACTACTATCTAATTAGTGACAATGACATGTTCATGGCTAACTCAAATCAAAATAGATGGACTAGTCTCAAAGCAAGAATAAAACATATGGATCTTTCAGATGCATGGGAGGACTCACCAATCAACAAGAAAGCAAACAGATCTTTAATAGTGCACTTGTTGATGATCTCAAGAACCTGTCTCTACATCATTGATTAGTACATGAAATGTACAAGTATGTAATATAGCAAAATGAAACATACATCAAGGTAGAATCAAATCAGTTCAGACATCTCAAATCGAAAAGGTGAACAACTCAATCAAAATGCCATACGTCTAAAAAAGAATAAGATTTAGTCAGAGACCAATCATTAACAATCTAACCCAATCTAATTCAATCCAATTAGAGTACTATCTAGATCTTCAACAGAGCGCATATTAATGATCTCTAGCACCTATATCTTCATCATGAAATAATGCAGACCAAAAGCTGTAAGTACATGAAATGTACGAGTATGTAAAATGGCAGGAAGGAGAAACAATCAACAATACTCACATCAATCTCCACAATCAACTTAAAAGAAAGAAACTCAATCAGAATTTTATAAGTCTAAAGAAAGAGTAAGGTTTAGATAGAAACCAATCTTATACAATTCAATCCAATCCAACCAGAATACTACCAAGACCTATATGAGAGTTTCTCTTATCCGACAACCATTACTTATGAGCTAATGATAGTACAACAAGTCGACGTTATTGTCATGTCCGTTCGATACATTGCCAGGGTAAGAATGAATTAACCAATCATAGATCTAAAACCAATCAAGTCTTACTATATTAGGACAATAATTTAGGAAATATCCGACTTAGCGGTTCAATCCTCTCCTATGTTTGGCGATGTAGTTATTGAGTTTGAGTTATTACTTACTCTTTCCTAATTTGGTGCTCGATACTCCTCCCAAAAATCAAATCTCATAAGATAATCAATCCAAATCAATGTCTCAAATGGACTCTTATCAATTCATCAATTCTATCAATTCAATTACTTCAACCAATCAATTTCACAATATTTCGCAATCATTTATTTAAGAAAAGCTTGGACAATCATCTACGACAACATTCAATTGAGACCATTCACTTGGGTTCAATTATGAAAATATAAAGGATTATCAAGTTCATCAGCATTATCATCACGCTCACATCCCCATCACAATCATGCATTAAAAAATTTAAGGCTCTAGACTTAATCCTTAAGCATATATATTCAATATCCATCAACATTCTATTAGGGTTTATGAAAATGAGTAATCCAAATCATTTATTCAAGAAACTAGTTCATAGAAAAGCATCAATTTCTCAATAATCAATAAAACCTGTTAAATTTAAGAAAGGAATTCTCAAGAAACACAATCATAGGGACTCAATCCATTCATAATCAATCTATCATAATTATGGGCACATGGAGGAATAAAGTTAATATTTTAGTTCAATCTTACATACCTGAAACTCGAAGAATAATCGAAGATTGAAAGATGGGAGTGAACGCTTAAACCCTAGTTTCTTTCTCTTCTTCAATACTTGGTCTCAAATAAACTAAGTGTTAATGAGAGTTTAGGCATTCAGTTTACTGATAAGGGACTCAAAATAGTCCCAAAATGTCGAGGTTTTGGTCTAGAAATGGTGGAAAAAGACCAAACTACCCTTTAAAAATCCAATTATGGTCATCTATGGGTCGTTCTTACAAGTCTTTGAGGATTCTATAAGTCGTAGGAATGACTCGTAAGCCACCCCAATACTTAGAATATTTTCCAAGGCTCTTTCTACGAGTCGTCGTAACTTGACGAATTGTAATGTCCACTCGTCCTGTCAATCTCTGAAAATCTGAGTCTCTGAAGTTTCTCGACAGGTCCGTTCTATGAATCTTAATGCCTTCTATGGGTCTTCCAGTTAACTTGTAGCAAAAGTACTAAGGATTGCATTTTTCAAAAATCAGACCTGACCCTACAACTCATTTCTCTGAGTCGACAACTTCTCCATGAGATGTCAATACACTCGTAGACTCACTTCTATACTTGGCTAATTTTCAAACCCCAATGCCTACCCTACTAGTCACTCCTATGATCCGTAGCAGTTCCTATGAGTCTTAGGTCAACACGTACAAATAGCATAATTCAGTTTTTTTCATGGTCCTTGAACTCAGTCTAGGCTAGAATAACACAGAGTGTTATAAAATTAGCGTGAATGAGGTATTTTAGAACATTAAGGTTTGAGAGTATGTTGCAAAATGAGGGCTTTAGGGAGAATTTATGAATTTTTGTCTCCTTGCAAGCCGCTATAACGTGTGAGATTACTCTTTGGCGAGGCCACTATAGTGGGCTGGTGAATGCTATGGTGGGGCCACTATACGGGCTGGTGGCCTTTACAGCGGGACAACCCTTGAATTAATAACGGAAAAGTCTCAAAATTGCTCATTATTTTGTAACTCTATTTTTGGGAAAAGGAAGGGCGACTTAGGGATATTTTCTGCAGTTTTCTACTAATTTCTTTGGTAAAGGTAAGTTCATTAATCTCCCAACTTGTAATTCAATTCTTAAGCCTTAGAATCTAGGATGGAACTCTTAGGGGGCGTTTGATTTAAATTTATGGTGGGAAAACCCTTGGTTTGGGTAGAATGATCATGAAATTGGCCAAGGTTTAGAATTCAAGTAAAATCCGAGTATTTTAGGTCATTATTCATTGGTTGTTGTATTTTTTTTGATTATTTTAGACCAAGAACAAATCAAGGCACTTCAAAAACATATGTAATGTTTGCATGTTAACTACTCTATAGTATTGTTTGTGTAATGCATGTAGGAAAAACATAATTAATGGATATGAAATGACATCATGTTGATAATCTCATGTAATGAACTGAATTATTTACTTATGGTTTCAAGTGTGGTTATTTATGTTGTCTGTGATTGCTGGTTGGCTCGGGTACCATATCTGGTATATATATATATATATATATATATATATATATATGTGTGTGTGTGTGTGTGTGTGTGTGTGTGTGTGTGTGTGTGTTGACTTATATTACTATATCTTGGTTACTTGTTTACATTCTTATCTTGGAATTGGCCGTGTGATTCTATAAAAACACTGTGGTTGTGTACTGATTTTGCACTTGTTCTTTTTTTGTTGAGTACAAAATATATTCAGAAGGCTATTCTGAGATCTCATTTGTGAATCATGAATTTTCTTAATCCAAGGGTGAGCTATTTTGTTCAGGTTGCCGTGGATTTTTCTTAGTTCTTTGTCCATCTTTTCTGGCTCAAACAGTCTTAGAATTTTATGTTTTATGGTTATCATTTGTGTTGCATCCCCATCTTTTAGACTTTGTTAAAGTTCTGGTACCACGACTTTCAGGTTCTAGTTATTTTCTACAAATAATTTTTATAATTGATTGAGTTTATGGAAAATTAAGCTTTTTCTATTTAAAACTATTTTCTTAAGTTTTTTATTTAATGAGCGTGCATTGTGAATGATTTTACGAATTAAGTTGGTTAGTTGTTGGTTCTCCCACCGAGGGTTAGTGTGGGTTCCAATTCGGCGATTTGGGTCATAACAGTTGTGGTATTACATGATACACTATAAGAAGAATTTTATTGTCAACACTTATAATAAATTTGAAAGAAATATTTTAACTCATATCAATTGGCACAACTTTAAAATAAGGGAAATTTCCTTTTGAACTTTAACTGTTATGTAATAGTTTGGAGCAACAATATTATGAAAAAAGAATTTAATAAATATTTACTATATTTGAAATATTTAGCTCAGTATTGTCGGGTCTGTGCATAGCACGGGCTATCCTATACTAGTCTATTTTCTAACGCATAGCCCTATCTACCTAACCCAATCCTTCCCTTCCCTTTTCTTCTCATTTCATCAGATTAATCTTGTAGGTCGTCCTCCTAAATTAACCTCATATTCCTTCTTTTCTTTTTTTGGGTCTTAGATCTAATTTCCTTTGAAATACATGTTATTCTTACATTGTTTGGATAGTTGATACTTATTGTGTTAGTTTAAACACAATATTTATATTGGTATTTACTTAAATTGTATTATATCTTGAAATTTATCATAAGGTAGTATAATAATCGATGGTGTGACCGCGTTGTTACCTCTCTTTTTTTAGTATAACGATTGATGGTGTGACCGCGTTGTTACATCTTTTTTTTCCTCCTCATTTTATCTTTACTTATTATTTAATAATTTTATTTATCCTTTACTCACCTTTTATAGTAGATCTACATGTACCCTATCTTTTTTATTTTGTAGGTTTATCCTTCAAATGGCCTATATAATATATTCAAACTCTATATTCATCAAAATAATACAATACATCATGAAATAATGCATAATAATCATCCTAACAAAAGTGTTACGATTAGAAAAATACAAGTTTTAGAGTCCCCTCAATTGTTATAAAGAAATTCAAATCAACCCATTGTGCATTTATTCGAACCATGTAATATCTAATTATACTTGTTCTTAATTTTGTTGGTTTATTATGATCATATTATATTTTCTTTTCATCCTAATTTTTCAGAGATTAAAATATTTTTTATCCAATATTCTGGTTTGAAAATATTTCACAAAATATTCATTTTTTCCAGCTAGATGCCCCTGATGGTGCATATAAATAACAACAACAACATTCTTGATACATTTCTATAAGTGGGATTTTGGGAGGATGAAGTGTACACATATTTTATCTCTATATTCGTGGAGTAGAGAGATTATTTTTGGCAGACCCTCGAATTAAAAAAATTATTTCTTAGAACAGTTTGAAAGACATGCAAGCATAAAATGCTATGATGAAAATATTAAAGAAAGAAAAGTACTGATAGTAAAAAACATAAGATAATCAAAGTAGAAGAAAGAACAATAGTAATAGACTCAAGAATAAGATACTGCTAGAAAAATAATAATACTACAAGTAAAAGAACATATAGGTGCTCTAGACTAGGATCATGCTCTAGCACTAAGAAGAAAGAAAACACTCAACTACATACTAACTATCCATTCTAATCTTCGACCTCTATGCTTTTCTTTCTAGGGTCATGTCCACGGTAAGCTGAATATGTGTCATGTACAATCTAATTACTTCTCCCAGATTCTTTCGCGGTCTACTCCTCATCAAATCTATCAACACCAACATTTCACACATCCTTGGTAGGACATATATGCTCCTTTTTTTCACATGCCTGAACTATCTCAGTCTCACATCTCGCATTTTGTCCACCATATAGTCTACTCCCATCTTACTCGTATATATTTTCTCCTAATATTATGTCTACACATCTATTTAAGAATCATCATCTCTCTTTTATATTTATCTTTTGGACGAGCGAGTTCATGACTAACCAACACTTCTATCCTCTAAAACATAATCGGCCAGTCCAACAACCACTCTATACGACTTATTTTTAAGTCTTAGTGATACATTTATATCACATAGGACACCATATGCAAGCTCCATTTCATTCGATCTACTCCAATAAGATATGTGACCTCCTCATCGATCTCCTCATTTCCTTGAATTATTGACTCAAGATACTTGAAGCTCTCTCTTTTAGGGATGACTTCTGTGGAATTCCTTACTTCTTTATCCTCCTATTTTTTGACACTGAACTTGCATTTCATGTACTCTATTTTAGTCTTAAAACTCTTAGACTCTAAGCATATCTCTAAATCTTCAGTCTAGCATTAATTATTTTGTTTCTCCTTGATCAAAACTGTGTCTTCTACCAATAACATACACCATAGTACTTCTTCTTGTATATAACGTGTCAATTCCTTTATCATCATGAAAAATAAAAAGCAGATTGAGAACTGACCATTAGTGCAGTTCCATCTCGACTTAAAATTGTTTAGAGTCTTCTCTTAATATCCCCTCTTGAATGTTGGTTCCATCGTACATGTAAATAATCACTCCAGTATATGTTGTATGATAGTGCATATGTTCTATCAAAGTAACCATATTTTTTTTGTGTGTTTTTCAAAAATGATTACTAGTCTATTCATACCCATACTTTGATCTTGCTTGCTTCTGATGAGTTGGTATTTACCTACTCTTTTGACTCAAATACATAAATTACTGCTATGGTTTAATGCTAATTGAGGAGATTTTTGGCCCTAGTTCTCTTATGTGCATGTATTCCTTGGAAAAATTAAGTTTAAAGAATTTGAAGCTTAAATTCACTGGAGCACACTAGCGAAGGAACCAACGTCCAGTAGTAGCCAATTGGCATCTCGCCGGCTAACATTGGTTGGACTGGAAGGAAGTTGTCTAAGCACCAATGATTTATTGGCGCTACATAATTTTAGATCGTCATTCCGTCAATTCAATGCAAGTGTGATTGCAGAAACAGTGCTAAAGCTGACCCGCGACTGGCGCTACACAATCCTAGACCGACTTTCCGCCAGTCTTGCACAAGTCAAACACGGAAGCTCAAGGGCAAAAACGTACTTAAAGATTAATAGATAAGCTAAAACTGATTTCTAACACCAAAGGCATATAGATAAGACAACCAACCTAAATTTCATCTACCTCAACAAGCTTTCACATATTACATCTCAATCTAAAGAATGAAAATATGTAGCCTACCTATAGGCCGAACACGCATGCTTCAAATCACTTTTCCAGAACTTTTTCTTTTCGAATAGCCTCGAAACACTGACACACTATCCAAAATATCTCTCAATGTCAATATGGTTTTTATGACATTAGAATTATCAAATTTGGAGACGGGCCAATTTCAGAGTCAAAATCAAGAATTGTGGGATCTACTACATAACTAAAGAAATTGACTCCGAGAATAGGCCCTAAATGCTACCCCAAGCTTGTGTTCCAAAAAGGAACATAGTTCACACACCAAAACAACTACAATCAAAATATGTATCTACATTCTCAGTTTGGCTCAAAACAAGAAAAGGGCCACAGGAAAATGGAAGAAATTACCACCAACAAAGCTTCTACAATGACTTCAGACCCATAACCAAATTCCCCTAGAAAAACCATGTGAATTAGCATTTGAAATCACTCAAAAATCACCTCAGTATTGAGAGAATAATTGTATCTCAAAGTTGCAAGAGATAACTGAAAATAGGACTTTAAAAAATCAGCCTCAGGTGTTGCAAAAACGACCCTAAAAATCGCTTAAGTGACACCCACCAAGAGTTGGGCATCGCTTTAGTGACACAAGGTCGCTTAAACGACCTGCCACTTTAGCGACCCCACCCCAGGTGCCCCCTGATCATTTTAGAGGTAGTCATTCACCGACTATGGGTCGCTTTAGCGATGGCACCAGACTCAATTGGAGCAAAAAAGAACTTGGCATGCCAAATTTCTGATGGAGTATGTGAGATTCATTCAGAACCCCGTGTACACAAATGAGATATGCTATCCACAAAATTTGATGTTTCAGACTCAATGATGCATTTGAAATGCCCATAAGAGATTATTTTAACAAAAAGTGGGTCCCCCATCCAATTGCCATTTTGAGCCTAATTCTACAACGGGTCTCGGAATTAGATTGGAATCCTCGGGAAGCAAACGAAGGGTTGTTCTAGACCAGACTCAATATTTTGGAACTAACCGCACTGTCATAATTTTCATTCGAGTTCATTTTCTAAGAATGTTGACCAAAGTCAATCATAGGCCATATTTTAAAGAAAAAAGCATCAAATAGCCCCAAACTCGTATTAATTGCCTCAATACTTGTGTCAACCATGCTACTAGCCTAATTTGGCCATTTTGGAGCTGAGGGGACCATCAAAATTCTATTCTAAAGTCGTTGACCTGATGTTATGATCGAAGTCAACTTTTCACATTAAAAAAGCTCCAAAATAGGGAAACGGACCTAAAACCCCAAAGAACGACCAGGCGATCAAGCTACTGGCGCTAGTAGGCTATAAATGACATGGGGTCGCTATAGGAAGGCTATACAACAAAAAAGAAGTAGTATAAGGAAAATGACCTGGAAGGTCATTACAACATTTACTACTAAAAGAACTTTTTTCCACTAAAGTAAAGACAAGGATACACATGGAGGCTCAAATAAGCTGGGGAACTGCTCCTGCATCTCCTATTCAGTCTCCCAGGTAGCCTTCTCAATCAGACGGTGTCGCCACTGGACCTTACCCACAGGGATAGACCTATAACAAAGCTGGCGAACATCTCTGGCTAGAATAGAAACCGACTCCTCAACAAAGGTCAGGCGATCATCCAACTCAAAAAATCATACTGAAGCATGTGGGACTCATCTGGGATGTATCGGTGCAACATAGAAATATGGAAAACTAGATGTATAGCCAAAAATGCTAGAGGTAGAGACAACTTATAAGAAACCTCTCCAACACTCCTTAGAATCTCAAAAGGCCCATTATACTTGGGGAAAAGCTTACCCCGCTTATTGAATCTCATCACGCCCTTCAAGGGTAACATCCACAAGAATTCCCAATCTCCAACCTCAAAGCATAAGGGTTGCGCCTACGATCAACAAAACTCTGGTGCCTACCCTGAGTTGTGCTCAGTCTATCTTGAATAATTTGGACCCTGGCTAAGGAATCCTGAAATAAATGAGCACCGTATGGCCCGGGCTCTAAAGACTCGAACCAACCAATTAGAGAGAGACAACGCCTATGATTTAAGGCCTCGAACAGGGCCATTTGAATACTAAAATAATACCTGTTATTATACGCAAACTTTGCCAGAGGCAAGTACTGCGCCCAATAACCCTCAAACTCTAATACACAAGCTCGCAACATATCCTCTAAAACCTGAATAGTATGCTCTGACTAGCCATCGGTCTGTGGATGAAACATCATGGTAAGATCAACCCTGGTGCCTAACTCTCTCGAAAAAGCTTTTCAGAAACATAAAGTAAACTGAGACCCCTTATCTGATATAATAGATAATGGTACCCCATAAAGATGGACCACCTCCTAAATATAGACCCGAGCTAGATGCTCTGCACTGAAAGTAGACTACAGCGGCAAAAAATATACTGACTTGGTCAATTGATAAAAGATGACCCAAGTACCACCACCACATCTGGGTGTCCGAAGTAATCCCATCATGAAGTCCATAGTAATGCGCTCCCTTTCCACTCGGGAATGGGTAATTATGGAAATACCCCACCAGGCTTTTGATGCTCGGTTTTAACCTATTGGAAACTCAAACAATGGAACACATACTTCGCTATATATCTCCTCATGCCCTGCCACCAATAATGCTATCTCAAATCCCGATACATCTTTGTGGTACCAAGATGAGTAGAGTATCTAGAATCGTGGGCTTGCGAATGATAAACTAAATAAAGTCTCCAACACTTGGAACATAGAGGCGATCATTAATCATAGCACCCCATTTAAATCTATAGAACCATGGACATCCTCACCATTAGTACCAACTCTCGAATCTCTACTAATGCTCCATCCTCAAATTGTTGACCACGAGTCTTATCTAATAGAAATGACTGAGTTACCACAAAAGCCACAATTGGTCCAGAATCTAAGATGTACAATTGGCCATCCTATTAGCCAAATACTAAATGTCCAAGGCTAGGGGTCGCTCCACAGCAGGAAAGTAGGCCAAACTACCCATACTCCCTGTTATACCCCATTTTAACTCGAGGTCAAACGGTGTACAACATATTGATGATTCCTAAATTATTTAATTTTAAGGAGTCGCCACCTAATTATTTTTTAAGGTAAATTAGGATACCTAAATAATTAACTTATTCAAAGCTAAAAAATGATCTCCGATTAGTGGTCTACTTAGCTTATGAGATTCTAGATAAGGGTTCTAGTTATCCTAAAGGGAAGGGGTTAGGCATCCTTCAAGATTCGTTAAAAACGATTACCGGCCAAACTTAGGTTAAATGATTAAAATTATAAAAAAGGTTGCTCAAAAGTTTTGAAAACAAAGCTTAGTAACTAAGTGAGTGTTTAAATGCGATATATATATATTTTAATAACTAATCCTTAAAGAAAAATATTGATTTTCTTTTATTATGATGAACCATTTTAATTAAAGTTTCACAAATCTAAATATCCATATAATGTTAGCTATTGCATTGGTGAGAACACAACGACAATAATAATAATAATAATATGATAAATAATAATAATAATAATAATAGAAATAATAATATTAATAACGGCAGTAAATAATAATAATAATAATAATAATAATAATAATAATAATAATAATAATGATAATAATAATAATAATGATAATAATAATAATAATAATGATAGTAACACTAAATAATACTAATAACGATAATAATAATAATAATAATAGAAATAAAAATACTAATGATAATAATGATAACGAATTTAATACTAATAATACTAATAAAGATAACGATAATAATATTAATAATAATAATAGTAAAATAAAATACTACGAATAATAATAGTAACGATAATAATAATAATAACAGTAAATGAAAATACTACTACTACTATTAGTACTACTAATAATGATGAAGAAAATAATAATAATAATAATAATAATAGTAGATAGAAATACTACTAATACTAATGATAATAGTAATAATAATAATAATAATACTAACAGTAAAATAAAATACAACTACAACTCATAACAACAACAACAACAACAATAATAGTAATAATAATAATAGTAAATAAACTATACTAGTATAATAATGATAATAATAATAACAAAAATAATAATAATAATAATAATAAGTAAATAATAATAATAATAATAATAATGATGATAAATAGTGATAACAACAACAATAATAATAATAGCAATAATAATAATAATAATAATAATAATAATAATATGATAACGGTAAATATAATAGCAATAATACGAATAATAATAAATAGATAATAATAACAATAGCAATAATAATAATAAGAATAAGAATAATAACAATAAGCATAATAAATAATAACGTTAATAACAAATAACAATAACATATAATAATAATAAAATAATAACAATAGTAGTATAATAATAATAATAATAATAATAATAAATAAAATATCGATAAATATAATAATGATAATAATAATAATGATAATAACAATAAATAATGATAATAATAATAATGATAATGATGATGATATTAATAATGATAACTATACTAGTAATGATAATAGTAATAACAATAATAATAACAAAAATACTAACAATGATAGTAATAATAGTGAATAAAAAAACAAACATTGCTACTATTAATAATAATAATGACGAAAATAATAATAATAATAATAATAGTAATGAAATGATGATAGTAATATTAACGAAGTAATAATAATATTAAAAAAAATAGCTATTAATAATAATGACGAAATGATAATAATAATAATGCAAATAATAATAATAATAATAACGAAAATGATAATAATAATAATAATAATAGTACTACTAATAATATTAATAACGAAAATAATAATACATATAATAACATAATAATAATAATGGTAACATTAATAATAATAGCAGTAAACAAATGTACTACTAATAATGATAATAATAATTACGAAAATATTAATAAACTAATAATAATAATAATAATAATGCTAACAGTAAATAAAATACTACTAATAATAATAATAATAATAAAAACGGTAATAATAAAAATATATACTACTAATAATAATAATAATAATAACGAAAATAATAATAACAATAACAATAATAATATTAATAATAATAATAGTAATACTAACAGAAAAATAAACATTCCACTGCTTCTCTTAATAATATTAATAATGAAAATAATAATATTAATATGAATAACGAAAATAATAATAATAATAATAATAATAATAATAATAATAATAATAGTAATACTAACAGAAAAATAAACATTCCACTGCTTCTCTTAATAATATTAATAATGAAAATAATAATATTAATATGAATAACGAAAATAATAATAATAATAATAATAATAATAATAATAGTAATACTAACAGAAAAATAAACATTCCACTGCTTCTCTTAATAATATTAATAATGAAAATAATAATATTAATATGAATAACGAAAATAATAATAATAATAATAATAATAATAATACTAACGGAAAAATAAACATACTACTACTTCTATTAATAATATTGACAGCAAAAATAATAATAATAATAGTAATAACAGAAAATAAAATATACTACTACTAATAATAGCAATAATAATTAAAATAACAATAATAACGACATCAAATAAACAGACACTTTAAGAATAATAATAACAATAATAATAAATGCTAAAAATATAAACAGCCCGGATTGACACTGAATATGGCGATCTTATTTGTTTGCTATTTTTAAAAGATCTAGGATATCGACTCCATGTGAGGGTAGGAAGATTATATCGAGTCTCAGATCAAGACTCCATTTTTGCTCCAGGGGTGTTCATGCAAAACAAGAAAATAATGACAAAATTAGCAAGATAATAATTTAGGATAACCTTTTATGATAATAACAAATGAGAAATAAAAGAAGAACGGAGTAAATATTACCTGTTGCTGGGCAGTGAACGGAAATGCTTTGGTCACGAATATACCCTTGTTTTTCGAGTAAAATCGAGTTCAAATTGAGAGAAAATTCGAAAATTCTTCCCTATTCCGTCTGTGTTCGTTTTTTTTTTTTGTGTTCTGTCTAATCCCTCTATTTATAGGGAGATAGAAATTAAATAAAAATAAAAATAAAAATAAAAATAATAACGGATGATTAAAATAATGCGGAGTGGGCGAAAATATAAAATAATGCGGAACGGCGGAAAAATAATAATTAATACGAAATGGGCGGAATATTTAAATAATGCGGAATGGGCGGATTATTAAAATAATACGGAACGGCGGGAAAATAATAAAATAATGCGGAATGTGGCAAAATATTAAAATAATGCGGAATGGGCAAAATATTAAAATAATATGGGATGAATAGAAAAATAAAATAGCTGAAAGAAATATATATATATATATATTATATATATATATATGTATATTGATGGGAAATTAATATATTTATTATTTATTTATTTTTCGGATGAAAATAAAAGTATTTTTATTATTTTATTTATTGTATATTTTATTATTATTATTTATTGTATTTTTTTTATTTTTTTATTTTTTAAAAAAAGAAAAATAAATTCGGATGAATATATATATATATATATATATATATATATATATTGAAGAGGGACAAAAGATTATGGGTTAATTAATATAGTATTAATATAGGGTATGGGGAGGGGCACGCGTGTCAGTCTTTTCTTCTTCTTTTTTTTTTTTTTTTTTTTTTTAATTAATATTTCTTCCGAAAATATATATGGGGAAGGGGGTGCATGCTTTAGTTTTTTTTATTAGTATAGGGAAACGGGGAGGGGACAAAGTGTGGTAGTAAATTATATTTTATTATTTTTTATTATTATTTTATTTTTTAATTATTTTTATTTTCGGATGAATAAATAATATATATATATTTTTTAAATTTCTTTGTTTATTATTATTATTATTATTTATTTATTGATTTATTTATTTTTATTTTTTGACGAGGAGATGACATATATATTATTTGCGTGTTGTAGTATTAATGGAAGAATAAAAATAATAAAAAAAAAAATTTGTTAATTCAATATTAATTATTTGTTATTTAGGAGAAGTAATAAAAACGTAAAATTAATTAGTGAAATTGGTTATCAAATTAGACGAATTAATTTACGACCTTCTTAATTTTAACAAAAGTAAAATGATTAACCTCATTGTAACTAATTATTAATTTACAAAATAATTAATTATGGTAAATAATAATTTTCTTTTTTATAAGTCAAATTTAAATATTACTAAAAGATAATGACTATATAACAAACAACAAAAACAAAAAAAAATGCATATGTTATGAAGATGACAAATTATTAAAAATACACTTGAAAATATGCATGGTTTTATAAAAGCCAATTATTTTAATTTAATTAAAATTGAAGAAGTCTAAAATTAAAATAAGATAAGTATGCATTAATTAATTAACAAACCTCTCATTTTTGACAAAGTAAATAATTAACTTCGGTTTAAATAAATTAACTTGAAATATGAGTCTATTAATTAAATCAAACTAATTAACAGAGCTATTTATTTTAAAAATAAAAATCTTTTGAGACAATTCTTTTTTTTTGAATAAATAATAAAATATATTATATTCAAGAATTATTTTTTATAAATATATATATAGCCATATATATAGAGAGAAATTAATTTAAAACGATGATACCATATATGTATATTTTGTTTTATTATTATTATTATTTAATTATATATATATATTTTATTATTATTGTATTATTATTATTATTTTTTTTTGTAAAAATTATGTTGTTGAGGGTAAAAATTGGGTGTCAACAGCTGTCCCTCTTTGACCGAAGACGATGAAAGAGTTTTTGGGCAAAGAAGTTGACATAATAGCCAATTTTGTCCCGACCATCAATGTTGTGGAAAAAAAACAAAATTGTGGATGAATTTTCCTTTTGAGTTACCAACAAGTCTCGAATCTTTTGGGATTCAAGCCGAGTGCAGCTTTGAAGTTATGCCAGAATAAGGTGGAGCGAATTGTAAGCACCATCATTTATAAAATCGTGTCAGTATTAGTGAATGAGAAAATATTGACAGAGGTGGCCGCAGAGAAGAATAAGATTTGAACAAGTGAAGAGTTATTTAAAAATGAAGTGAAGCAAAAGGGAGCGTATTGACAATATAAAGAGATAAAAGTGGAATTAAAAACCTGGACTCGACAAGGGGCGAGAATATTGAGAAGAACGAAGTAAAGCCTAACCCCAAAGAAATCGTCCCAATAACGAATAATGGCGAGACTGGATTTTAAAACCTGAATTATGGAAGTAGGTTGAGTAGCGTTCGAGAGTAGATTCATGACCATTGTTGGTGAGTTTGACTTTCCAACAAACATCCCCGTTCACTGCTTAGAAACAATTCCACGTTATGCTGCGATTTCTGCAAAACTTAAACTTGATAAGACAATTAGTAAATATTAAATATGAAGCAATGTGCAATAAGCTTATGAGAATGACACCTCTAGGGTGCGAGTATATATAATGCGGTCTTGCGAACCGTAATGATTAAATAAAGCTTATGAAAATAGGGTTAGCCGATGATTCATGAGAATGATGCCTTTTAGCAATGATTAATGAAATGAGGCTTTAACCCAAATAATTTATGAAGATTGCAACTTCTCAAGTCAATGATTAATGAAAATGACGTCTTTACAAATATTGCAACTTTGCAAGCGTTTTATACAATTATATTTAAAGCATTTGTGCAAAGCAGTAGAAAGCAATTGAAAGCCATGTGGAGCGCAATAAAATATTTGAATATATCGAAAGCATTTGTGCAGTGCATTTGAATGAATTGTAAGCATTTGTGCAGTGCATTTGAATGAATTGTAAGCATTTGTGCAGTGCATTTGAATATACTGGAAAGCATTAGTGCAGTGCATTTGATAATGTTTGAAAGCATTTGTGCAGTGCATTTGATAATATTTGAAAGCATTTGTGCACTGCATTTGATAATATTTGAAAGCATTTGTGCAGTGCTTTTGATAATAATTGAAAGCATTTGTGCAGTGCATTTGATAATATCTGAAAGCATTTGTGCAGTGCATTTGATAATATTTGAAAGTATTTGTGCAGTGCATTTGATAATAATTGAAAGTATTTGTGTAGTGCATTTGATAATAATTGAAAGCATTTATGCAGTGCATTTGAAAAGATTTCAAGACATCTGTGCGATGTGTTCGAAGATATCTGAAAGCATTTGTATGGCGTATTGCACTTAAAATTATTTGAAAGTATTCGTGGAGTGCATTTGAGAATATTTATGCGGGGCATTTAATATCATAGGTAGTACAACTGAAAATATTTGTGAAGTCAAGATATTTGGAATTTTCGAGAAGCTTGATTTAAAACATAAATTTATAAGTAATTCAAACCATTCAACATATGATCCTTCCGAGGCTGTAAATATGTTGACCTCTTTATTGGCCGATAATTCTGGCAAGCCTGCATTCAAAGAAAAATTATGAGTTTTGGGGGGAGGTTGATTCGCATTGACTTTGAAGCCTTGGTTCTTCATACTCCTTCTTTCTTCAACTTAGTTTGTACTTGCAATCCCCGTCTATTCTAAATCTTGACTAATAAATAACAGGAAAATATTTGGTGTAAAGGTCCATATTAAAAGTAATAAGATAAATTATATATATATATAATAGTAAAGAATTTCTGCAAAATTTTAGATTGCGACATGTCATGAAACGAAGCAAACGTCCTTTTCTTTCTTCAACCTGATTATTCTATTTCCCACATACTCTTCAATTTTCTTGACGTCTTCTTCTAATGTTGCCCGCAAAACTGTCCCAGTTTTGGTAAAGGGAGATAATGATATTTCATCATGATAACGAAAAGACCGAACCATACGTAATTCGTGAATACATTCCTTGAGAATTGAAACAAAGGGGCCGAGTCCTTTACTGGTTGCCTAGGTATCCAACATGAACTAGACTATGCGTAATTATCATATACGAAATAATAATAAGAAGGAGGGAAATGAAAATTTTCTCATAATGTGACCGAAGCCGATACAGGCCGCCTACGTATCCCACCAAGGGAATCAGGCCAGGCGTAGTTCATAGTACATAACAATGGGATCTTCTTTATAATTTTTCCTAAGTGACCAGACCCGATATGGGTTTCCTACGTATCCCGCCAAGGGAATCAGGGCGGAACGTAGTTCTTCAATATTACATAAAATATTACATGAAAACAATATAAAAGCTCATAGACATAGTATTTCTTAATCGCATCTGAATTGATGGCTTTCGGCCATATCTTTCCGTCCATTTCTGCTAGAATCACCGCTCCTCCAGTCAACACTCTGTGAACCACATAAGGCCCATGCCAATTAGGCGCAAACTTCCCCTTAGCTTCTTCTTGGTGCGGGAATATCCGTTTTAACACCAATTGTCCCGGCTTGAACTGTCTCAGTCTTACCTTTTTATTGAAAGCTTTGGCCATCCTATGTTGATAAAGTTGTCCGTGACAAACTGCATTCATTCTCTTTTCATCAATGAGCATCAATTGTTCATATCGGCTTTGTATCCATTTGGCATCACTCAACTCATCTTCTTGGATTATCCTCAGGGATGGTATCTCAACTTCCATTGGTAATACTACTTCTGTTCCATAAACCAAAAGATAAGGTGTTGCCCCAGTCGAAGTCCTAATCGTGGTGCGATAGCCAAGGAGGGCAAACGGTAAATTTTCATGCCAATGCTTATAATTATCAATCATCTTCCGCAATATTCTTTTGATATTCTTGTTGGCAGCCTCAACTGCTCCATTCATCTGTGGTCGGTAAGGAGTAGAATTGCGGTGAATGATTTTGAACTTATCACATATCTCATGCATCAAACCTCTATTGAGGTTAGCTCCATTATCTATTATAATCGAATGGGGGATGCCAAATCTACAAACTATGTTATTGCGAACAAAATCTGTCACCACTTTTTTTGTCACAGACTTATGTGAGGATGCTTCTACCCATTTTGTGAAGTAATCGATAGCTACCAAAATGAACCTGTGTCCATTTGATGCGGCTGGTTCGATAGGACCGATGACATCCATGCCCCAGGCTACGAACGGCCAAGGAGAACTCGTCACATTGAGTTCATTCGGTGGAACTCGGATCAAATCACCATGAATCTGACATTGATGACATTTCCTCACAAAGCGAATGCAGTCTGTTTCCATAGTCATCCAGAAATATCCGGCCCGCACAATCTTCTTTGCCAAAGTAAAACCATTCATGTGTGGCCCGCAAGTACCCCCATGTATTTCTTCAATCAACTTGCTCGCCTCTTGGGAGTCGACACACCTTAATAAACCTAAATCTGGAGTCCTCCTATAAAGGATTTCTCCACTTAAGAAAAAGTGATTTGCAAGCCTCCGCAGTGTTCTTTTTTGAATATTGCTTATGCCTTCTGGATAATCTCCTTCTTTGAGATACCTCACAATATCATAGTACCATGGTTCTCCATCTATTTCTTCATCCACATGGAAACAATAGGCCGGTTGATCCTGCACATTGATTTTGATTGGATCTATATAATTCTTGTCTGGATGTTGAATCATAGAAGACATGGTTGCCAAGGCATCTGCGAATTCATTTTGAGCTCTAGGAATATGCCTGAATTCTATCTTGATAAATTTCTTGCATATTTCCTTCACACATTGCAAATAGGGGAGTATCTTCACATTCTTGGTGCTCCATTCGCCTTGTACCTGGTGAATCAATAAGTCTGAGTCACCTATAACCAACAATTCTTGTATATTCATATCAACAGCCATTTTGAGTCCAAGAATACAAGCTTCATACTCCGCCATATTGTTAGTGCATAGAAACTTGAATTTCGCTGAGACTGGATAATGTTGACCTGATTCTGAGACAAGCACTGCCCCAGCACCGACTCCTTTAGAATTTGCAGCACCATCAAAGAACATCCTCCACCCATGATATTCTTCTAAAATATCCTCTCCAATAAGTAACACCTCTTCATCAGGGAAATAAGTTTTAAGAGGCTCGTACTCTTCATCCACAGGGTTTTCAGCAAGATGATCAGCAAGCGCCTGTCCCTTGATGGCCTTCTGAGTGACATAAATAATATCGAATTCACTTAGTAAAATTTGCCATTTTGCCAACTTCCCCGTTGGCATAGGCTTCTGAAATATGTATTTGAGTGGATCCATCCTTGAGATGAGAAAAGTGGTATACGCGCATAAGTAATGTCTTAACTTTTGTGCAACCCAAGTCAAGGCACAACAAGTGCATTCCAATAAAGTATACCGGGCTTCATAAGGCGTGAATTTCTTGCTCAAGTAGTATATAGCCTGTTCTTTCCTCCCAGTTTCATCATGTTGTCCTAACACACATCCAAATGCATTGTCCGATACTGACATATATAGTAGCAATGGTCTCCCCGGTTTTGGAGGCACCAAGACGGGCGGACTAGACAAGTACTCCTTGATTCTGTCAAAAGCTTGTTGACAATCTTCAGTCCATTTAATGCCAGCGTCTTTCCTCAACAACTTGAAGATTGGTTCACAAATTATAGTCGACTGTGCAATGAATCGACTAATGTAATTTAGTCGACCAAGAAAACTCATTACATCCTTTCGACTCTTTGGAGGGGGCAAGTCTTGAATAGCCTTTATTTTTGAAGGATCCAATTCTATGCCCTTCCTACTCACAATGAAACCCAACAACTTTCCAGCAGGGACACCAAATGCACACTTTGCAGGATTTAATTTCAGATTATACCGCCTCAACCTATCAAAGAACTTCTTCAAATCTGTGAGGTGATTGGAGCTCTTTTGTGACTTGATAATGATGTCATCTACATAGACTTCAATCTCCTTATGGATCATGTCATGAAAAATGGTAGTCATAGCTCTCATGTATGTTGCTCCTGCATTCTTGAGTCCGAAAGGCATTACTCGATAACAATACACTCCCCAAGGTGTGATGAATGCCGTTTTATCAGCGTCTTCTTCATCCATTAGAATCTGATGGTAGCCTGCAAAGCAATCAACAAATGACTGCAACTCATGCTTTGCACAATTATCAATAAGTATGTGAATGTTTGGAAGTGGAAAATCATCTTTCGGACTGGCCTTGTTGAGGTCTCGATAGTCTACACATACTCTGATTTTTCCATCTTTCTTTGGTACTGGCACTATATTAGCTAACCATGTAGGATACTTTGTGACTCGGATGACGTTGGCGTCGATTTGCTTAGAAACTTCTTCCTTAACTTTTAAACTCAGATCAGGCTTGATCTTCCTTGGCTTTTGCTTGACTGGGGGACAAGATGGATCAGTTGGCAACTTATGTGAAACAATGTTTGTGCTTAGACCCGGCATATCATCATAAGACCATGCATATATTGTCCCAAAAGATCAATAAGTTCCTTTCTTTGAGACGGAGTCAAATGGATGCTAATTCTTGTTTCTTTCATTAGTTCTGAATCTCCCAAATTTACCGTCTCAGTTTCATCCAAATTTGGCTTTATTTTATTCTCAAAATGTTCAAAATCTTCAGTCAACTCTTCAGGTTGCACCTCTTCTTCATATTCCGCAAAAGATTGCTCAGTATTTGAGATTTGTTTGCTCATTTCATTACATGTCACATTCTCGGTATTGGCAGATTCATTAATTTGCTCGCTGAAAGGGAGTAAAAAATAAATTTATAATTAAGTACAAAATTTTGAATTTTAAAGCAGAAAATATGGCTTAGATGTGGCATTTAAGATTTCAAAAGTGGAGGCAAAACATTTAAAGATTCTTAAACATGATTCAGGCCTCAATTTTGAATCATGTTATTTCATTAATTCTAGTACAAACATCTACCAAGATTTTCGAGGAAACGGGGATGGGTTATAAGTCCAATTGTTCAAAGCATCTCCAGGCTCCACATCCCATATGGTCGAAATCTCGGTACAATCCTCCAAGATCATGTTGCATTCCGCTTCTTCTATAAATAAGTTTTTGAGTCCTTCCACGAGGGTGTTTTCAGCGTCTTCCTCTGATTCCTTTATAATATATGCCTTGGAAAATGACTGATTCAAGTGCGGAATGGGATGGGGCAATGAAATGTCACTTTTCCTTTTGAGATCGGCCAATGAGACTTCTTCAGGAGTAGGCTTGTATCCCAAACCAAAGGTGTATTTCTGGCCCGACAATTGAATTGGTTCCACTATTCCACCTAAGTTCACTCCAAGTCCTCGACCAGGCATGAAACCATTCTTCAACATTTCCCAAGCCACCATCACAAGCACACGTGGTAACTTTACCCTTTCGGTTTGATGAACACATATAATCTCTTTAGTATGGAACACAGACCCATCCAGTTCTTCCATACTTTCAACAACAGGGATTGAATTCTCAGGATACATGGAATTACTACCTTCTCCATGAACAATAATCTCGTGGTGGTTCCAAACAAATTTCAAATTTTGGTGCAGGGTAGAAGGGACCGCACCAGCCATATGGATCCAAGGCCTCCCAAGCAATAAATTGTAACTAGCAGGTATGTCCAATACTTGGAATTCTACCACGAACTCCTCGGGTCCAATTTGTAGTGGCAAATCAATTTCGCCAATGACTCCCCTTTGTGTTCCATCAAAACCTCTAACCCTCACATGGCTTTCACGAATTTTCCCAATATTAATTCCCAAAGCTCGAAGGGTATTGAAAGGACATATGTTAACAACTGAACCATTGTCAATCAGAACTCTAGAAACAAACTTGTCCCTACACCTGACAGTGATGTTCAATGCTTTGTTATGTCCCAAACCTTCAGATGGTAATTCCTCTTCGTGAAAACAGACTTTGTTTGCTTCCAAAACCTGCCCTACCATGGCTGAAAGATTCTCACTTGTGATATTGGCCGGAACA
Source organism: Solanum dulcamara (assembly GCF_947179165.1). Lineage (NCBI taxonomy): Eukaryota > Viridiplantae > Streptophyta > Magnoliopsida > Solanales > Solanaceae > Solanum > Solanum dulcamara. The sequence goes on from NC_077243.1 coordinate 63,397,356, forward strand.
TAAGCTTCACTTAGAACTTTCACCAAAGCGCTCCTGTGAGTTTCAGAACTCATCAATAATGACATCAAGGAAATTTGGGCGGGAGTCTTCTTCAACTGCTCAACAACAGAATATTCTTTTGTTGGTATTTTCCTCCAAAAATCCTCTATTTCAGCTTCTGTCACAACTTTCTTTTGGTTAACTTCCTTATTCGGTACGATTCGTGCAATACCTTCAGGGGCATAACATCGCCCCGATCTTGTCATTCCGGCAGCAGCAACTTCTACAACTACCTTTCCTTTCCCTTTGTCCTTTATGTCAGTTGAGTAACTCTAGGGAACTGCTTTAGTATCAAAATGAGTTGATTGAGCAACCAAAACCGTAATCTTAGGTTTAGGAACCAAAACTTCCACTTCAAATGGCGCTCGCGCCTGGATTGTGATAATGGGAGCAATAAAGGCAGATGCCATAACATTCTTCTCTTCTTTGATTGGCAAAATAGTCCCTTCCAAATTGCATTCTTCATCAATGGTGATCATGTTCACATTCTCATGATTTGGAAGAGGATTGTTATTTATATTGGGGGCAGCACCTCTGAGTTGAATAACTCCTTCTTTGATTAATGCCTCAATCTTGTCCTTGAGAGTAAGACAGTTCTCGGTGTCATGTCCAGCAGCTCCAGAGTGATAGACGCAATGCTTAGTGTCATCATACCATCCGGGAAGGGGGTTGGGAATTCGTGCTTGGATTGGTTGGAGTATCCCTGCGGTTCTCAACCTTTCATATAGTTGGGATAAAGGTTCGGCTAAAGGTGTATAGGTTTTGGGTGGTCTTCTTTCAAAGTTTGGGCGGGGCCTTGGTGGATTTGATGGGCGAATTTGTGTTTGATAATGGGATTGAGGTGGGTATGTAGGTCGGTATTATGAGGGATTTGGATAAGTGGGCGCTCTGGATGGATAATATATTGGCTGAGTAGTGTAAACTGGATAAGGGGCGACAGAAGGCTGGTAATATGGTTGAGGGACCTGGGTATACTGATTATGGTATGAAGGTTGGGGTAAAGGGTTTTGGTATGTTAACATTTGGTTTGGCCTACGTTCCTGGATGGTCATGACAGCGGACACTCCGTCCTTCTTCTTCTTAAAGGCTCCTCCAATTGAATCTGACTGAATTGCTTTACTTGTTGCTTGTAAGGCTGCCAAATTAGTGATTCTCCCAGTTTTAATACCTTCTTCAATGAATTCTCCCATCCTTACAACTTCAAAGAACTTTTGTCCTACCACGCTTATCATCTTCTCATAATACGTTGCATCTTTTTGAGATTGTATAAAAAGGGAGGTCATCTCATTTTCTGTCATCGGAGGTTGAACCTTTGCAGCATCTGCTCTCCATCTCATGGCATATTCTCTAAAAGACTCCGTCGACCTTTTTTCTAATTTCATCAAATAGAATCTATCTGGTATGGCCTCAGTGTTGAACTTGAACCTATCCATGAAATCTTGTGCCATGATACTCCAACTATGCCATTTCTTCGGATCTTGACTTGTATACCAATCCAATGCTTCTCCTGTCAAACTCCTTATGAATAATTTCATTCTAATGGCCTCATCTTTCCCCACTCCAACTAGCTTGTCACAATACGATCTTAAATGAGCTCGTGGATTTCCCTTCCCATCAAACACATCAAATTTTGGTACTTTATATCCTGCAGGCAACTCGACATCAGGATGAACACATAAATCCTCATACTCAAATCCTTCGCACTCTTTGTGAAGTTGGATACTTTTGAACGCTTCTTTCAAATTACGAATCTCCCTAGCTACACTTTCATCTGTTTTTGATCTGGCCTTTCTCTCCATCTCCTCATATGGATCGACTTCTGGCATGGTTGGTATTGGAGTAATGAAAGGTTGAGCTTCTGTTACGTATACTTGTGGCACATATTGCATGTTAGGAGTTGTAGTATGTGTCACAGGTATATGTTGGATCGTTTGGTATTTTTGGATGAGCGGGTTGGTTTGGGTGAGTGGGGATTTTTGGGTAAGTGGGTTAGTTTCAGTGAGTGGAGCTTGGGTAAGTGTAGTTTGGAGGACTGGAGTTTGGGAAACATAAGGGGTAGTGAAAGGTAGTGGATTGGTTTGTTGTGAGTTGATGTTTGCGAAATTGACTTGTGGTTGGTTGACGGGTTGTTTAGGAGCAGTCATATTGGTTTTGAAAGGGGAAGGATTTGGAAGGAAGTCTTGAGGCGAGGGAGAGTCAACAGGTGGAATAGTTGCATCTGCCCCATGTTCGGGAAGTGGTGTATTTAGGCTAATGGACAAATTGGTAAGGTTTCGAAGTCGATCGATCTCTCTTTGCATATTGGCCATTTGTTGCATCAGGTTAGCAATATGTTCATTATAAGAAATAGGATCCCTTCCTTCTGAAGCCTCAGGTTCATCTCTTGGGATAGTGACAAGTCCTAAACCATCTTGATCAGATGCACTTGAACCAGTCATGTCGGCGGGTGATCGGCCTTTTGATCTAGTGAAGTATGGATGATCCGCCAGTTCGCAGTCAACACGAATCAACCTTTGGGGAAATAAATTAGAAAGGAAAAAGAAACCTCTGTTAAACAAAAAGAAAAGAAATATATTAGTATAAATCGAATAAACAATTAGGCAAATAATGTTGGCAAATAAGGGAACATATACCACATAGCAAATAAATTACATAGTAAGAAGAGAAATTAATGGTACAAATGCGACCTAATATGCACGGGACCTCTTTTATGCCAAAGGTGGGCCTAAATGCCAAATAACGAGATTTATGATACGTTGATCCAAGCCATTAACTTGAGATAATTTGAGTTTGGAAGACAAAAAAAATCCAATTTTCATTAAACAACAATAAAAGGGTACAATAATCAACAAAATACATGGAAAGATGACAAAAAATGGAAACAAAGACTTAGCCTAATTCTTGCTCTTAATCAGAATGGTGAAGTGGATGAAGATGATGCTCCAACACTGTTAGATCCTGCTCTCGCATTATCCAGAATCTGTATTATATTCACCATTTGAGCCCACATTTCTGGTGTAACTATTTTGGTTCCAAGATGACAGTGTCGTATCCAAATCGTTGTCCTAATATCCTCAAAGCCCTGTTCACCTTCTGGGCTTATGCTATTGCGATCTTCTCGAAGCCATGCCTGATATTCTGGAGTTCTTCTTGCTGGTCCATCTCCTATCTCTAGCATGATGATATTATCCCATTCATGAAGAATCTTATCAACTCTAGGGACTTTAAAGTCTGATTCGAAGGAAATTTCAGAAGATTTCATATTTGCTTGTAGAGGAATCATTTGTGTTTGACCGAACTGTTGAAGCACACATATTGGGGCGTATGGTTGGAGACCTTCCAATCCAATGAGCTCGATGTAGTAAAATCCTCTACACCTTATGAATGCAGTAGGACATGAGAGTAGTGGGTATTTCCATTGAATTTGGTCACTAGTGCGAGAAATCAAGAATTCGTACCAATCATTAGTACCAACTGGAGACACAAACCTTTTCATCCTATCATAAAAACTGTTAATATGCCTTGTATTACTAAAACATATGTCTACCATGTCATCACGTTGGTAAAAATGTTCCATCGCCCACATTTGCAAAAGAAGATTGCAACCTTCAAAGAAACTTGTTTCTCCTCTTTTACACTTTCCAAGGGCTCGAAGTATTTCAGCCAAAATCATAGGAACCAAAGTGATTTCTTTTCCGTCGACTCCTTTGAAAAGTGCTTTAGCCACATAACATATACAAGTGCTAATCTTCCCATGTTCTTGTGGAAATACCAAGGTTCCTAGTAAAGCCACAGCAAATGCAATAGGACGGTTAGCTTGCCAATGGGTAGAGGTGCAAGAGAATTCTTTTCTGAATAACTTGTAACTGTCTGAACATCCATACCGCCCATATAAGTAATCCAAGGAAACCCAATTGTGTTTGAAACACCCTAGTTTCCTAGTGTTTTTCAATCCTAAGTATCGAAGAAATTTCTTCCCTGATTGACCGTGTGGGATAATTTGACTTCTCCCTCGATACTTCAAACTAGTGAAATAGTAGATTTCCTCCAATGTGGGTGTTAACTCAAAGTCTTTGAATGCGAACACAACACGATCTGGATCCCAAAATGGAAGTAATGCGCTAACCACATGATTATCCGGGGAGACCTTGAATAGCATAGGGAGGAAGCCCAATTTTTTTGTAATTGCTGATTTCTCGATGGGGCTAAAATTTTCCCACCATTTCTTCAATTTGTACGGGACACCCTCGACCATCCTAATTTTGGGTATTTGGGGAGTTGAATCCATCCTACAATACAAATTAATAAAATAAGGACACATTTTCCAAACTCATTATGTCAAAATTGGCTTGGATCAGTCTATCATTATCACGTTCCATAAAATATGCTTATTGGTCGTTGGGTCATGAAACCCGTCGACGTATGTGTGGTTTCTTAAATGTGGAATTGACACCTTGGGTCAATCCACCTAAGGCGTATGCATGCATGACTTAGTTCGAAGGGAAGCACAGCTCTATCTTATGTTTTTTCTAAGATTTGGCTTACTAGACAAAAGGTTCCCGAGTGGACAACTCGAGTGAGAAGGCTACGCGGCCACACGGAAAAAGATCCGGACACCCCGCGCATACGCCAACTCTCCTAAATTTTGGGATTTTTGAAAAAAACTTTGTGGGTGCGCAAAACACACCTCACGTGTACGTGTGATAGTGTCAATTTTCCAGAATTGGAGGAAGTATGAACGGAATGACAGTTTATATAAAGCAGTAACAAATATTCAAATATATAAAGCAACAAAATAATTGCAAACATACATTAATATCAAGCAATAGCAAATAAACAATCATAACATAAATCATCAAACAATTAAAAAAAAGAAAAACTAAAAATATAAAGAAATTCAAATTATTAACCTAAGTCTGTTATGGTTTAGAACCTTTATGTCCCCAGCGGAGTCGCCAAGCTGTTATACCCCATTTTAACTCGAGGTCAAACGGTGTACAACATATTGATGATTCCTAAATTATTTAATTTTAAGGAGTCGCCACCTAATTATTTTTTAAGGTAAATTAGGATACCTAAATAATTAACTTATTCAAAGCTAAAAAATGATCTCCGATTAGTGGTCTACTTAGCTTATGAGATTCTAGATAAGGGTTCTAGTTATCCTAAAGGGAAGGGGTTAGGCATCCTTCAAGATTCGTTAAAAACGATTACCGGCCAAACTTAGGTTAAATGATTAAAATTATAAAAAAGGTTGCTCAAAAGTTTTGAAAACAAAGCTTAGTAACTAAGTGAGTGTTTAAATGCGATATATATATATTTTAATAACTAATCCTTAAAGAAAAATATTGATTTTCTTTTATTATGATGAACCATTTTAATTAAAGTTTCACAAATCTAAATATCCATATAATGTTAGCTATTGCATTGGTGAGAACACAACGACAATAATAATAATAATAATATGATAAATAATAATAATAATAATAATAGAAATAATAATATTAATAACGGCAGTAAATAATAATAATAATAATAATAATAATAATAATAATGATAATAATAATAATAATGATAATAATAATAATAATAATGATAGTAACACTAAATAATACTAATAACGATAATAATAATAATAATAGAAATAAAAATACTAATGATAATAATGATAACGAATTTAATACTAATAATACTAATAAAGATAACGATAATAATATTAATAATAATAATAGTAAAATAAAATACTACGAATAATAATAGTAACGATAATAATAATAATAACAGTAAATGAAAATACTACTACTACTATTAGTACTACTAATAATGATGAAGAAAATAATAATAATAATAATAATAATAGTAGATAGAAATACTACTAATACTAATGATAATAGTAATAATAATAATAATAATACTAACAGTAAAATAAAATACAACTACAACTCATAACAACAACAACAACAACAATAATAGTAATAATAATAATAGTAAATAAACTATACTAGTATAATAATGATAATAATAATAACAAAAATAATAATAATAATAATAATAATAAGTAAATAATAATAATAATAATAATAATGATGATAAATAGTGATAACAACAACAATAATAATAATAGCAATAATAATAATAATAATAATAATAATAATAATAATATGATAACGGTAAATATAATAGCAATAATACGAATAATAATAAATAGATAATAATAATAAGAATAAGAATAATAACAATAAGCATAATAAATAATAACGTTAATAACAAATAACAATAACATATAATAATAATAAAATAATAACAATAGTAGTATAATAATAATAATAATAATAATAATCATAAATAAAATATCGATAAATATAATAATGATAATAATAATAATGATAATAACAATAAATAATGATAATAATAATAATGATAATGATGATGATATTAATAATGATAACTATACTAGTAATGATAATAGTAATAACAATAATAATAACAAAAATACTAACAATGATAGTAATAATAGTGAATAAAAAAACAAACATTGCTACTATTAATAATAATAATGACGAAAATAATAATAATAATAATAATAGTAATGAAATGATGATAGTAATATTAACGAAGTAATAATAATATTAAAAAAAATAGCTATTAATAATAATGACGAAATGATAATAATAATAATGCAAATAATAATAATAATAATAACGAAAATGATAATAATAATAATAATAATAGTACTACTAATAATATTAATAACGAAAATAATAATACATATAATAACATAATAATAATAATGGTAACATTAATAATAATAGCAGTAAACAAATGTACTACTAATAATGATAATAATAATTACGAAAATATTAATAAACTAATAATAATAATAATAATAATGCTAACAGTAAATAAAATACTACTACTAATAATAATAATAATAAAAACGGTAATAATAAAAATATATACTACTAATAATAATAATAATAATAACGAAAATAATAATAACAATAACAATAATAATATTAATAATAATAATAATAGTAATACTAACAGAAAAATAAACATTCCACTGCTTCTCTTAATAATATTAATAATGAAAATAATAATATTAATATGAATAACGAAAATAATAATAATAATAATAATAATAATAATAATAATAATAATAGTAATACTAACAGAAAAATAAACATTCCACTGCTTCTCTTAATAATATTAATAATGAAAATAATAATATTAATATGAATAACGAAAATAATAATAATAATAATAATAATAATAATAGTAATACTAACAGAAAAATAAACATTCCACTGCTTCTCTTAATAATATTACTAATGAAAATAATAATATTAATATGAATAACGAAAATAATAATAATAATAATAATAATAATAGTAATACTAACAGAAAAATAAACATTCCACTGCTTCTCTTAATAATATTAATAATGAAAATAATAATATTAATATGAATAACGAAAATAATAATAATAATAATAATAATAATACTAACGGAAAAATAAACATACTACTACTTCTATTAATAATATTGACAGCGAAAATAATAATAATAATAGTAATAACAGAAAATAAAATATACTACTACTAATAATAGCAATAATAATTAAAATAACAATAATAACGACATCAAATAAACAGACACTTTAAGAATAATAATAACAATAATAATAAATGCTAAAAATATAAACAGCCCGGATTGACACTGAATATGGAGATCTTATTCGTTTGCTATTTTTAAAAGATCTAGGATATCGACTCCATGTGAGGGTAGGAAGATTATATCGAGTCTCAGATCAAGACTCCATTTTTGCTCCAGGGGTGTTCATGCAAAACAAGAAAATAATGACAAAATTAGCAAGATAATAATTTAGGATAACCTTTTATGATAATAACAAATGAGAAATAAAAGAAGAACGGAGTAAATATTACCTGTTGCTGGGCAGTGAACGGAAATGCTTTGGTCACGAATATACCCTTGTTTTTCGAGTAAAATCGAGTTCAAATTGAGAGAAAATTTGAAAATTCTTCCCTATTCCGTCTGTGTTCGTTTTTTTTTTGTGTGTTCTGTCTAATCCCTCTATTTATAGGGAGATAGAAATTAAATAAAAATAAAAATAAAAATAAAAATAATAACGGATGATTAAAATAATGCGGAGTGGACGAAAATATAAAATAATGCGGAACGGCGGAAAAATAATAATTAATACGAAATTGGCGGAATATTTAAATAATGCGGAATGGGCGGATTATTAAAATAATACGGAACGGCGGGAAAATAATAAAATAATGCGGAATGTGGCAAAATATTAAAATAATGCAGAATGGGCAAAATATTAAAATAATACGGGATGAATAGAAAAATAAAATAGCTGAAAGAAATATATATATATATTATATATATATATATGTATATTGATGGGAAATTAATATATTTATTATTTATTTATTTTTCGGATGAAAATAAAATTATTTTATTTATTGTATATTTTATTATTATTATTTATTGTATTTTTTTTTTTTTAAAAAAAAGAAAAATAAATTCGGATGAATATATATATATATATATATATATATATATATATATATATATATATATTGAAGAGGGACAAAAGATTATGGGTTAATTAATATAGTATTAATATAGGGTATGGGGAGGGGCACGCGTGTCAGTCTTTTCTTCTTTTTTTTTTTTTTTTTAATTAATATTTCTTCCGAAAAAAAATATATATATATATATATATATATATATATATATATATATATATATATATATATATATATATATATATTTTCGGAAGAATATATATGGGGAAGGGGGTGCATGCTTTAGTTTTTTTTATTAGTATAGGGAAACGGGGAGGGGACAAAGTGTGGTAGTAAATTATATATATTTTTTTTATTTTATTTTATTTTTTAATTATTTTTATTTTCGGATGAATAAATAATATATATATATTTTTTAAATTTCTTTGTTTATTATTATTATTATTATTTATTTATTGATTTATTTATTTTTATTTTTTGACGAGGAGATGACATATATATTATTTGCGTGTTGTAGTATTAATGGAAGAATAAAAATAATAATAATAAAAAATTGTTAATTCAATATTAATTATTTGTTATTTAGGAGAAGTAATAAAAACGTAAAATTAATTAGTGAAATTGGTTATCAAATTAGACGAATTAATTTACGACCTTCTTAATTTTAACAAAAGTAAAATGATTAACCTCATTGTAACTAATTATTAATTTACGAAATAATTAATTATGGTAAATAATAATTTTCTTTTTTATAAGTCAAATTTAAATATTACTAAGAGATAATGACTATATAACAAACAACAAAAACAAAAAAAAAATGCATATGTTATGAAGATGACAAATTATTAAAAATACACTTGAAAATATGCATGGTTTTATAAAAGCCAATTATTTTAATTTAATTAAAATTGAAGAAGTCTAAAATTAAAATAAGATAAGTATGCATTAATTAATTAACAAACCTCTCATTTTTGACAAAGTAAATAATTAACTTCGGTTTAAATAAATTAACTTGAAATATGAGTCTATTAATTAAATCAAACTAATTAACAGAGCTATTTATTTTAAAAATAAAAATCTTTTGAGACAATTCTTTTTTTTTGAATAAATAATAAAATATATTATATTCAAGAATTATTTTTTATAAATATATATATAGCCATATATATAGAGAAAAATTAATTTAAAACGATGATACCATATATGTATATTTTGTTTTATTATTATTATTTAATTTTATATATATATTTTATTATTATTGTATTATTATTATTTTTTTTTTGTAAAAATTATGTTGTTGAGGGTAAAAATTGGGTGTCAACACTCCCTACCTTTCAGCTCAAGGCATTCGCTACCACATTCGCCTTGCCTGAATGGTAGAGAATATAGATGTCATAATCTGCTATGATCTTAATCCAGCATTGTGAAATCTACTGCCGCTAACTCTAAATCATGAGTGGGGTATTTTCGCTCATGCACTCTTAACTGTCTTAAAGCATAAACAATAACTCATCCCCACTATATCAGAACACACCCAATACCTATACCAAAAGCATCACAATATAATGAAAAGCTCTCACCCTCAACTAGAAGAGTCAGAATATGACCGGTATTACCAAACAAAGACCCCAACATGTATGGATGGGCTTTCAAAAAGATGTGAATGGCAAGGGTAGATAGCAACCAATTCAATATGAAGGGGTGCCTGAATATTGCCAACACTGCAAGCATCAAGGCCACACTCACACTACCTGTACAGTGAAGAGAAGAGAGTAGGAAAATAGGCAAAAGAAAATTCAAGAAGAAACTACTGCAGATAAGGACAAAACCAGCACAGGTAAGGCTAATGAACAACATTTCCAAGAGAAAAACAACAACAAGGAAAAGCAGGAATGGCAAATTCAAAAAAAGAAAACCAAGAAGAATAACCAACCCCACCAACAAGGAACTCTTCATCAAAGTAAAAAAAGCAGGATGCACCAAAGAGAAAGCTCAAAAATGCCTCAACCAACAACCAGTGATAATCAACAACCAAGGAACATGCTGCCATCAGGTACTTTTTTTAATATTAATAATGATAATGTCCAAATATGTAATGTTGATTCTGGAGTCCAGAGTGAACAGCCCCCTCCCCATAGAATATTAGTTCCCAATCCCCACAGGCCCATTCAGCAGGTTTTTAAAAGGAAGGGAACTAGCAAACTTGCAGAAAAGCATACTGATATGGAGTGCAACAATGCCAAAGGCCCAGGTACTGACTCAGTGCTCCCACACCCCCATGGCTCCCCTAATAGCTTTAATGTTTTAAATAATGTTGCTGTTGTGGCTGAAGAAGTTTATGGAGGTGAGGAAGGGGGAGTACAGGAGACACCCACTAATTTGCAGGAAGGGGAAACCAGGGGGAGGGAACATCTATTGGTAGACCATAGGAGAGACTCTACAGCCCCTGCAACCACTTTTTCAGCAGCCATAAGGTCCAACAGGCAGGTTCAACAAGAGGATGTTCAATAGGTTTCTGAGGACATACTTCAGATTAATGTGACTGATAAGGAAGATGCTAAATCTCCAAAGAGCAGTGAACAAAACCAGGGTGCAGTAGCTCAGCTTCTGAACAATAAAAGTACTCTATCTTTGAGTAAAAAGAAGAGGGATGTTATTAAAAAGAAATTTGTTCAGGACATGAAATCTGGACAACCAAGTGTGAACTATATTCTTGTGTCAGAACAAGCAGGCATACATGTGACCCCTCTACAAATTCAAGATACATCTAATGAGAGGTATGCACTTAGAAAAGGAGACATCTCAGAGGATTTGACTGATGAGTACAGGGTCACTCATTCTGAAGATAAGGATGATCCTGACCAAAGGGACGAAACAAACCAGGAAGATCAAATAAAAGCCTTTAGAACCACTATGGAAGTTTTTTTGCAGAAGGAAAAGCAGCAGGTCAATGAGGAAAATGATCCATCTTCAACAAGTAAGCAAACAAAGAAGAAGAATAAGAAAAGTACCATCACCAGTTTTGATAATGTTGCTGTCAAAAGAAACATCAACACAAGGTCCAAAACTCAAAAACCCTGATGATTAGTACAATTTGTTGGAATGCAAGGAGTATTGATACTCAGGGGGCCCTTGACAGGTTACAAAGGTTGAAAGACTTTCATAAGCTGTCTATCATAACAGTGCTGGAACCATTCTCCAACAAATCTCAAATTCAGTTCCACAGAATTCAGCTAGGTATGGATAATGTTATGTCCAATTCCAATAGCAAAATCTGGTTATTCTGGAACAAAGACATTTTTTTTTTTTTTTTTTTTTTTTTACGGGAACAGACCCTACACGAGGCTCCCACCTCTCGTGCACAGTCAGGGGTTAAGCAACACCCCCAAGCCTTAACATAAATAATCAAAATAAAAATACAAGGAGGGGGACATAAACCTTACCTCCGATCCTATGGTGGTTCATAAGTTGGCTAACCTATTAAGGTCGGCTAACTCATCCCCGATACAAAAAAGAAACTAACTATAACTAGAAAGCATTAAACCTGTGAGAGGACTCCTCCCGGTACAATTCAACTATGAAAGCATAAATGAGGGAGACTCTCCCCTTCCATGAGAAAAAAGAAAAGTAACCTACACTAGTCCTATTCAACTATGCTACGTACCAGACATAGCTACATTGAAGAAGGACAAGCATACGAAACTTCTATCTCGCATGGGATGGGAAATTCCTTTCATCTTTGCTCCTTTTAGTCTTGTCGTACCAAGTAAATCTAGGTGAAGTGTGCCTTTGTATCAGCATCATGATTACCAGCTATGGAGGTTGAAAGGAAGGAAGTAGCTGCATGGTGGTCCAAATGTATGGTTGCTGCAGACCTGTACTCCTTGTTGCTGCCTTTGTAGTTAGTCTGCTTGTTGGTCCTTGGTTTGAAGTGGTTCATTCTTGTACCTGCACAGCCAAACAAGACCAACAATAGATACAACCAAAGAGGTGTGCAAGCTGCTGTAGCATTAGCTTGTATTTGTTCCTTGGCTGCTGCAAGTTGGTGGAGCTGTTGCAGCTGTTGATGGAATGCATCCAAGGCTGCCAATCTGCAGGTGGCTGCAGGTTCCCTAGGCTGCTTGTTGGTCTTTGTTTTGAGGTGGTTAGGCCTCTTGGAGCACCTGCACAAAATAACAAAACCAACAAACTTGTATATGTTTCTTGTCTGCTGCAGGTTGATGGAGTTGTTGCTGGAGTGTGTTAGTAGTGGAGAATGTGTTTGGCAAGCTGAGGGTGCTGCTCCAAAGCAGCCCCAAGATACTGCAGTCCTTTTAGCAGTCTGCCAGCTGCATTGGTGAAGCTGAGAATGACTGATCATGGAGATCAATGCATTCTCCTGGAGGGGGGTGAAGCTGGGGTACCTGCATAGACAAACACAACCAACAAGACAAACAGCCAAATACAAGCAACCAAACAACCACAAAATCCAGAAGGAAGTTGCTGCTCTGCATAGTCCTTGTGTAGGCCTCTTAGTGAAGGTATTTGTTTTGGTGGTTGTATCTGTGCTGTGCTCTATGTAGGTGTTGGGAACACATGTTAATGAGTTCATCCTGACATCTGCATCTACACAACAAACAAGAACCAGCAAGAAAGGAGCTGCTGCAAGTGTTGTGTTATTAGAGTTATTAGAGAAGGCATAGGTGGATTGGATTTGTTCCTTGTCTGCTGCAGGTTGGTGCTGGGGTGTGCTGATAATAGAGAGTGTGGTTGGCCAGCTGAGTGTGCTACTCCATATAAGCCCAAGGTTACTGCAGCCCTCATAGCAGTGCCAAATAGGTTCTAAGCAAAGAAAGTCAACCAAAGACAAGCAACAAAGCAAACAAGTGTTGAGCTGCTGCAGGTGTTGCAGGTGTTGGGCTGCTGCAGGTGTTGAGCTGCTGCAGATGTTGTCCTCTATGATTTTGATGTTAAAGCATGTTGGTGTAAGTCTCCAACAACCTGCAAATACACAGCAAGTAACCAAAGACAAGCATAGACATATACAGGTTAGTAGAGAGGAATGGATCTCAAATAGGATTTTGGAGCCTGTTAGCATTTTCCATGTCGCTCGACTAACGTCTCCACTTATCCGTTTGAGCTGAAATTTCATGAGGTTTGCATATATATTCTTTACTTTAGCCTTGCAAAGTTTGAAGGCTTGATTCCCAAGTTGGAGCTTCCATTTAGCAAATTTCTTCCTTTTTAAGCTTAAGACAGCTGATTGTTTCAAGCTCGCTCGCCTAACGTCTAAAATTATCCGTTTGGGCTGAAATTTCTTGGGCCTTATCAAAAATATATATGCTACCATCCTGCAAAGTTTGGGAGACTTTTGACAAGTCCACAAGTTACTCCCTACCCTGCACCTACTGCCCTGCTGAGGCTTAGAGGTTGCAGGGGGTTTGGAAGATGTTGTTGTGCTCTTGTCTATGTATTTGTTGTTGAAGAATGCTAATATATTGCTCCAGACAACTGCAATAATACAACAAACAAGCCCAAACAAAACATAATATACACAGACTATCAATAGAGAGGGGACCTCAGTAAGAGCTTTGGAGAGTGTTATCATTTTCCAAGCCGCTCGACTAACGTCTCCAATTATCCATTTGAATTGAAACTTTATGGAGTTAGCATGTATATCCTCTCCTTTAGTCCTGCAAAGTTTGAAGACTTGTTTCCCAAGTTGGAGGGTCCAAATTACTAAAGACCCTCTCTTTAGGCTTAAGGCAGCTGAATGTTTCCATGTCGCTCGCCTAACGCCTCCAATTATCCGTTTGGGCTGAAACTTCTTGGGGCTTGTCAAAATAATATATTCTAACTTCCTGCAAAGTTTGGGGGGCATTGGACAAGTCCACATGCTACTCCACACCCTGCACCTGCTGCCCTGCTGAAGCTTAGAGGTTGCAGGGTGTTTGGAAGTTGTTTTTGTGCTCTTGTCTATGTATTTGTTGTTGAAGAATGCTAATATATTACTCCAGACACCTGCAATAATACAACAAACAAGCCCAAACAAAAAATAATGTACACAGACTAGCAATAAAGAAGGGACCTCAGTAAGAGCTTTGGAGAGTGTTATCATTTTCCAAGTCGCTCGACTAACGTCTCCAATTGTCCATTTGGGTTGAAACTTTATGGATTTAGCATATGTATCCTCTCCTTTAGTCCTGCAAAGTTTGAAGACTTGTTTCCCAAGTTGGAGGGTCCAAATTACTAAAGACCCTCTCTTTAGGCCTAAGGCAGCTGAATGTTTCCATGTCGCTCGCCTAACGCCTCCAATTATCCGTTTGGGCTGAAACTTCTTGGGGCTTGTCAAAATAATATATTCTAACATCCTGCAAAGTTTGGGGGTTGGTGAAGTCCTAGCATGCCAGGTTGTTGCTTCTCTTTTGTTGAGATACTTTGAACCTGTAAAGACAAGTGACAAGAAGCCAAGCAAGAAGGATAGGTGTACAGGCTGCTGGAGACTCTTTTGTAGCTCCATGTGACTTCCATAGTAAATGAGGTTAAATTGCATGTTGTTGCAGGTGTACACTGAGCAGCTGCATGACCAAAGTGCTCAATATTTTCATTGGTGGGCAACTTGCTTCTGAGAGCTCTCCAGATAAGAAAGGATATTTTGAAGGGTATATTCTTGTGCCATATATTATTGTCTGTCATGGTTTTGTTCCTTTTAGGCCTGATTTGGTTCCAAGCTGAAGCACATGTAAAGTTTCCATCTGAATTCAGCTTCCAGTAGGCTGTATCTGGGAGGTCAGGTTGGTACTTGAAGGAAACATTTAGAATCTTCTGTATCAGATGCTGTGGTGCATGTTGCCTCACCTTCTCTTCATCCCATTCTCCATTCTTCAGGAACTTGGAGACAGTGGTATTGTTAAGTCTAGGTAGACAGTCTTTGTGATAAGCTAGGGGGCCAATTCCTAACCAATCATCCCACCAAAAGCTGCAAGAGCCTGAGTTAAGGTGCCACTGTATATGAGGCTCAATCTCAGCTTTGTTTGTCATCATGTGTTTCCACATAATAGATTGACCAGTGTCCCATTTCTTGATTACTGGATTTGCCCTTTGGCAATACTTGGCCCTCAGAAAGCTCCCCCATAGAGTCTTCTTAGACCTAAAAATCCACCATTGTTTATATTGCATTGCTAGGCAGACATCTTTCAGATTTTTCATGCCAACACCTCCTTCATCTATTGGGTAGCTGAGGGTCTCCCATGATGCCCAATGGTATTTTCTTTTTTCTTTGTCCCATCCCCAAAAAAAATTTGCTATTAGGGACTTTATTTGTTTGAGTGTAGTGGCAGTTGGAATCACAGCAGATAAGAGATGAATTGGGAGGGACTGCAACACATACTTCACAAGAGCAGCTCTCCCCCCATAACTGAGAATTTTGGTATGCCATCCTCTAATTCTGGATGTTACTTTGGACACCATACTAGTAAAGTATATGATCCTTTGACCTCCAATATATAAGGGGCAACCCAAGTAGGTAATAGGGCCATGAGTTGTTTTGAAACCAGTGGTAGAAGTGACCCTTTCAGTGATCTCAGGATCAGTATTCAGAGGGATCATGCACTGACTCTTTTGTGTGTTAATAAGCTGGCCTGAAGTCTGTTCATACACTTCCAGTGTCTTCATGATCAGCTTGAGAGAGTTACTACATGTTGAAGTGAAAATGATTATATCATCAGCAAAGCTCAAATGATTAATCAATGGACCTTTCTTCTCCATGTGGAAACCTTTGTACAAATGGTGTTGATGAAGATTATTGAGCATTCTTGATAGTACCTCAGCACCTAAAATAAATAGGGCTGGGGATAATGGATCTCCCTGTTTGAGGCCTCTTGTAGAGTGGAAGAAACCATGCCTACCTCCATTCACAATAACTGAATACCAGTTATTAGCCATAAGTCTCCAAACCATGTCAATAAATCCTTCTCCAAATCCAAACCTTCTCATGACTAGACATATAAATGACCAGGACACCCTGTCATAGGCTTTGGCCATGTCTAATTTGATCACAACATTATCTCCCAGCTTTGGTTTTTTAATGCTATGAGTGATTTCCTGTGCCAACATTATGTTTTCAGCTATACTTCTTCCCTTAACAAAACCTGACTGATTTTCAGAGATCAGTTGAGGAAGAATAGGAGCAAGTCTGAGACATAGGATCTTTGAAATAACTTTATTGGTGAAGTTACTTAGTGATATAGGCCTGAAATCTGATAACTTATTAGGATGATCTACTTTTGGGAGTAGAACCAAACAAGCATGTGAGATGAACTTGGGAATAGAATGCCCACAAAAAAAGTATTTCACCAAATTGAATAAGTCTTCACTGATGATATCCCAGCAAGTTTGGAAGAACTTGCCATTAAAACCATCTGGACCTGCAGCAGATACATCACTGAGGGAAAAAACAGCTTCTTTCAGCTCCTCTTTAGTTGGCATAGCATTAAGAGCTTGGTTTTGATTATCTGTGATGGATTTGGGGATACATCTGAGGATATCTTCATTGATAGCATCATCCTTACCAGTAAATATCTTCTCAAAGTAGTCACATGCAGCAGTAGCTATATTCTGATCACCTTGAATAGTATTATCCTGTTCATCAGTAATCTGATGGATGAATAATCTTCTTCTCCTTCCTCTAATAATAGCATGAAAGTACTTGGAATTGGCATCTCCCTCCTTAAACCACTGAAGCTTAGTTTTTTGTTTTGTTTGCAACATTATGGACTAGGATGAGCAGCAGATCACTTGTGAGATCACTCATGTGGCCTGTCCTAACAGCTACCTCATTACCTTTGTCTATGCAAAGTGCAAGGATTACATGAGAAGAGACTTATGGAATAAGATGTTGCAGTTCTCCAGTAAGGAAAAGCCTTGGTGCACCATTGGAGATTTCAATGTTATTACAGATGTTGAAGAAAAGATGGGGGGCCAGCCATATAATATGAACAAGAGCCTTGAGTTTATTAGTGTGATATAAGCATATGGACTCACTGATCTGGGGTTCTGTGGGCAGAAGTTCACCTGGTGCAACAATAGGGACAAAGATGCTAGAATTTGGAAAAGACTTGACAGGGCCATGGTTAATGACTCTTGGTTAGAAGTCATGCCTGTAACAACAGTCAATCACTTGGCCTCCACAGGATCTGACCACTGTCCTCTACTGCTGGAAAGCATGGCAAAACAAGGTAATGTTATCAAGTAATTCAAATTTCTAAACTGCTGGACAGACAATGTTAATTTCATTAGCACTGTAAAAGCATGTTGGGATAATCCTGTGGAAGGAAATCCAATGAGAATCTTCCAACAAAAGCTGAAAAGAGTTTCTAATACTCTTAGTAAGTGGTCAAGAAATGAGTTTGGGGACATCTTTGCTTCAGTAAAAGAATATGAAGAGCAGGTGAGACAAGCTGAAGAGAAAATAATCAGTGACAATACTAAAGAGAACAGGTCCAAGCTACATCAGATCAATGCTCAGTACATCAGATATCTGAAGATGGAGAAGTCTATCTTAAAGCAGAAAACTCAACTTCATTGGTTCAAAGATGGAGATGCCAATACCAGCTATTTTCATGCTATTATCAGAGGAAGAAGAAGAAATTTATTCATCCATCAGATTAGTGATGAACAAGGCAATACTATTCAAGGTGAAGACAATATTGCAAGAGCAGCCACAGCACACTTTGAAAAAATATTTTCTGGAGAAGAGAGACTGATCAGGGAAGATGTTCTTAAATGCATTCCAAAGATGGTTACAGAGGAGCAGAATAAGAGCCTGCAATCCTTACCTACTATGGATGAGCTGAAGAAAGTTGTTTTTTCTATGAGCCCTACATCAGCTGCTGGACCAGATGGAATGAATGGGAAATTCTTTCATTCATGTTGGGATATCATCTGTGAAGACCTACTGATATTAGTCCAGTATTTCTTTAATAGACATGGTATTCCTAAGATTATTTCTCATGCATGCTTAGCTCTACTTCCTAAGAATGAGCATCCTAACAGCCTCTCAGAATACAGGCCTATTTCTCTCAGCAACTTCACTAACAAGATCATTTCTAAGCTGATAAGCCTCAGAATTGCTCCAATACTACCTCAGCTAATCTCAGATAATCAATCTGGATTTGTTAAAGGTAGGAGTATTTCTGAGAACATAATGTTAGCTCAAGAAATCATCCACAATATTAAGAGGCCAAAGGCTGGGGATAATGTGGTGATAAAGCTGGATATGGCCAAGGCCTATGATAGGGTCTCTTGGTCATTCATTTGTATGGTCATGAGGAAAATGGGGTTTGGAGAAGTGTTGATTGATATGGTTTGGAGGATTATGTCAAACAATTGGTACTCAGTCATCATTAATGGTGCAAGGCATGGCTTCTTCCACTCTACAAGAGGACTCAAGCAAGGAGACCCCCTATCCCGTACTTTATTCATCATTGGAGCTGAAGTTCTGTCTAGACTTCTCAACAATCTTCATCACAATTATTTATATACAGGATTCCAGATGGAAAGAAGAGGTCCTCAAGTAAATCACTTGAGCTTTGCAGATGATGTGATAATTTTCACATCTACCAGCAACTTCTCACTTACACTGATTACCAAAACTCTTAAACTGTATGAAGCTATTTCAGGACAACTTATCAATAAAGATAAGAGTCAAACCATGATGCCACTGAATACTCCCTCTAGTGTGGTGGAAAGGGCCAGCATGATCACAGGATACAAATGCACTCATGGCCCAATCACTTACCTAGGTTGTCCCCTATATATAGGAGGACAAAGGATCATATATTTCTCTAGTATGGTTTCTAAGGTTCTAAGCAGGATCAGGGGATGGCAGACTAAAATGTTAAGCTATGGAGGTAGAGTCACCTTGGTGAAATCAGTGCTGCAATCCATTCCTATACACCTGCTGTCAGCTATCAGTCCTACCAAGACCACCATGAATCAGATCAAAAGACTAATTGCTGACTTCTTTTGGGGATGGGATACTGAAAGAAGAAAATATCACTGGGCCTCTTGGGATACTCTCAGTTATCCTTATGAGGAGGGTGGTATAGGTGTTAAAAAATTAGAGGATGTGTGCTTATCCTTCCAATATAAACAGTGGTGGACCTTCAGATCAAAGAAGACACTATGGGGAGAATTCCTTAAAGCAAAATACGGCCAAAGGGCTTATCCAGTCATAAAAAAGTGGGACACAGGACAGTCCCTCATGTGGAAGCACATGACGATCAATAAAAAAGATATTGAGCCTCATATACAATGGAGAATCAAGTCTGGAACAAGTAGCTTGTGGTGGGATGATTGGTTAGGGGTAGGTCCATTAGCTTACCACAATGAAAGTCTCCCTAGATTGAATAACACTACTGTCTCTGAACTAATGGAGAATGGAGGATGGAAGGCAGAGGAAGTAAGGAAACATGCACCCCCTCAGCTGGTGTGCAAAATTCTCAGCACTCCCATTAGCGATATTCCAAATATGCAGGATCAAGCCATCTGGAAGCCTAACTCTCATGGCAACTTCACTTGTGCATCAGCTTGGGAGTTAGTAAGAAAGAAAAAGACAAGATCTCTCACTAACAGCAACATATGGCACAATAGCATTCCGTTCAAGGTCTCTTTTCTTTTATGGAGAGCGTTCAGACTTAAGCTACCCACAAATGACAGAATTGTGGCCTTTGGACAGGAGCCTGCTGCATGCTCTTGCTGCTATAGAGCAGGTCTTGATGATGTAGACCATATCCTTGTTTCAGGCTACTTTGCACAACATATTTGGAAGCACTTCTCAGGGTACTGGGGTCTACAACACAGCAACACTCCTCTAAAAAACCTATTGATGAGGTGGTGGCTAATCAAAACTAACAATGAGCTACATAAGTTAGTAATGCAAGCCACCCCCATTTTTGTGTGTTGGAATCTATGGAAGAATAAATGTGCATGCAAGTATGGAGGCAAGAAGTCTATTGCTACTACAGTAATATTCTCAATATCCAAAGATCTATATATGCTTATC
Organism: Solanum dulcamara; assembly: GCF_947179165.1. NCBI lineage: Eukaryota > Viridiplantae > Streptophyta > Magnoliopsida > Solanales > Solanaceae > Solanum > Solanum dulcamara. The sequence goes on from NC_077243.1 coordinate 63,417,999, forward strand.
TCTACTGTGTATCCATATATTGATTTGCCAAGTAAGTGGGCAGATTTGGTTACCATGGTTGAAAAAAGCCAACATGAGTTAAGAATAACCAAAGTATGCTGGACTAAACCACAGCCTACAATGATCAAGCACAACACAGATGGGAGTGCCCTTAACAATCCAGGGAAGATAGGGGCAGGGGGCATTCTTAGGGACCATAATGGGGTATTAATATATGCTTTTGCATCTCCACTAGGCTGTGGTTCTAATAACCAAGCTGAAGTGCAGGCAGCACTTATTGGTATTCTGTGGTGCTTACAACATGGATACAGCAGGGTAGCCCTTGAAGTTGACTCTGAACTTCTAATCAAGTGGCTTAAACAAGAAGTTAAACCTCCATGGAACATTATTACTTATATTACTGAACTAAAGGTATTGGTTAGCAAACTGGAAACTTTCCAGTGCAGGCATATCTTTAGGGAAGCTAATTACACTGCAGATTCACTCTCAAAGGAAAGCCACATGAAAAGCTATACACAACACTACTACAGCTTTCAACAGCTTCCAAGAGAGACCAAGGGACGCTACAAAATGGACAAAGCTGGCATGGCTAGCTTCAGGAGAACTAAGATGAAGAAGATCAATCAACCACCTTGAAGGAACTTCTTCATACCTTGTAATATTAGCTGATATAAATAAATAATGATAATCAGGACTATTGTAAAAGGGAGAGTCTCCCTAATTTACTGCTTTTATAGAATAATCTCCATACCATTAGATTTAGGGGTTAGAGTAGCTATCTCTTCCTTTCTTTTCCTTTTGCATATGCAGGTAGTTGCAGGTCTGGAAAATTTCAGGATGAGCAGCAGCATGTGGACCTGTCCAAAGGCCTCCAATCTTTGCAAGGTTTCAGAAAATACTATATTGACAAGGCCCAAGAAGTTTCATCCCAAACGGATAATTGGAGACGTTAGGCGAGCGACATTGAAAAATTCAGCTGCCTTAAGCCTAAAGAGAGGGCCTTTAGTAATTTGGATCCTCCAACTTGGGAAACAAGCCTTCAAACTTTGCATGTCTAAAGAAAAGGATATGTATGCAAACCTCATGAAGTTTCAGCTCAAAAAGATAATTGGAGACGTTAGTCGAGCGACTTGGAAAAAGATAACAGTCTCCAAAGCTCTTACTGAGGTACCTTCTTTATTGCTAGTTTGTGCAAGTTCTTTTTTGGTTGGATTTGTTTGTTGTATTATTGCAGGTTGCTGGAGTGATATAACAACTTTCTTTAATAAGAAATACATAGAGAAAACCTCAAATACAACTTCCAAACACCCTGCAACATCTAAGCTTTAGCAGGCTAAGATATGCAGGGTGTGTAGCAGCGTAAGGACATGCACTAAGGCATCCAAACATTGCAGGATTGTAGCAATTACTTTTATGACTAGGCCCAAGAAGTTTCAGCTCAAACGGATAATTGGAGACATTAGGCAAGCGACCTTGAAATAATCAGCTGTCTTAAGCCTAAAGAGAGAGAAATTTGCTATATGGAAGCTCCAACTTGGGAAAAAAGCCTTCAAATCTTACAAGGCTAAACAAAAGGCTATATGTGCATACCTCATAAAGTTTCAACTCAAACGGATAAGTGGAGACGTTAGTCGAGCGACCTTGAAAATCCTAACAGGCTCCAAAATTCTCTTTGAGATCCATTCTTTTCTGTTAGCCTATACAGGTCTTTGCTTGTGTTTGGTTATTTGCTGTGTAGTTGCAGGTTGTAGGAGATATACACCAACATGCTCTAACAACAAATACATAGAGGACACCACTGATACAAGACTCTCCATGAGTGAAACAAAAGGATGGTGCAGAAATGAAGACCCCTCTTGTTTTTGGTGCTTGTTTGGTTGTCTGTATTCCTTTGATTGTTTTTGTTTAGATGCAACAACTACTGGGGAACCACACACAAAGAAGCTGAACCAGATCACAAGAAAGTGCCTTCTTTTCTGTGAAGCATGCTCCAACAAGTTCCTTAACCTCTCCTACTATGAAAGAAACTTGGAGCTGAACACAAACCTACAGCAGCTTATCCATTCTCCCCATTTGTTTGTTTCTTTGGTGCTTCTTTATGCAGGTTCAAAGATTCTCAAAAGAAGGGAGACAGCAGCTGGGCATAACTGGACCTCCTCTCCTAACTACTATTCCATCTATGCCTTCTCTAATAGCTCAACACCTACAGCAGCTCCTTGTGCAAACCCTTTCTTGCTGGTTCTTGTTTGTTGTGTAGCTGCAGATGTCAGGATGGATTCATCAACATGTTTTATCAACACCTAGATAGAGGACATCACAGATACAACCACCAAAACAAATACCTTCACTAAGAGGCCTACACAAGGACTGTGCAGAATTGCAATTCCCTCCTGGTTTTTGTGTTTGTTTGGTTGCTTGTCTTTGTTTGATTGTTTTTGTTTAGGTACATCAAAAACTGGGGAGCTATTCCATCAGAAAAAGTTGGAGCTGCTCACTAGGACTCCACAGAAATAATCCCATAACATTCACTCCAGCTTTTGGCTTTGTTCTTCTTCATCCTTTTGGACATTGCCTTTTTACCTCTATGCAAACCCTCTTTGGAACTGCTATAAGGGATGCAGTAACCTGGGGCTTCTATGGAGCAGCACACTCAGCTTGCCATCCATATTCTCTAACATCAACACACCCCAGCAATAACTCCACCAACCTGCAGCACACAAGGAACAAATACAAGTTAATAGTACTGGTTACAGCAGCTTGAAGATCTCTTTGGTTGTGTGGTTTGTTGGTTTTGTTTGTCTATGCAGGTACTCCAAGAAGTTGAACCTGATCACAACAAAGGACCTCCTTTCTTGTGTAACTGACACAAACAAGCAGCCTAAGCACAATGGAAGCAACAAGGAGCTGCACACAAACCTGCACCAGCCCTTTCACTTCCCACAATTGTTCTCCTTTCATCCTCCTTAGCTGATATATGCTCAATCCTGAAGTGGATGCAACCCTCCATTGGGACTTACTTGGTATGACAAGACTAAAAAGGGCAAAGATGAAAAGAATTTTCCCATCCCATGCGAGATAGAAGTTTCATATACTTGTTCTTCTTCAATGTAGCTATGTCTGGTACGTAGCATAGTTGAATAGGACTAGTGTATGTTACTTTCCTATTTTCTCATGGAAGGGGAGAGTCTCCCTCATTTATGCTTTCTTAGTCGATTTGTACCGGGAGGAGTCCTCTCATAGGTTTACTGCTTTCTAGTTATAGTTAGTCTCTTTTCTGTATCGGAGATGAGTTAGCCGACCTTAATAGGTTAGCTGACTTATGAACCACCATAGGATCGGAGGTAAGGTTTATGTCCCCCTCCTTGTATTTTTTACTTTGTTTATTTATGTTAAGGCTTGGGGGTGATGCTCAACCCCTGACTGTGCATGAGAGGTGGGAGCCTCGTGTAGGGTCTGTTCCCATAAAAAAAAAAGAATATGACCGGTAGTAAGAAACTCCTTGAGCCTCTGAAGGCCCAATTCACTCTCCTAGAACCATACAAAAGGGATATCCTGATGGGTCAAAATGGTCAATGGGGCTACAATGGTGGAGAACCCCTTGATGAAGTGCTTGTAGTAACCAGCCAATCCGATAAAGCTCTTAATTTGTATAACAGATGTGGGCCTAGCCCAACTACAAATAGCTTTAATCTTCACCGAATCTACCATGATACCCTCCTTGGAAACTGTGTGTCCCAGAAATACCACAAACCCTAATCAAAACTCGCACTTTGAGAACTTGGCATAAAGTTGATGATCTTTTGAAGTTTGGAGCACAATCCTCCAATGTTGCGCATGCTTCTCTCTATTTCATAAGTATACTAGTATATCATCGATGAATACAATCATGAAAGAGTCAATAAAGACTGAATACTCAAGTCATCAGGTCCATAAAGGCAGCAGGGGCATTAGTAAGCCCAAAAGAAATCACAAAGAACTCGTAGTGGCCATAACAAGTCTGAAAAGCAGTCTTAGGAATATCGGCAACTCTAATCCTCAAAAGATGGTAGTCAGATCTCAGATCAATCTTAGAAAACATGGAGGCACCTTGAAGCTAGTCAAACAGGTCATTAATGCGAGGCATGGGGTAACAGTTCTTTGCAATCACCTTATTCAGCTACTTATAGGCAACACACATCCATATAGTCCCCTCCTTCTTCTTAACAAACAAGACAGGAGCACCCAGGACGACATACTCATATGAATAAACCCCTTACCTAAGAGATCCTCAAGATGAACACTAAGCTCTAGGAGCTTTGCGAGATCTATATGGTAAGGTGGAATAGAGATAGGCTTAGGGCCCGACTCTAATTCTATAGAAAAGGTAATCTCTCTCTAGGGATACGCCAGGTAGGTCAGTAGGAAAGATATTAGTGAACTCCTGGACCATAGGAACTGAATCAACTAAAGGGGTCTCGCTGGATATATCACAGGCATATGCTAAATAGGCTAAATACTCAGAAGCAACTAGTTGTTGGGCCAGTATAAAGGATATAATCTCCATTGCTGAGCGGCTATAAGCACCTTACCAAAAGATTGAGGGAATGCTAGGCATGGCTAAGGTAATGATCTTGGCATAACAGTCCAAAATCGCATGGTAAAGGGAAAGCCAATCCATGCATAGTATAATGTCAAAGTCCAACATATCTAATAGAATAAGGTCAGCTAGAGTCTCATGCCCTTGAATAGTCACCACAAAAGATGTACATACTTGATACAATACCAAAGGATCCCCTATTAGGGTTGAAACATACAACGGCACCTTGGGTGACTCATAAATAATACCCAAAATGAGGAGCAAAATATATATACACATAAGAATACATGGAACTTGGATCAAATAAAGCTGAAGTAGTATGTTGACATATCAGGATAGTACCTGTGATAACATCATCTGATGCCTCGACCTCCGCCCTAGCTGGAGCAACATAAAAATAGCCTCGTTAGCCTCTCTCACATCCATCGAATGTACCACCCAACCTATCTCCTCGGGGACCTCCCTAAACACCTTGCCGGGCATCGTCACGGCCTTACGGATGATATCTACCTCCTCATCCCTAACCCCGATCTCCGTCTCCAAATGGAAGTAGTACTTCCACCAATGGTCTAGCTCGGCTGGGGCACTTTCCATCTCAGTGCTCTACTGAGCCACAGTCATAACAACCTAAAGATGAGCGCCTTGTAATAACCCATCCGGGATAGAAAAGAAGTGGACTTAATCCCCTAGAGCCCGACCTACGGTGAAACCCTTAAATGGGGCAAATTAACCTCAACTACTAGCAAGGATGTTTGAACCAGCCGGCTGGACTGACCCTGTTGGTACCTATCATACTGGAACCACTAGTGAGGCCTATCATAAAAGTCTTAGCCCCTAAATTAGGACCCACTGAAGTTTCCCTAACACCCAGGCCTCTTATCGCTGCTCCCTTGGGACTGGCGATGAATAATCTCTTTAATGCGGGCATGGTCTACTACATCCATGAAAGAGTGGCAGCCTATAGAAACCATGTGCTCCCTCCCCAACCTTAAGTGGGACCGCAACCCATGCATAAAACATCATACCCGCTCTTTTCAATGCGTAAAATCATAATGACATGTTTGGATAGTTGGTGGAATTTGACTTCATATTTGGCGACTGTCATCTGACCCTGCTCCAATCATGTCTAAACTGATCCCAGAGTTAGTCCCTAACACTCCTTGGGATGTATCTAGCCAAGAAGGCCTTTAAAATCTGAGCCTATGTCAACGGTGGTGATCCAGTAGGGTTAGGTTGTAAATAGGAGCTCCACCACTGTCTAGTTGACCTACGGAACTAGTGAGTAGTGAAGTCGCCCCCTATGGACTCTATAAGACCCAAGGAGTGAAGCTACTCCTTACAAGTAGTCACAAACTCCATGGTGTCCTAGCCAATGGCTCCAAAAAATATCAAGGGCGAAGGCCTTTGAAATACCCCTAACATCTTCTGTTCCTGCAAAGACCTAACACCTTTTGGAACTACTGGTGGGGGTGCAATATCTGGTGGGGTTGGCTGAACCATAAATGCTGGTGCCGCAGGCTATTCCTAAGGTGATGGCATATTAGCAATTGGGGATGAGGCCTATGGTATAACCTTGATAGATGTGAGGAACCAAGTAATCACAAAATATAACACTGTGGTCATAACTAGTGCGGCTGGAGGCAATGCTGCTGGTAGTTGCCCCTACGGCTGAGGAGAAATAGGGGTGTCCTGATGATCCTCTACATGCTTAGGAGTTATATCTAGATCGGGGACTGGTGCTGCTCCCCTACTTGTGCCATGGGGCCGGCCTCTAGGCCTGCCCAGTTCTGGTGGGTCATTGCCATCAGTAGTACTATGTATACGAGCCATACCTGCGAAAGAGTGGAACAAATGAGATTTCATGAAACCAATGAAACACACAACTGCATGAAATGATAAAACATAAAAAACATTCCTAATGACATCCTGTAGCCTCCCTAAGATAATTCATAGACGTATCTGTACCCATCCGCGGGACTTCACTAGATGTAGCTTTTAAAGTGAGACCAACGAACTTGGGGCTCTAATACAAACTTGTCACGACCTGATTTCTCAGGTCATAATAGAACCTACTACAACCCCCAGTAGGTAAGCCAAACCTGTAACCCAAAACTGCAAGTAATGGGTATAAAAGGGCAATACTAAACTGAACTAGAGAAACCAAATAAATAGCAAAATAAGAGGAAGCTAGAAAAAATGTATATAAATAAAATACACAAAATTGAATCCCTCCTAGAACCTGAAAGTCACTATTACAGAGCTGCTACCAAAATAAAACTTGTACAAGTCCCAAAAGTGGACCAAACATATATACAATACTGGCTAGTCTCAAAAGTACAAAAAGATGGTCATCCAAGTTGAAGGACATAAATGATCTCAAAACGGCATGTGCTCACCCTAGTCTATAAATCTGGTTATAGCAGGCTCGATTTATCCATGGTGGTAGCTGCTGCTTGGACCTACATCACAAAAGTAGATATAGAGTGTAGTATGAGTACCAAATATAAGGTACCTAGTAGGCATCATGGGCTGACTGAGCGGGAAAGGTAAAAAAAATATGAAAAAGAGGAATAAGCCTAATTAGGAGTCATCATAATAAGAAGCTAAGGTAAGAACAGTGAATACGCAAATGAACAGGAAAATACTATCTTGGAATACTACCGCTAACTACACCCAACTAAGACCCCATAAGCTTAGTTGGGACACTCGTGTGAAAATTTAAATAAAACCCAGCGAATCCTATAAGCCCGCCAAGTACACAAAATAGCTACGACTACAAAGGCTAGGGACTAAGAATTTGTGATACCAAGAACTGAAGAACCATGTTATCCCTAAACCAGGAATCCCTAAGGATCGATTAACCATGGATGTTCTAGGGGTCGAGGCCAAGACTGGAATCTAGATGCTCGCTCAAATTGTTGAAGTGGTCAAGACCGTGATTAGAACCCAGATGCTCGCTATAATCCATCGGTACGGTTGAGGCCGAAACTGAGGCCTGATTGCTCTCCATACTAATATGTCAATAGAGGTCAGAAATGGTACTCAAATGTCCCAGTAGGTTTCCAGAACAGAGGCCAGAATTGGGACCCGGATGCTCATAGATGATTTTATCGATGGTGCTGAATATTCTCCTTTACAATTGGACACTAATAATTACCAAAGATCTTCTCTACAATGAGTTAACCGGTATATCGCTAGGGTTTCAATCGAAACTAAAACAAGTCAAACACGGAGTCTAGTATCACCGACACATCTCAAAAGTTGCACTCATAGGAATTTATGGGTAAGGCTATTTATAAGAGCAAAATTACCACCTAGCTAAGACCCAACTACTAGACACTAGCCTACTACGCCATTTTACAAGGATCTATACTTGTCATAGAGAGCCGGGGCATCTAAAGTAAGTTCCTACAACCTATAATAAGGTCAACATGCTCTACGAGACTAAATATAAATAAAGTCAATGTCACATACAATACTAACATTTAGCGGAAGAGGTCACATGCTTTCAATTACCTAAAATACCCGATAATAGCCTAAAATATGATTTCTAACACCTAAGGCATATATATAAGCTACCCTACCGAAATTCCATCTACTTTAACAGGATTTCACACATTCCAGCTTAATATAAAGAAAGGAAAGTCGTAACCTACCTGTAAGCCGAACATGCGCGCTTAATACAACTATGCTAGAGCTTTTCCTTTCCTAACAACCTCGGAATAGGGGTGTTCATGGTTCGGTTTGGGTCGGTTATTGATTAAAACCATAACCAAACCAATTTAATCGGTTATTAAATGTCTAAAACCATAACCAAACCAAGTAAAATAATAACCACGGGTTTGGTCATTGTCGGTTTGGTTCGGTTTGATTCGGTTATTCGGTTTATGACTAGCCGAGATAATTCAAATATTCTCTCTCTACATTCTTCAAATTCTTATGAAGCTCTTTTTTCCTCACGACCCACAGAGGTTCAAAACAGAAAATGAAACAACTTAAACATTCGGAAAAAAAAAAAAAAAACAACTTAAAATCAATTTAAAATTTGAAAAACTCCTTACAAACCTTCTCAAAATTTGACAATCTTATACTTGGGGTTGAGGAGTTAAGGTTGCTCTTGAGCCTTCACTGTTAGTCTATGACTGTGAGTCTGTGACTTTGTGAGAAACCAACGTGAGAGGAACAAAAATGTAAAAGGAAAACAGATACTAGGGTTTTAAAGTTTTAACTTTTACTTTATGTTGTTGCCTACTGCTCAAGTGCTTAGTGCTTATTAGAAATTTAGGATTTAGAATTTAGAATTTAGAATTGGGCTTGAGAGTTGGGCTAATGGGCTTGGATTGTTGGACTTGGACCGTTGTTTAGTGTTTATTAGAATTTATAATTGGGCTTGAGAGTTGGGTTTGTATTGTTGGGCCTTAAAAATAAGTATATTAATATTAAATTAATAATTAAAACGTATAAAATATCTTTAACTATTTATGAAAAACTAATATTATACATATAAATAATTATAAATTTTAAGTATATAATTATCGGTTTGGTTCGGTTATTTATTCGGTTATTTTTTTCTATAACCATAACCAAACCAAATATTATCGGTTATTCAAATTTAAAACCAAACCAAACCAAACCAAACTGAATGTCGGTTTTTTTATTCAGTTTGGTTAAATTTTTGGTTTGGTTTTGATTTTAACCAAAACTGTGAACAGCCCTACCTCGGAATGCTACTACGCTATCAAAACCAGACTCACAACGTCGATACGGTTGTTATGATATTAGAATTATCCAATTCATAGATGGACCAATTTGGAGTCAAAATCGGGAATTATTGGACTCACTTTGTAACTCACAGAATTGACTTTGAGAATAGGCCCTAAATGCTACTCCAAGCTTATGTTCCAAAAAGGAAAATAAATCACCCAC